>NC_133821.1:10851715-11151715 GCF_047830755.1 Zonotrichia albicollis
GGAGCCCCAGCCCTGGGCCCTCCCAGCCAGGTTGGTGCAGCTGTGCCAGCTGGGATGGGGCTCACGGGAGGTGGACACTCCGGGTGTTGTTCACACAGGTTACAGCAGGTGTTTGGTGGCAATGACTTCACAGCTTGACAGGTCTTTAATGGATTTGAACACGTGTCTGAGTGCTGTGACAATGACCGCGTCGCAAGGAGTGCAGTTTTCCCAGAAATGTCTATTTGCTTACCAAGAAACTGTGGTTTTGGAGAAAGTGCTTGTTCTTGCCCTTTGCTGCTGTAGCTGTGAGCACACACCAGGCTCCTCTGTGCACCTTCAGGGCTGCCTGTCTGCTATTGCTCCTTGTTCTGCCAGATGGGGACATTTTGAGAGTCACCCTTTGTCCTCTCCAGCAGCTGTCCCAAAGCCTCAGGCTCCATCCCCAACCTTTTGTTTGTATTGCCCACCTCAAATCCTCCCTCTTACCGGCCTTCCTGTGCTCTGCCTTGCCTTCCTGATCTTTTCTTTGCTGGGAGACAAAATTTATCCAAGTTGAGGAGAGCTGCTAGCCAAGAGAGCTGTCTCACTGACAGCAGGCTGAGATGAACTGGTTTCTGCCATGATCCCCGTGGCACAGCCAGGTGTGTGTCCAGCCCCTGTGGCACAGCCAGGTGTGTGTCCCGTCCCCATGGCACAGCCAGGTGTGTCCCGTCCCCGTGGCACAGCCAGGTGTGTGTCCCATCCCCGTGGCACAGCCAGGTGTGTGTCCCGTCCCCGTGGCACAGCCAGGTGTGTCCCGTCCCCGTGGCACAGCCAGGTGTGTGTCCCATCCCCGTGGCACAGCCAGGTGTGTGTCCAGTACCCGTGACACAGCCAGGTGTGTGTCCCGTCCCCGTGGCACAGCCAGGTGTGTGCCCAGTACCCGTGGCACAGCCAGGTGTGTGTCCCATCCCTGTGGCACAGCCAGGTGCGTGTCCCATTCCCGTGGCACACCCAGGTGTGTGTCCAACCCCCGTGGCACAGCCAGGTGTGTGTCCAGTCCCCATGGCACAGCCAGGTGTGTGTCCCATCCCTGTGGCACAGCCAGGTGTGTGCCCAGTACCCGTGGCACAGCCAGGTGTGTGTCCAGCATGGGCTTTCTCTGTGCCAACCCACTGACCCTTTTCAATCCAGCCTCTACCATCCTATGGAGCTATAAATACAAAAGCCCAGGGCTCTTCTTGTTGACATCCCAATAGCTGGAACTTGTCTCTCCTTAAAATCGGCTTCAGGGAACAGAAGTTTAAAATGCAATATGCTGGGCTGGGAAATTGTAGTCTTTCTCCCTTGAACTCTGAGAGTGCACCTAGTGAAAAAGGAGCCACTGCTGTACTTTGATATTTCCTGCAGATTTGAACAAGAAGACAGATGGTTAAAATTCATGGATGTATTTTGGAGTCTATTAAGAAAGGAGTGGTTCCCAAGGCTGTCGTATTTTGGGGGTGTCTGTATGCTTTCATTTATATATATTACATAAGTATATATTTTTCTTTTATACCTAGTTTGTGTTTGGTGTAAAATGATAAGTAGCATTGGAACCATTTTTGACCAAATCCCTGCTCACGTGGCTAATGGGAGGAGCAGCAGTTGTTTCATAAACAGTGCTCTGCAAAGTTCATTTTATGCCAGAGCAGCTTTTCTAGAACCGGTTTTAAAGTTAATTATCAAAGCCAGGCATCTCCTCTCCAGCGCTGGTGGCCCCCCGCTGGGTTTGTTGTTCGGCTTTCCTTGGGAAAGAGTCTCTCTACAGAGGATCATCTTCATGGTGTCACAGTCCAGGGAGCCGAACACGTCCCAGCTAATCAGCTTAGAACATCAGCACCATCTTAATGTGGGATTTGGGACCTTCTAGATGCAGGGTGAGAAGCTGAACTAGTCTGCAAGCACATCACTTTATTCCTTTTGCTTTAAGCAAGAATAATTTGCCTTTTCCCTCTCATCTTTCTTCCTTGTTGTTTTGCCCCTGAAAACTGTGCGGCAAAAGCAACCTCCAGGGTGGACACTAAATCTTCTGATGCAGGCAGAGCAGTGATAACATCTGAACTGAGGGTGCTTTTCCAGGGCATGCTTGACAGATGTAGCAGGGCCTTTTAGGATTTAGTACTGGAGCATATCTATTACCCGCGCTGCAGCACAGCTTGGCAGGAGCTGTGTGGTAATCTCCCATGAATTCTGTCTGACTTATCAGAGCATCTGAACAGGTTCCTGCAGGATGCAGAGTCACTGCACCAAGTTGGGGAGAAACAGACCATACACTTCCAACTCCTTTAACTCTTGCTGGCCCAAAGCCTGTCCTCCTCTCTGGGAGGAATTGATGCCTCTCCTCCTTGTACTTCCCCTTGCTTCCTCTTCACTTCCCTCAGAGTATGACTTCCAGGAGCAGAATCTAATTTCTACATATCTGAGAGGGCAAGAGTAATTGCTCTAATGGCATGGCAGCCTGCCTATTTCTTTGGCAGAATGTAGTAAATATGATACATGTGGTGGAATTTAAGCTTTTGCTGGTTGCAAGTCCAGGACTGTGTTACACATAGGAGTGTGTGCTTAACAGCTTTATTCCCTCCCTTCTCTGTGTATATTTTATCTCAGTCTTACTGAGCAGAGTATTTAATGTTCGGTCTTCATCTGCGATAACAATTATCTGAGCATTTTATATTTTTATATACACACACGCACACGCCCACGCACACACACTCATATATATTAAAATCCACTCCACCAAGATTGATCACAAACACAAAATTGTTTAGATCACAGATTAAAGTTTAATTTTGGAGTTTTGCTTTAGGGTTAGAATTAGCTTCAGAGTGTGAGTTGCATAGGAGGCGCTGTAATTTGTTTTAAGGATAAGGCCTTCGGGCTGCTGTGCATAAAATGAGCATGATTCCTTATTCCCACGGTTGATTTTTGAATGGAAGTGCAATTAGAATTTTTTCACCCAGAAGCGCATACAGTACAGAGCAAAGATAATACCTTGAATGCTTATCAGCTTGGGGAACTTCTCCTGGAATTTTATTTATTGTTCACCTAGCACTAATTCAAAAAAGATCCATGCACACCCTAACAATACACTTGCTCTTTAATTTGGAGTCTAGTGTGTTTGTAGAGACTCTTGCAGGGGCTTTATTATTACCAAGCGAGCTTTCAATGGTGAATTTTAATGTCAGACACAGAAATGTGCAACCAGTTATTTCTGATAGAATGGGAGCTATTACAAACAAAACACTGATATAGCAATGGCCCCTGTTAATCCTCAATTGCTGCAGATATTTTCCTGTCACACCAGGAAGCTGCACTGCCGACTGGTATTGAACAGCCACCATCTGCATATGTGAGGTATGTAGATGATATTTTTTTCTGATTATTGATGCCGATCACATTCATCTTCCACTGGAAGAACTCAACAATCGATACTCTCAGAATATTCATTTAACCTGTGAGAGAGAGGTGAACTCCTGCATCCAATTTTTGGATGTCATGGTCACTAAAGAGCCAGATTCTGCCATTTCCACTGCATGATATCAAAAAGACATTGCCTCGGGTAGACACATGTTAGGCATCACCTCAGTCCCCATGAAAAGAAAGCTGGAATTTATAGCAAGGTTTGGGTAGTCAATTATCTTAAATTTTTTTTTTTCTTAGGAGAATTTTTCAGAATTTTATATGTGTATGTGCATGAATAGGGGAGAGAATCTAATAATGCCCCGGATAGGCTGAATTTGGGCAATTTAAACCACATACCTGGCGTGTGTAGGAATCCAGATGGGCCTGGGTGTGTGCACAAAAACCCCAACACGGCACTCCTGAAGAGCTGGGCTGCATTAGGATTTTCAGAATCTGAGAAATGCCAGGGGAAAGAATGATTTAGGTGAACTGCTCCAAACCAATATTTGTAAAGGCAAGGATTTGCCTCCCCAAACCCGCTTTTGTGGTAGTCTTTGTGTTGCAAAGACTGCTCTGTTGCCTCGAGGAGTTCCCCCAGATCAGTGGCCAACACAGTGGGCAACCCAAACCCCAGGAAGGGTTTGAGCTCTATTACAGGAGCAAGGGCTGGGACAAACCTTGGAGGAAAATGTGTCCTTGTGTGCATTGTTCCTGGGGCTGGAGGGCTCCACGGAGCTCCCAGCAACACCCAAACCTTGCCCATAACCATTTCTTTCATTTGGAAAAGGATGGTTTTCTCCCTTATTGAACAATCAAAGAACTTTCTGACATTTATTTTGATGGGAAAAAAAAAAGAACAAAAAAAAAAGAAATCTATTATTACAAGGACCAGGAAGCATAAATCCAGGTTGGCTCTCAGACACCTTCCACATAAATTGTATTCAGGTAAATGGTCCCTAAAAATGCCTTGATAGTACAGTGTACATCATAGTTGCTAGAAAAGAAATGTAAAGCTTCCCATTATGAAGGATAATACAAAGAAAGAAATGTATTTTCATTATCCTCCCATAGTTTCAAAATCTCTCAAGATTTGATTCAGGTCCTAAAGATATTATGAGGCAATATCTATGTTACCTTTGAGTCAACTACCATGTCTTGACACTTGATCAGTCTGCAAAAGCTCCTGAAAGAATCAGAAATAAACAATTTTATTCCCCAAACAGGAACTTGTGCGGCAGCGTGAGCAAGAACGCTTTTTTTCTCCTCTAAATATGACTCTAGGTCGTATAATGTATTTAGTCAGAACACAACATTTTTGTGCAATCCCTTTTAGAAATACAATCTGGATTTAAAAAAAAAAAAAAAAAAAAAGAAAGAAAGAAATGAAAGCAAATTCACAATAAGGACACATTTTGAAAATTCCAAGAAAGAAACTGTGTGCATTGGGAGCACCTCAGCCATGCTAGGTAGGAGTGAGAAGCATATTTAAACTGAGGTGCTGAAGAGGTTTATAACTTTATGCCCTTGTGTTTGCATATGCAAATTCAGGGGTATAGAGGCTGTTGTTATTTTTCCTACCAAATTCTATGTGGTCTTTCCTCTAATTACACTAGACAAGCTCAGTTTCCAGGGATGGCCTTATTGGTTGTTATACCCACATAGGTTTATTTGGTTTGGTCCTAAATAAAGGTTTTAAGCCACAATTTTGAAACAAAAACATACCTATGGAAACTTCTGGAACAACAGTGGAGAGCTATGAAATACTCCCCATTTGCTTAGAAAATGGAAAGACTTTTGCTGGTTTTGCTAAATACTGACAGCTTGGGTCCAAAGGGGAAATCTTGTATCTTGTTCTCTTTAGGGCAGATGTTCTTGTCGGGTTTTTGTTTTGATTTTTAAATGACAAGTGATTCTCTTTCATTCTGTGTTTCCTCAAGCACCCAAACAGAGCAAATGACTACTTCTTCCTCTGGCCTGATACCTCAGGAGGAAAACATTACCTGTGGCAGGACAAAATCAATCTACTTTAACTAGAGAAAAAAAATAAAATGAAAAGGTAGAAGAATGGCCAAGTGATTTTAAGCATGTTTTGAACCAGCATTGCTTTAGAGTAGCCTCTGGGAACATGAAGGAGTAAAAGGAGCCTGATGGACCCTCTGGTCCCTCAGGAGGGGCTGCCCTGGCTGAGGAGAGGCTGGATGCTCACCCCAGCCACAGCATGGAGAGCTCAAGGACTGATGAGCCTTATGTTTGCCTGAGCTGTTCAGGAGTCATTGGTCCTTATTTCCCACTGACTGCCACAGCTGAGGACTGCAGTATGCTGAGATAATGTTAAGTAGCTGCCCTGGATTATAGCATGGAAAGCAAATTTTAAAAACATGGGGAGGAGAGCTACTACACTGGAAAGAACCAGTGGATTGAAGTTTCTGCTGTAACAAGTGAGAGAATAACACCCAGCCCCACACATTCCCACCCAGTGGAGCACATCTGCCTTTCCAAACCCTCGGCCTACCTGGTGAATTAAAGGAATAGCTTAATTAATGCTGCCAGTAGAGGGAACTGATGTACATGTGAGTAGATGCAGCAGCATTACTTCAGGGGAGAAAAAAAACTTTTAAAGTGTAAACACGAGCATACCCTCTGCACTTCAAGGGGGTCAAAGGTACCATTGCTGGAACACAGCAGCCAGTGCCTGGGGAGCACGAAGGGAAGGCCTGGTGCTGTGTCCTTGCTCCTTACTGAAAAGTTCCACCTTCAATAGCATGAGTAGGGTGTGAAGGTGGCAGAATTCAGCAGTATCCAGAGGGATTCACGTGTATCCAGGGGGCCTTGGGAAAAGAGATTGTGGATTATTTGGGGGTTTTAAGATTGGTAGGCACAGCTTGAAATGGGTTATTTGACCAAAGCAGCAGGGATTTTTTTGTTTGTTTCTGGTTTTTGTTTTTTTTTTAGTTCATTTGCTATAGATTTATGTAGTGTTCATCTTAAAACCCCAACAGGGTTAAGATATTGAGGTGAGCTGCTAACAAACTCACTGATGTCACAGTCTTGACCATTCTTTCTCTTTTCCCCCCAGTGTGGGCAACAGAAAGTCATGAAGCAAGAGGTAGGGCTGGGAGGTCAGAGAGAAAGCGTCAGACAGAATCGAGAACAAAATGCAGATGCTTTCAATGGCAGTAAAAAAAATCAGAAAAAGGCTGGTATTAAATAGCCCCATGTAACAGAAATCAATGAGCAGGGCTGAATATAACTTTGGAAAGGTTCTGCTCAAAGTCATTAGTGCTGAAGTTATTACCTGTGGAAGCATTTGCCAATCTAGAGGGAGTGGCAAAGCTGGGTAAATGAGCAAAAAATGTGGTGAATTCATTTACCACATTTAATTCACTCATTTTTGACTGGCAAAGAGCCTGACTTTGGCTGTAGTCATGGATAACAACCCCTTTGAAATCTTTTTTTTTCAGAAGTTCTGATGGATGCCTTTATTTTTAGGTATCTGATATTCACTTGTGCATAGAAAGGAGCAAAGTCATTTGTGTGAAGCCCAAATCTTATTGGGGGTAGCATGTGTGCTTATTTTCAGACGGATGGTCATTTCTTGTTTTGGTAGCTGAGCACTCTGGTATCTCTTTTTGCGGATGTGTCAAACTGGGAGTAAGGAAAGACAAACCACTGAAGATAAAACTAAAAACATTGTCTCCTCATTCCTAAAATTAAAACCCACCTCAAATGATATACTTTTCTTCAGGTTCTGAAATACTGAGACAAACGTTTGATGCTTTTTGGTTTGTGTGGAGGTTTTTTCTTTTTTTTTTTCTTTCCCTTCCCAATTCAGGTTTCCGGATAGAATTGGAACTGAGTGTGCCAAAAATACCAGGATAGAAGCTGTTCTCATGGGTGTTTCCATCTGGAATCTAATGTAGAAATGCCAGAAATCCTGTAGGAAAACCTGTTCTCATGTGGTTTCCTGCCCGGTTCAACGTTTTTGATATGTTGGGAGAGTTTGGATTAGCAGCAGATAAGCAGAGAAACTGCATCTGAATGCCAAACTTTTTTTGAAGTTTTTCCATCCCCACTGGAAGCATTATGAGGCCCATAGGCATAAGGTATAGAGTCTCTCCCCTGCTGGGAAGGGTTTAAAGCTGGCTGCATAGTAATAAACAAATGCATAAATATATTCATGAATGAGTAGGGTTTTGCTCTTTGCTTCTTTGCAAAGCTATTTTAACCACTCTGCTATTTGAGATAATCTTTGGTTATTTGTGCAAATATTTGTACGTTCAGAAAGTTTTATGACTCTCAGCAAGAAAGTGCACCTGGAAAGTGACTTTTCAAGTGATTAGTTTTCATCACTTCCTATTTGTTATTCCTCATTTAAATTTCTTAGGGTCGGTTGCTGGTGATCTGATCAGCTCAAAGAGACCAGCACCTTTCTTTGGGAAAGGTGCTGAGCACTAGCCTAAGAGGAACAGCAGATTGTACTTTGCTTTCCAAAATCCTGGTTCAAGTACACTGGCAGGCAGTATCCAGGTCCTGGAGACATTGATCCTTTCAGAGGCGAGAGGATCTTGGGCAAACCAGTGGTCTTGTCTTGCCTCTATGAGATGGGGCTCATGGAAGCACTTGCACTTTTCCCCTTCCCACATTTTCCTGTCATGCTTTTCCCCCCTCACACTTTCCTGTCACACTTTTCCCTTCACTTTTTTTTCCCGCACTCTTTCCCCATCACACTTTTTCCCCCTTTGCACTCTTTCCCCCTCTCTTTCCAGCTTGCACTTTCTCCCTCATGCTTTTTCCTGCCCGCACTTTTCCCCTCACAATTTCCCGCTCACACTTTTTCCCGCTCTCACTTTTTCCCCCTCACGCTTTTTCCCGCTCACATTTTTCCCCTCATACTTTTTCTTGCTCACGGTTTTTCCCTCATACTTTCCTGCTTGCACTTTTTCCTGCTCTCACATTTTCTCCCTCACGCTTTTTCCCACTTGCCCTTCTCTCCTCACATTTTTCCCACTTGCACTTTCCCCCTCATAGTTTCCCGCTTGCACTCACACTTTTTCCTGCTCTCATCTTTTCTCCCTCACACTTTTTCCTGCTCATACTTTACCCTTATACATTCCCTCTTGCTCTTTTTCTCCCTCTCACCTTTTCTCCCTCACAATTTTTCCCGCACTTTTTGCCCTCATACTTTTCCCTTGCAGTTTTTCCTTGTCACGCTTCTCCCCTCACGCTTCTCCCCTCTCACTTTTTCTCCCTCACACTTTTTCCCCCCTTGCACTTTTTTCCCGGCTCACACTTTCTCTCTCATGTTTTCTACCTCTTGTGATTTTCATCCTCTTGCTTTTTCCTGTCCTGCTCATACTTTTCCCTTACGAATTTTCCCCCTCACACTTTTTCCCTGCTTGCATTTTTTCATCCCCTCGCATTTTTTCATGCTTGCGCTTTCTCCCTCCTGCTTTTACCCTTTGCACTGTTTGCCCTCGCACCTTTCCCCATGCACTTTCTCCCCTCTTTCATTTTCCCCCCTCTTCTTTTCCCCCTTATGCTTTTCCCCTTTGCGCTTTTTCCCCTTGTGCTTTCCCCTCAGGCCTTTCCCCTCAGTGCCAGGCGCCATTTTGGCCTGTTCCCCTGTGGTGTTCCCGGCTTGATGAGGGATCTGGCTGTGCCCGGCAGTGCAGCCTTGGAATTGGAAGGAGCCCATCGTGCCCATAACAGGACAATTCCAGCCTCTGACACCCACATCTGATACCAGAGGTGACTTTGTGGATGGCAGATTGTCCATCCCAGTTTTCCGATGCGCCATGTGGGAAAAGAGCGGATCCTGGGAGCAGTGACCCTCAGGGCTGGTGCCGTGGCCCCCCACCCCAAAGTGCAGTAAAGCTCTGGGGGTGAAATGAGCGAGCTCCTTTGGGCAGCCCTGGCTGCAGGTGATATGCTGAGAAGCGAAACATTCCAAACCAAAGCAGCAAGTTTCGCTTATTTCACCTGATCAGTTCAGTTCCCACAGTGTTTCCCAAGTAAGAGGTGGCTTCATTGGCTGGATCTAGGGACCTTGGAGAGGTGCTGGTTTGCCACAGAGACCCAGGTGCCCATGACCTTTGGGAGGAAACAGAGGAGCCCTTTTTTATTTCTTAAGTTCTTTTATTTTATCTTGTGAATCAGGTTTAGCCTCTTTTGTTGCCAGGCTGTGGAATCCTGAATTGAATTTCTGCTGGGCAGAGCCCTGCCAGATCCAGTCCAGTGTACAGAGCCCCTTTCACCTGGGCAGCTATGGGTGGATGTGTGCTGGGGGGGGGCTTTCCTTCTGCTTAATTCCGATTTCCAGATTAGAAATCTTCCCCTTTATCTCACACAAGGCATCCACACACACCTGAGCACAGGTATTGAATTTGCACAGCACTTACCTGCCAGAAAGCTGCTTATTTTTGCAGCTCCCTTTCCCCCTGCTCTGCTGCCTTCCCTGCCACGGACACGCATTAGCTTCCTGTATCAGCTGTCGGGAGTGATCTGCGCTGAACCAACATCTGTATTAAGTTTGCAGAGCTAGTCAAAATGTTTACCAGGACTATTTAATAGGGAGATCAATAGCAAGTGCCTCTCTGTTTGTTTTAACAAAACAAAATTGGTTGCAGAGCAAAACCTTTTTAGAACAACAACAACAACAAAACTCCAACCTGGCATTACTCCAGCTCCAGTGTAACAGCACGGGAGAAAAGGGCACTCCTGAGCACTTGCTCAGATTTATTTTCATTATGCAGTTATTAGGGTAGGGGAGCGTTAGGTGGCTGTTGTCACTGGGAGACCCTCTCCCTACAAAGCCCGTGTGCTCGGCAGTCCGCTTGGAGCTGCACTGATTTATGGCTGTCAGCTCCTGCCTGACAGTGTCCTGACAAGTTCTGCTGGTAGAAACTTGTTCAAACTTGAAGTGACACTTCTGTGCTGCTGGTTTTCCTTCCCCAGAGAGGAAACTGCTCTCGACCATCCCGATTTCGGTGTCACGCTGAATTCCCTCTAAGTGTGTTTCCTTGCCTGGGGTCTGACTTGCTACTGGAAGCCAATACATTAAATCACTTCCCCAAATTACCATATTGGCTCCTCGCTTGGGGGCTGTTTACAGTAGGTTTCAGACCACTGGTTGGCCCACGTAATGCCTGATTTGGAAACTGGTAGCATCTCCAGTTGGTAGCTGACAAATTCTGTCAGTTTGAGTCTGGCACAAGATATCAATGGAATGTGGGGAAAAGGGGGAAAAGGATTCTTTTCCGTTTTCCGGAAGATAGCTGCAAAAGACTGTTTTGTTACATGCATGCAAAATAGGTATTAGCTGTTTCTTTTGAAAAAAATTTGGATTGGGAAATTATGGCTTGTGGTAATTAAGAGAGGTAACTCTGCCTTGCCCTGCCCAATTCTGTACTCCTGGATCTTGCTAAAATATATCCACATGATTGAATTTAAGCATTGGTGTTAAAGCACGCCCCTTTAATAATTAGAAGACTGGATTTATACCCTAACTTTCCAGACAGCTGGTAGATTTTTTTTCCATCATCCTCACCTCCTAAAATGTTGTGATGTAGCAAATTAGCCATTTCTCACCATTTATTCTGACGAACAGAAATAAGTGAAATCTGTCTCTGAACATTAGTGCTGCAGGCATGTGAAATACATGGTAGTCTACATGGCAGCAACCAAATAAATATGTTTTGCAGCTCTTAGGTGAGAAGGTGGTAAGGAAAATAGAGAAGGAGGAGCTAAATATTCTGGCAGATATTATGTGTGAATCATGGGGAAGGCTCCAGAAAAAAAGTTAGAAGATATGAATCATTGCCCATGGAAAAGGGAGAGAAACGTGTCAGAAGGCTTTGAGTGCATTTATCCAATTTTGAGTACTTTGTATCTTTTAAAATGCAAACCAATTGCAGTACTTGAGTTTCCCTGTGCTGTAAAACACACCACAATCCTTTCAGTAAATAGTTTCAATGATAAATTAGCTCTCCACCCAAGCTGTGCTTTCTCTGGCTTCAGCTTCCAGCATTGGGTCTTCTGACAACTTTGTCTCTCAGAAGGAAGTGTCCCATTGTATTTATTTTTTGTGACCTGTGCCACCATAAACTGTGATCGAGGCCCTCTGTCACCTTTCCTTTGATAAGCTGAAGGGACAGAGGGCTGTGAGTTGTTCATGATAAGGCATGTTTTCTAGTGCTTTCCCCATTCTTGTTCCTCTTTGAATCCTTCACAATTAACCAATTTCCTGCTTGAACTTTTGCCTCCGGGGCTGTCTCTGTATTCCTGTAGCAGTTGCACCTTTGCCAAAGGCACAGGCAGGATAACGTCTCTATTCTTCCTTGAAACTCCTCTCCCTGTGCCTGAGACTGCACTGGGCTTTGTGGCTGGGAATGGCGATTTTGTGATCAGCTGATATAAACACAATTTTGGCGTGGTTTGGGGTAGGGGTGGTGGGGTCCCCTCTTGGTTGCTGGCTGGATGGAAATGTTTTATTGGGGGTGGGTATTGTTCAGTTTACAGTTTGCCAAGTGATTCAGAGTGCTTTGTGTGCTCTTTGATCGAGCTCTCCTGCAGTCTCCCTGTCACCTGCAGACTTTATTAATAATGATTTTATTCCAGGGTTTTTTCAATCATTGATTTAATATGTTAAATAGCATGAGACTGAGGACTGGTGCTGCTGGCCCAGTTAAAACTATTCCTATTCAATTTTCAGGCTTCTATTCACAGCTACATTTTTCAATCTAAGGTGCCAGTTTTAATCCATTTTAATTTGTGCCTTGTTTAGATTATATCATTCTACCTACTGAGTCAAAACAGTGTGGAGAATCTGATCGCATGCTTTGCAAAAATCTAAGTGCAGCATACCAACATTATCACCCTTATCAAGCTGATCTGGGCAATAAGTAAAAAAAAAATCCCAATTAAAATCTATTTCTTGTAAACTCACACGACTGGAAGGTATTTGTATTTGCTCCTTTTGCATTATGATATATAATTTTTGGATTAACTGCCCATTACCTTACCCAAGATGAGAATGACAGTCCTCACAGTACCTGCAGGACTCATCTGTTTGTTTTAAATTTTTGGAGAAATGTTACTTTGCTTTGGGCTTCTGGAGTATTGTAAATCCCATCATGTCCCTATGGAGTGGAGAGCTTCCATGCCCGTTCTTTGCACATTTTCCAACTGACTGACTTCAAAATCTCTCCCTTTTCTAGCTGCTGTTTTCAAGTCCTTTCATTCATTGCTGAGACTGAGTGTGATTCATTGTTTTGAGACAATATGCATATAAAATCTATTTCCCAAATATGGAAGACAGGTATTCATTGAATTCTTATATATTTTCCTCATTATTATTACATTTTGTCTATTTTTCTCCAGTAACAGCTGACAACATTTTTGTTCTCAATATGCTTTTAAAAGTCCCAGATATCCTTTCCTTGCTGATTTCCTTTTTTTCCCCCTTTCTGGCTCCCTTTGTCAAATTCCTGGAGTTATTAGCTTTTGGTTACAATTGTTATTATCAGTATTCCTTTATATCATTAGTGCTTTGTGTTGAAACAAATGTGTTTTCATTCTATGTCTACTTTTAAACTGAGAGAATTTTTAAAATACTGTCAGTTTGTCTCTTGGTTGTGAAATTGTGGCCTTTGAAATCTACAAATGTATTCTTAACACTTTCCTGATTACCATGAAAAGGCCCCTCTGTAGCTGATATTGCTCATAATTATTTCAGCATTGTGAGAACAGTTTTTGTCCAATGGCAGATATGTGAATGTACACGCTGGAGTGCCCATAAACACACACAGCGCTCTGGAGCCGAGTCTGGATGTTGACAACAAATATGATCGAGCCATGGTCGCTGTCATTCGAGTAACCATTAATGTTTAACATCTGGGATCAGTTCCTCTGGATCTGTCATTAGGCACTCTACCCCAAGCTGGGATGAGTTAAGAAATTGGCTGCCTGTAATTTTTGAAATTCTGAGGACTTTTTAGTGCTGGTAGCCTGAGAACACCAGCATATGCCATTCAAATTGAAGTCCCATATGTTAACACAGCTTTTTTTACCAACACATGATAAATAAGTCTTTAAAGAAGCTGGTCATCGTGTTTTTTACACTGTTTTGGTGGGGTGTAGCAGGCACCAAGTAGCTCACTCCTTGCAGTGTGTTTGTGAGAACACAGATCCACCAGCTATTTTCAGCTGAAATAGATCTTTTACACAGTGAAATCTTTATTTGCACAGACTTGCAGAGGTTTTGAGATGGTGCTCTGCACCTTTTCTTTTGTGCACACCTGAGCCCACTGAGTTGGCTTATACACGTCCTGACCATGTGAGTTTTCCTACTAAGATTAACCAAGTAATATTTGTGCTCATAAATCAGCCATTCTAATTCCTCTCGTTTGTTGTCTGACTTCTAGCAGAAGTGTATAAGCAATTAAATAATTTCATCCCTTTGTGTAAGTGGATGCTTTTGTAATTTTGTTCTCAACAACATGATTTTGAACTACAACCAAAAGCCTCACACATTTTGCCCAGGCAGTGGTTACATATGCAAAATTTTCTGGCTTTTTCTGTTCATAGGGCAGGAGGAGCCTTACAAGATCACATGTCTGCATTGGCTTCTGCTCAATTTGGCTAACTGTCTTTGCAGAGAGATTTCCTGCAACTTCCTTGACAGGGATGCTCTCTCTCTATCCCTACAATCTTGTCTTGGTTGTTCATGAAAACTCCCAAATCTGTAGTCAGTATTTCCCCAATCTTTTCTAGTTCCTGTGGGGCCATTCTCATGGTTTTCCACAGGGAGTAGCTATGTTTCTTAAGTAGGATTGTTCAAAACCACTGTACTTTGTTCTTTGTTACATCTGTGATCGCGCTTCCAAACCACAGTTTTGTTTCTTTTACCTTCATTGCCGCTTGCACATTGCTCCAGAGAAATCTTTTCAGGTGAGAAAACAGAGCCCATCCAAGCCAGCTCAGAGCCTCACTCATGCTGGCAGCCAGCCCTGTGTAGCCTCAGAAAATGAAAGTTTCTCAGATGCCTTCTTCAGCCTTGCTCTGAATTCACTTTGTCGCTTCTCTCTGCCTGCTCCAGACTTTGCCTGGCAACTGATGGATAGATTAAGAGTTGCTGCTTAGTGCCAGCCTCCCCCACCAAAACGAGGGATAAATCAGGTCTGACAGATTAAAATGACCCAAGGATTTAGGGTCAATTAGGCGACCCTAATTTGAAAAAAAAATCCCCCAAAATAAGTAGCCATCTCTTACTCGGTAGGTTTGAAGGTCCCAAAATCGCTGTCTTAGGGCCAAACTGAATAATCAGCAGGATCAGGCAGATGGCTAACCAAGATTTTTAACCTGGAGCCTGCGCTGTCTCCTCTGAATCACCCCTGAGGCAGCAGGAGACATGGAGCTCGCCGTGTCCAACTGAAGTGGCTCTTTCCAAGTTATTCACGGCAGGAATGTTGAGGGAAAGGGAGTGATTTTGCATCTGTCCCTTTGAAATACCGTTCTCCCACAGTTATCCTGGCAGATGACTTCCCAAGAGCTCTCTTCAAGTGGTAAATCGAGCTGTCGCCAGCTCCAGCAGCCTAAAGAGGGATGGGACCGGTGACAAGTACATTACAAAGGGCCAAGTTAGCTCCAGTTGTGCTTTGTTTAATGGGATGGTTAAAGCAGCGTGAGCGGCTCTTTGGGGGTCCCAGCGCTCAGACTCTGCTGAGGGACCGCGGTGCCCCCCAGCTCCTCAGGGATGAGCTCAGGGCTGCGCCTTTCTGCTGCTGAGCTCTGCCTTCCCCGCTGGCTTTCCTGCAAACTGTGATGTGGATCAGGCCCATGCCAGGGAGGTTTTTCCCCGCACCTGGCTCCGGATCTCTCATGTGCCTTTCAGGATGAGCCTGGCGGAGCCGCGGGAGCAGCCGAGACTGGGCTCTCCATATAGGTGCAGCACAGGCTCCCTGATATGCCACTGTAGTGGTGAGGGCGTATTAAATGCTTGGCGGCATCCTATCCCTAATAGGATTCCTTTCCACACTGCCTGCCTTTGCAGCAGGCACTTGGCAGGGTGATGTGAGAGCTGCTGCCCTTAAGCTGCATGGATGGGGCACCCACTAAGGCACGCCAGTCTCCAGGTGTCCTACACCTTTTTTCCCCCCACATACTCACTCCTCTCTTCCCCCCTCCTTTTCATCCTTTTTTCCCCCCTTTCTTTTTGCGTCCCTACCTATATATGTTTTTAATCTTTGCCTGCATCAGCGATGCCTGCAGGCAGAGCCTCCAGGGCTCGGCACAGCGGGAAGAGGTGTGACCAGCGATCCCTTTGCTGAGGGCGTTCCTCCTGCAGCCAGAGGCACGCAGCCACTGGCTGAGGAACTCCCGGGGGGCAAACCCGCCTTTATTCTCAGGGTGCTGCTCACAGATGCTGTGAAGCCGGGTGCACTCCTCTCCTCCTCTCCAGGGCACGTTGCTTTCCCTTTGGAGGTGATGATTGTGTTTGGACCCGTGCTGCGGGAAATAGATCTCGGTATAAAAATATCCATCCCTCTGAAAAGGCAGAGGATCATATTTCTTTTAAACCATACCTCAATCAACTTGTGAAAACCTGAAATATATCTGGACAAATCAGATTTATATGAAACAAGGAAAAATATGGCAATTTTGGGGATTTTAAATTGAAGGTTCAATGTAGTTGTTCTTGGGCTAACTGGTGCTTGGGAAAATGGGGTTTAGATCGTTTTCAGAGATTCCCCTTTCTTTGCTGACAGTCAGAGAAAAGGGGCAAGAGGCTATTGCTTGTGTTTGTTCCTAAAGCAAATCACGGTTGATAGGTCCAGCTTTAGACCGACCGGCCTTGACAAGTTTCTCTGCAATTCTTTCTTGTGTGCAGTTTTTAGAAATCTTTGAACAGTGAGAAGCACAAAAGGTAGAAAGTTAACAAGACTCCACGGGGCTGTGAGATGGTACCTGACAAGGGAGGAGAGGTGCTCCTGCGACTGAAATAGGCGACACAGAAGGTGGTTTTGTGCTTGTCGGAGAAATTGGGAATCTTGTTACAGGCTAGGAAGGTCTGGTCTGCTCAGACACACAGTGTTCATAACAAAAGCTTTGGTTTCATTAGCTGCATGTTTTCAGGAGGTTTCTTATAATTTTCAAATGTGTAATTTTTAAGTGAGTTTATTCTGAGAAGTCAGTACTACAGCTTGAGTATTTTGCTGGGGAGCTGGGAGTTGGTTTTCACTATATTTATGGGTATGAAACAATTGCTGGGGGGCAGAGAGGGGGGGAGAAGAAAAGCCCTTGCTTTGGCACACTGAAGAAAAGATGTCCTTTTCCACTCTCTGTCTCCCTTGAAAGAATCTGAGATTTCTGCTTTCACTCTCCAAACCTGGGCAGGTAATTAACATCAATGATTTGTCCCTAAGAAGCAGCTTTGGCCTTGCATTTCAGGGAGAAATGTGGTTATTTCAGACTTAGCAAGTGTGCTTTAGGTTTTGATCCTCAGCTTTAGTTTTCTTGTTATTCATATTGATTGTTCCAATTTGTATGCTGTTTTGCTCTGTGAGTTGTTGATCTGTTTTGTTTCTAGTCTGTTTTTCAATGGACACAGGTTTCTAATTTTCTGTTTTCTTCTTAGACTTTCAGGTTTTAATTCAACACATGTTTTCCAGGATATTTCTCTCTCTGTGGCAAAGCTGTTGTATGATTGTGTTGCTTGCCTCTTCCTTCCTAGAGACAATGTTAACAGATATCACGGGAGGGATATCACCCTCCTCCCCCTAAATTTTATATAGAGCACTGCACTTAAGTCAGAAGCCCAATTCCCTTGCCTGTGGATTTTCCTTTGCTGGAAGGGCCAATTCGTAAAGCAGATGGGAACTGTCAGCTTTGTGTTTCTTGGGAATATGTTCCAAAAGATATCCTTTACCATGGTATCTTTTGCAAGGCTCTGATGCAGTAAAAAGCATTGGGATATTAAAACCCAGTTAATGGAAAACCATTGACACTCAGCCTGGAAAGAGTGCGAAAACCTTTGACAATCCTGGTGGCTAATAATCCCTTGGTGAGAGGCCAGTGCAAGGGGGCTTCCCTGCTCTCCTCTTGGCATCATTCCTGGGTACCTCCAGAGGAGGAGGTTTACTTGCAGGGAATACTGCATATGGTGGGGAAGCAAAGAACTGTGGAAGACAACACATGCAGCTCTCAGGGAGAAAGAGCTTGAAAGAAGATGAAAATGCCCCTGGAGCATGGGGCCCTTGGCTGATGCTCTGATGTTCCCATTCCTCCCTGTTCTTTCCAGCTGTTTCCAAACTCCCCAAATGCCCCAGAGGGAGCAAAGCAAATGGTATTACCTCTGCCAGTGTACAGTTCAGAGCCTTGTTAAGCCAGTGTTTTCTCAAAAAAAGGCCTGGTCGTTTTAAGCTCTCTTACCCTGCACTTTGGCAGGAAGGTAGACAGCCTTTGCAGCCTGCCCACTCCATTGGCATTTGTGCTCTCTGGCCATGAATTTAAGAAAGATGTGCCAGAACTGACATTATCCTACTGCAACCAAGGGGTTTGGGGAACACTTTAAAAGCTGGTGCAAACATGGAAGCTGCAGCCCTCCAGCCAATGCCTGTTGGCCAGAGGCACCGCGTGTGTGCATGGATGGGCTCTCTTCTTTTTAAAAACCTTTGGAGTGAGTTTTTTGGATACTTCAGACGTCCCTTTTTCTCACCCTCAGATTGTTCGCCGCCTCCCCAGCAGAGTGACATATTGTTTGCAGTGGAATTTGACAGGCTCAGATGGCAGTAGCTGCTGCAAGATTTTTTAGTTCTTGTTGGTGCTACGACAGGTCTCAACAAATTCCCTCGCCCACTCGCCCGTGGTGCATAAGAAACTTTCTCTAGTGTGAGGGGAGCTTGCCCATCAGTTTTGTCAAAATCTCAGCTTTCCTTTAAGCATGATGCAGAAATTCTGGCTTTCTGAATGTGACACAGATCTGCTCTACGACAGTGATGTTTGCAGATTCAGGAAGGCAGACAGACAAAGGCGAGTGAAACGTGAGCTCCCAAATAACCCTGTCTTGGCTTTGTGATGGAAGTGAACTGCCTGGGGTATGGGGTGGGAAGAGGCTGTGGGTTTCTGCCAAGGAGAAGTGGCCCCATTTTGTGCTGTGTTCAGTGCCCCATTGTAGGTCCATCCCCTCTCTTTCTGTGTCTTTGTCAAGTATACAGGTGACAGACCTGCAAACCCACCCCAAATACCAGGAGGATACATGAGTGAGCTGTGAGCTGGTCAATTCATCACACCCACTTCTGTGTGTGATGGTAAAACCTAGAGGTTTTACATCTAGGCATCTTCTTTAGAACGAGCAGAAATTTGCCCTGAAAGACCCTGGTTTTGTCTGCTGTGTCTGCAGAGGAACCCCCACTGCCTGGCCTGGGCTTGGCGTCCCTTTGGAGTGGGACTGCTCAGGGTGACAGTGGCAGGCATGGCTCTTTTTCTGAGAAGAGATGCTTATTCTAAGGCTGAGGACATCTCCATGTCCCTTGTATTCCTGCAAGAGTGAGGGCTTTGCAAAACTAGAGGAGACATTTTCCAAAGCCATGAGCCCCTTTTCTCCTGTGAGCCATGGACTTTCGGAGTGCAGCATTCCCACCAAGCCGTAAGTGTTTCATGTTTGATTTAGGCTCAGCCTCACAAGGTTATTTTCAAGCAGTGGTCCTGGGGCTGTCCCACTCTCAGGCTCTTTTCCTTGGCACAAACAGTGTTAGCCCGAGGGTGGCCCTCATGTGTGCCAGATGCCCACAGCCACGGCAGCAGGAAATCAATGGGGCGTGGGGATATTCCCCGCCACTGCTCGCCGCCGCTAATAGCTGTGGTGGTGTAGGAGTCCCTGTGGCATTTCCACATTACCTGGAGATTTCCCAAGGCAGGAGAAATCCTAAGGATAATTAAGCCTGTTTTATTTAGGGCTGAGCTGAGCCATCAAAGTGGCATAAAGCAGCCTAAATGGACCAGAGGATCTGGCACCTTATGCGAAAACTAATCATTTTCTGAGGTGGTCTGATAATTTCCGAGGAGGATATAAAATAATTCACACCCACATGTAGCTTTTAATGAGTAGAAAGGCCTCTCTGCTGCATGTTCTGGAATTGTACTCTTTTTTTGAAAAAAATAAAAAAGTAACCCAATGATGTTTGCATGCAACAAAGCCAGAGGGAGGCTGTGGCAGGAGCAGGAGCTTGGGGCAGCGTCTTTGTTGCTGTTTTCATCAGGGTTAAGGGCTCAGTGACCATTTGGAAACCTTTTATGGGCAAACTGGCTAGCAGCCAGTACTGCAAATTTGCACTCCTGACTTTTTGATTAGTCAGTAGTCCATCAACAGCAGTAGAAACCTGAGAAACATTTGCAGCTAACCACGTGAAAAGCAGGTGTAATAAATCAGGTTGTTCAGGTTTAGTCCCAACTGGGAAATGTGTGGATGGAGGTAGAAATCTTTCCCTACTCCTCTGGTGATGCTGCAGAATACCTGCTGCCTTGCCCCTCTCTTTCCAGCAAGATTTCAGCCTATAGCAGTTGATTGCATTCCCATTGGGAAATCACAGATTTCCAACCCTTTCTTTTAAGATCTGCAGTGAAACTGTGTGAATGACAACCGTTCATCCACTCCTTGTAGGATCAGGACCACCGCGAGGACTTTTTAAGCTTAAGGAGCGAGCCCTTAATTGCTCTGCCCGTGCTAAGTGGAAGGAGCTCTCTCTGCGCCAGGGCCCCGATGGCAGCAGAGGCATCTTTCCTATTTATTTGCCTCTGTCCCACGGGAACCTGGAGTGTGTGTCTGTGTGGGGAGGGGAGGACCTGAGCTCTGCCCCCTGGCTCCTGCCATGTCTGTGCCCAGGCTTTTCCCGGGAGCAAATCAGCAGAGCTGGTGACAGCAGAAGCCATGAAAAGACCGTGGCAGATGTGAGCCTGCTCTCTAATACTTTATGAATACTGAATCTGCTTTTTCTTCAGGGGGAGGGTGGCTCTCTGTCTGTGTTGTTGCTCGTTATTTATCACATGTGGGGTATGCACAATACTGGAATGGAGTGTTGTTAATAAAAGTTGCAAAGTTGCATCCTAGAGATATATGCTGGTAGGGGAGATAAAAGAGAGAACAAGAAAGCAGGAGGGAAGTGTTGGTGCCATGAGGACAGGTCCATGTCGCAGACCATGGAAGAGTTTCAGGAGCATGTTTTAATGACATTTTATTTGTTTTTTTCCTTCTGGGTGGACTACTGAACCAAAATGGTCTGGTAATTGTGGGCTAGAATTTTATACCAGCTGCACAAGAATTCTCTCTCTCCCAAGTTACAACATTAAACAAAACCTCCCTGAGTCCTTCAAGATGAATATAGAAGTTGTAATCTTAGGAAAAGTTTAGGGGATGTGTCTTCCAATCTCAGGAAATGGCTATTTACAGTCTTGGGAGAAGAAGGGCGGATGGGACAGGTTTCTCAGAGGGGACACATTGTACTGACACCCAGCCTGAAAAGTCACAGCCATACAATAACTTAGCACTGCCATTGCCTTGGCTGTAGTGAAACAGAGACCTTTCAGCTCTAGCCAGCAGTTCAATTGCATTCCCAGGTATTAAAATAACAAAAGAAACAGAAACTACTGAAATAGGCAGAAGGAAGTGGAGCTCTTCAACATCCCCAGCATCAAGCAGGCAGCAAGAGCAGACACATCCAGGGATGGTTTGCATGCTCGGTGCTGTGAGTTGTGAGTGGTGGATATTTGACAAAAACCCCTTTTTATAGCAGTTTTAAGAAAAGATTAGTAATAACTAAGCAAACCGCTGAAACCAACTGAGCTGAACAAGGGAATAACAACAAAACAAAAAGCCCAGTGTGTGTCTGTTGCCTGGGGCAAGCTACAGCTGATGGATAAAGTGACAGACGAATCCTTCCCTCATTTCCATTTTAATCTCTGTCTACTAATTGTCATCAATATCATCAGGGTCACTAGACCACTAGTGCGAGTCTACAGCCTTCCAGAGGAGCCGCAGCTTTGTGCCTGCCTGGCCCCCAGGGCTTTGCCCCTGTGCTAACCTGGGCTGTGCCCGGGATGCCTTGGAGTGGGAGGAAGGGCCCTTGGAGGTGAGGTGGGCTGGGTGATGTTTCCCTGTGTCACGCAGAGGAGGCTACTGTAGTGTCCAGCATTAAAATACAGGACAACTGCAGCCCTCTTTGAAATGAAAATTACTTATACTCCCTTTATGCCCAGGCCAGCATTTGAGAAAAGGGCAGCTGGGAATCCAGCTCCCATTGGAAGAAAGGGCTCATTCCGACTCTTAAATCAATGACTGTGTGATGAAAGCACAATTTGGATCAGGCCCGAGGCGGACAGAGTCAAAGCTTTTTGTTGGTTCTCTGGTGCTTTCCCTTCCCTTCCTTACTCTGGTGTGTGTAACACGTGTGACATGTGCCACACGACTGCTCAGGGGGTCTCTGCTGGTGACCAATCAGGCAGTCCCCTGGAATTTTGTTGCCTCACCCCCCTGCCCAGGAAAGGCACCGCACTGCCTTGTAAAGGTAATGTTTAACCCAGGGGCTCCAAGCCAAATCCTGGCCCCTGCGCACAGCTTGAGCACAAATTGTGCCCATGGCAACTACACTGCAACTTGCTAGATTGGAAACCTCCCATCCCCACTTGGAGGCAGCCATGTGGTCCTCTGCTTCTGCTGCTAAAAAGTAATAGATTTTTGGCATTTACTCTGTATCTTCATCCTGCACCCAGTCCTCCCTGCTTTATAGGCATAGTGTGTTCAGGTGATTTGGACAGGGCTCTGGGTTGGATCTGTTGGAATTGCTCCCTCATAACAATTTTCAGGCTTTTGGTTTTTTTGACCCTGCGGATTCTCCTCTTCTTACTAACTCACTCTTTCCACTTTACTCCTGCTCCTCTGTGTCTCAACACCCCTTTGATGGTACCATCTCAATCTCTTCTCCAAATATCCCTAATTTCTCCTGAGCTACACTTTTCCTTAGACTTCCCAAATTCTTTTTCTGCAATCATTCCTTGGCAGATCAGCTGCTTATTCCTTCTCCCACCTGGTAACCATTTCTTGAACAGGAGATGTGAGGATAAAAAATGGACTTTTCTTAGTTCTGCTGTTGATTTGGGATCAAAGGAGTTCACAGTAGCTGCAGTCAGCTCCCGTGTTCATGCGGCTGTAGCTGGTGACAAGGACTCTGCAGACTGTGAAGCACATCCATCCTTTCACTGGAGATGGTGACCCTGTTTTAGGATTCTGTGTGGTTTTGGGGTTCCACATTTGCAAGGTGGTACCTCTGTGACCTGAGGGGGGGCGGTGCTGATCCTGGAGAGGGTCATCTTGGCCTCAAGGTGATCCTCTTTGTCTTGCTACTCCATTGCTTGTGCTTTTTGAGTTACCCAGTGAGTTAGGAAGGGGCTGCTGCAGTGTTATAATGTCTCTGTGTTGTGTGTCCCCGTGGCTGTGTGGGGTTTTACCGCTGCGGTGTGCTGCAAATCCAGCAAAACATCTCCAACCAAACATCAGTGGAGGATCTGACTTCCAAACAGAGGGATCAGCAAATATGCTGTAAATTAATAATGTGCCCTTTTAGTAGCAATTGCTTTATGAACATAGGTAGGGCTTTTTTCCCCCCTCCTTGTAGAAACAGCTCAGAAATAAGTGGGTCTCACTGGAGTTTTGTTTAAGGAATGGCTGATGCCACCTTGTTGTTTGTGTCCTCCTGAGTGATTCGCCGCCAGCTCTGTGACCGGGATAGGGAGAGGCAGAGAGGCAACAAAAAAATGGCTCTGTGCAGCCATCTGCTGCAAATCTTCCCAGAGGAAGATCTGGAATCCCCCTGCTCCCATGAGGAAAATCTTCAGAGGCCCCTGCCCCGTAAGCTGCGGTCCCTGCGGCTGCAGCTCCAGATCTTTGGCGCTTATTGGTAACATATTTGCAAAGCAGCCCTGCTGTGATCACTGATCTCTGCCAGCTTAAATTTGGGAAAATGCTTTACACAGCCTTCCCTCTCCCCTCCCTCAACCCCTGCAGGTCTATATGCAAGGCAGGAAAGATTTAGTGCTTGAGCATAAGCACTGGTCAGCCAATCTGCAGCGTATCTTCTTGAAAACCCAAAACAGGTGCTCTTGGGCCATCAAAGTCTTGAAGCAGTTAAACTTCTTTTCACCTCTGTTGCAGTTCCTTTAAAAGAAATAGAGAGATCTTCAAAAGGTGGAAGGGTGGCAGGCCAGAAACGTAAAGCGTGTGCAATCACTCAGATACAAGTGGCACCACTAAAAATTGCCTTCATATATCAGCTTATGGTTTACACACTGTGGCAGAAAGGACGCTAAAAGGTCAGCAGAAAAAAAATATATATGTCAAGCCTGGAGCTGTGACTCCAAAGGTGTGGAAAGACATGATCTGAGAAGGGTTCTAGAGGGACTGGATAAGTGCTTGATATGGCAGGATTTTTTATTTTATTTTATTTTATTTTTTGCAAGGGAGCTGCTTGCAAACGTCAGCACAGAAGCCAAGGTATATACTGGCAGTAACCCCTTGCTACGACCCCTGGTGACAAGACGGATAGTTCCATTCATCTGTGGGTGAACAGCACAGGCTCTCTGCATTTTTTACTTGAAGCCCTGGATGAATTTGTTTGCGGAGGGGAATGTCACCGTTGTGAATGCTCTGATCACTCATGTGCCCATAGTGAAGTCAGTGGTAGAGAAGGAGGGGGGAAGGAGAGGGGGGCAGAGCAAGGAGAGGAGAGCAAGCTTCTCTCTGGGGGTCTGGGGGATGCCAGCTTGGATCCAGCAAAACATCTCCAACCAAACATTAATGGAGGATGTGACTTCCAAACAGAGGGATCAGCAAATATGCTGTAAATTAATAATGTGCCCTTTTAGTAGCAATTGCTTTATGAAAATAGGTAGGGCTTTTTTCCCCCCCTCCTTGTAGAAACAGCTCTGAAATAAGTGGGTCTCACTGGAGTTTTGTTTAAGACTGACCCCTTACTTTATTAACCGTGTAACATTTTAAGGTTGTTTTTTCCTCTCTGTCTCCTCCAGCAAGTCTCTATTGATCACTGTTTACAGTTATAATCCCTTTCAAATTTATCATCCATGACTAACACCACACATATTGATTGGTGCTGACGGATGTCCCTGTATGGTGTATACCCACAGTGATTCTGGCTAGTGAAGTACAGTAGATATATTTTTTTCTCTCCTTCATTTGCTTTTTATAGCTTTCTGCTCCCTCCCTTTTGTTCTCAGGCTGACTAACCTATTTCACACAAACACCGTGGGATTAACATGTCTAAATTTAGGACAATTTCTTTATTCTTGATGAGGTCTTCGGAACAGGAAGGAAAAGAATGGGTAGTGGTGGGGTTTGGGATTTTTTGTTGTTTTTTTCCCCTCAACTGGGAAGCTACTGGAAGGAGACAGGCCCTATAGGAGATCAGATTTATGAGGGACATCCACATGTCTTAACCTAAAGCCTAAAGTAACAAAGATGTAAGGGCTAGTTTTTTTAGGGACAAATTAGATGTCACTGGTGACTAAGGACAAGGTGTCCGAAATCTGGACTATAAATGGAGTCATTTGTCAACAATGCATTTTTGCTTGCCTGCTGCAACATTTCCTCCATCTCTTGTTGGCCAGAAATAGAGCTTGAGGTTAATCTCTTTTCTGAGCCACCTTGGCTTAACTTGAATTTACAAACCTGAATCCAAATAACTAAACAAACCAAAATCCCCCAGACTCAAATATCCTCAAGGATTTTGCTATGGTTGCACCACGAAATTTCTGTCACCTAAACTATTGTTTTGTTCCTGTTAACCCAAACCTGTGAACTTTACTTTCAAAGACTGGGTTCCTTCCAGATTTGAATAATCTATTTGTAACTTTCTTTTTGTGTGTGCTTTATGCAATGGTTTAAATACATGTTCTTGTACATGCATTTTATTTGGGGGTAATAAGGCAGCAAGTATAAGACAGAATTGTTAAACCTCAATAAAAGCATTTTTTAATAATAATTTGGCATTTATTTAATATACAACCACTGTCTTATTAAATCTAACTCTTAAGATTTAATAGGATAGTTTATTGTATTATAGCATTACTGCTACAATGCTATAGTTATGGTTGAAAAGACATTTTCATTATAAACTCCTGTTTGCAGGTGCTTATAACTTCCTGAAGTACAGCACCTCTTTTATTTGAATGTGAAATCACTCACTGCACTTCTCCATTTTTTTTCTTTCATCTCCATCTCCTTCTCAGATACAAGGACGTTCAGATGTCAAAAATATGAAAAAAAAAAAAAAGAAAAGTAGCAGCAGTTACTGAGGAGCAGCATTTGAGCTGAGAATCAAAATTCACCAAAGCAAGGGTTCAGAGTTAGACTTTAGGAAAGAAATTTTGGACCTTGATCAAGTTGCTGTGCCCATGTCTGGTAAAGCACAAAGTTGGCAATTTGCTCAGTAATGTGCAGTGCCATTAAAATTAAAAAAACACAAAAACCAAACAATTCTTTTCTGTGCGCGCATTTCCCCCTCACCTTGAAGGCAAACGGGTTTGTCAGGTGAGGTGCTCAGGACTGGGCTGGGGTCAGTGAACTCGCTGGTGAGCAGGTTAACGAGCAGGTTTTATGGTGAGCAAACAGGACCTGCCCTCAGCCGGGCAGCCTCCAGGAAATGGACAAATCCTGTGCCTCTGAAAGGGTGGGCACGCTCTGTGACATCCACTGTGGCCACCCGGCTTTGCTCTGCTCTCACGGCGGGCTGACCCTTGCAACATTACTCAGCTTTAGTAAATGAAACATTTAATTGCTTTTTGGGCTGAGAACCACTTGTAAACAAACCTCAGCCTCAACAGGAAACTTTATAGTTAAATAAGTAAACGCTGACAAAGAGAGACTGGAGATACAAAAGGCCCAAACAGGAGCAGGGCACTAAACTGCCCCATAAAACCTGTGTAAAGAGAGTTCTTCATGGTGTCACAACAGCACACTCTTTGCTTTTCCACAGGCTGACTTTGCACGTGGCATCATTTCCCTTTATTTCAGTCCTGGCCCAGAAATTCCTGCTGGAGTGGCACTGAGCAGAGGGTTGGTTGGTTGGTTGGTTGGTTTGTTTTTTCTTAATTATCACCAGGCTTAGAGAAATTTCTCATTGGGTGGTGGGAAGATCAATGCAGGAAGAGGGACATGTGCGCTGTTACAAAGGGTGCAGCCTGTTCTTGCTGCTGTAGAGCTGGAGCTGAGCAGAAAGCAATTCTTTTAAAGCACAGAATTTTGGTAAACCTCTTCTAGATCTGTGCAGCAATGCAATCCTTTTGCTTAGGTCTGAACATCAGGTTTTTCCCAAGAACACAAGTAGAGGTAGGTGTGAATTCATCAAGACAAGAGTTGTTGTCTCTATAATCCTTTGTGGGTTTAGGAACCTCAATAGTTTCCTCAAATAAACATCCTCAACTCCACTCAAAGCAAGAAGATTTGTAGCTCTAGGCCTTCTGCCCTGAAAGTCCTCCCTGCAGCCATGGCAAGGCTGAAAATGAAAGTTGTTTTCAAGGAAAAAACAGATAAATTAGGTAAACTTTTGTGGTAGGACTGAATTTTCTGCAGGTTGTTCTCCCCACAAAGTTTTGCACAGCTGAAAATCCTTATGCAAGGTCCTTTTAGTGTTCCTTAAGTGCACAGTGGTAAGCACTGCCTCTGTCCGAAAGAGAAAAATTGCAATCATTTAAAAGCAGCAGCTACAAATAAATTTATTAAATAGGAGATGATCATATAGATAGCTCTGAGTAGCTCCTGAATTTTCAGCGAGAAAAAATTCTGTATTGTACTACATTACCACTATTTCAGGCTATTCTGTTGGGGTTTTTTGCTGTACAGGTAGGCTTGACCTCTCTTTGCCAGTTTTAATTTTCCTGCTGTTTTTCAGCAGCTCTGTGGTCACCTTGCTAGCAAAGGAGCACTATAAATGGATTAATGAGCATCATGAGGAAATAGGAAGCTGTCTCCTTGATTTTTGTTTTTTACTGCTTTAGTAAACACAAGCATTCAAAAAACCTTGAATATATGAGAACTGAGAATTTTCTATTTTTTTTTTTTTCCTTTTGTGAGGATCATTTAAAAATACCCACAGGTTCATTTTTGTGTAATGCCACACAACTTGGCACGCTTCAGATTGTAGTTAGTCACTTTTTGGTAGAATTCTCTTATGGAAAAATGTGTGCATGTCATTTTAAAATCATATTCAAACATATGGAAAATCCTTTGTGCTTGAAAAATGTGGAAATCTGGTCAAAAATGGGCTAGCTTTATTTTAAATCCAGTCAATTTTGTTGTCAATGTAACTGGAGCAGAGCTTGGTTTTTAGAGAGAGAAATTCATCTAGAAGGGTGACATTTCCTGGCTGGGCAGACCTGTTTTGAAATTTGAAATAAAACACAAAAGAAAGAAGTGAAGTGAAACACCTCTCTTGGATTTGCTTTTCTGATAATGAAGTGAACCCTGGAATTTTCATGGGCCTGGATTGTCCTGTCATTGAGCCCAAGAATCTCCCAGGATTTTGCGCCCATTCCAGCCAAGGGAGGGTCTGGAAATACTGATATTAAACTGCAGATCACTGGGGATGGTGCAAATGTTGATTGGGAAAAGTCTATGGAAACTTCCTGGGAAAGAAGGAATGATTGTCAAGTAGTTTGTATAAAGATACCTTAAAGTTGCTTGATTGAACTGGAACATGAGTAGGAAAAAGAATGCTTCTCCACATTAAAAAAAAAAAATCATTATTAATGGTAAAACATTTTGGTTATTTCAGATACCAGCCTTTTCAGCTCATTGCTTCTCCACGTGGCCAGAAGATTGTCATGACCTCTCTGCAGTGCAGCCTTGGATGGAACTTCTTACAGGTACTTATTTTCACTCTCTTGGGAAATGCATTTTTATGTATTTGTTGCATGTATCTTTTATTTTCACTTCTTTTTTTTTGGCTTTTCTATTTTTTCTAACCTCAGAGGTAGCAATCCTACTGCTATTAGCAAGATGTCTATTATAGTGTCATTAAAAAAGCTATAGTCAGAGCATGGAATGACTCACATCATGGAGGAGTTAATAATTCACTGTAATAAAAGTATAAAGTTTTATGATAAACCACTCTCAGGGGAGTTAAATATAATCCTTAGTGGGTCACACACTGACTACAAAGCTTACATTTGTAATGGTAATTTGAATTTACTACATCGCCTTTAGTTTTTAAGCGTTTGTATGTCATTAGACCTTATAAATTGATTTATATATTCAACTCCAGTATAATTCTACATAAAGGTACAATAAATTTTATGGATTATAGATATGGCATCTAAAACAGTTTAGAAAAATAATTTTATTAAATTCACTTAAACGGCGGTGATGAACAGCGACGAGGATGCCAGCCTGGCTCAGGTTCTGGGAGCTGCACGGTGGGGACACATAACTGGTCACCAAAGTCATCCCTGAGGGCTCCAGTGACACCAGGGCTAGTGACACCAGGGCTAGATACTCAGCCACAGCTGGCACTGGCCAGGAGCCCCGTGCTGCTCCAAAACTGGGACATGTGGGGTGCCCATGGCCTCTCTTAATACTCCGCTGGTGGCGTTGCTGGTAAGGTACCTGCAGGAAAGGACTGTGTTTGTACCATAAACAAGGCATTTCTCCCTAAAATCAGGAGTGCACCTTAGGTTGGCTTCAGCAGGATGTCTTTCCTCAGCACTGCGCCTCCTCTGCACTCTTTATCAGAAATAGCTTGTGAACAATGAGAAGATCTTTTCTTTCTTCCCCCCACCCCACCCTGCTTGGATTCAGCAAATATACTCACAAGAGGAGCCATTAAAAATGTTCATCTTGAACATTCTTTATTGATGTAATTTCAGCAGAGCTGACTGTGAGGCAGTCGCTGTTGGTATTCTGCCCCGAGATGGCAGATCCTGCTCAGAACCCTCATCCTGTGAAAACTTCTGTTTGTATTCCTGAGCATGTGGAGCAGTCCCTGAAAGCCGTACAGGACACAGCTCAGAAACACTTGATAAACTTCACCGTCTGTTTCTTAAGTGGTTTTAAATAAACAGCCAGCTTTTTAAGGCTGCTTTTCCTAAAGTCGGTGTAATTTCAGCGCTGATCTTCAACCCCCTTTGTCTAATCCGCTGTGTAATCTTTCCCATAACAAACCTAAAAAAGATCCTTGTACTCCCTGGTGGGCAGTTATCAGTGTATTCCCCATCGCACTCACACATTAGCAAAGCTTTATCCCATCATCGCTGTGGTTTTGAAAGCATTGAGGTAAATCTCAGGTGGCATCCTGCACTCAGTGGGTGTGTCACTGATGAAATGACCCAGCCAGCTGGACAGGTTTATGTACAATTTACTGGAAATGTATTAAATGTGTCTCGGGAAATGATTCTTTAAAACGTTCTCACTGCCAGTGCAGTAAAGATTAAGACCTTGGCATGAAACAGGGAAAAAAAAATTAAATAATTTTCAGGAGCTTGATGTAAAATAATGATACTAAATGTAACTTAAAGTCACCAAAGGATGAGCATTTAGGTTAAATTCCTGCTCCTCCCTTGACTAATTCCCATAATAATTCAGGGCTCTCTGAAACTTGCAGGCTGAATTTGAGCCCTGGCACAAGCACAGTGAGCCCTGCTCTAATCCCTCTCAGCCAGTTTGCTCAGACAAATGCAGGATTACATTGGCAAAACCAGAACTTGCAGGTGGGCAAGCTCTTGGGAAAATAAACACTGTTATTTTCATGTAATTATTTTTGATATTCCAATTCCTCTTCTTATATTCATTGGCTTAAATATTGTGAGGGCAGCACTTAGGCTGCCTCCCAGATTTTGTTGTGTCTGAATTTCCTAAGGCACTCAGGAGGACTTTACAATCTCCTTGCTTAACATGCAGTTAGCTTTAGATGCTACTGCATGCAGACTTTAAAAATTATTATTATTTGTGCCTTTTGTATGCATCTGTACTTCACCATGGCTGCCTTGTTTGCTTTTATGGAGCACCAAGGGCACGCAGGGGCAGCAAAGGGGGCTTGCCTGGCTTTTGAGGTGCCTCCAGGGCTGCTGGCACAGGGAAGGGTGATCAGAATAAATGGAAAAAGTGGATGTGATGCCCCTCTGTCCCCAAGCACTGGGGTTGCAGAGGGTGGGAAGTGGCAAAGGGTGCCCCAGGCTGCACAAGATGCCAAGGGATGGCAGCCAAGGGGCTTGGAGCACCTTCCAGTTCCAGCATCTAAAATGATGCTGGGGTAAACTGCTTTCTGCAGTATCCTTGAACATTTGCTCTGCAGCAAATAAAGGCATTAAGTCCTTCCTCCTCTTCCAAATACACAATTTAGGAATAAAAGGTAATAACTGACGATATACAAACACTGAAATTTCCATTCTTCTCAGATTAAATGATCCTTGCTGCAGATCATGAAAAGAGCCATTAGTGAGGGGGGTGGGCTGGGGGGACACTTTGTGTAGCAACAAGCAGTATATTCTGTGCTTTAATGAGAGGGAAGCTGATGGAGAACTGCAGCATTCAAAATCACAGTGAACACAGCAGGCTGATTTTTGCCAGAGCAAGATGAGTGCAGGGGAACAGAGGTGGGAGAGATGAGGAGCAGAGCTGGCAGTGACCAGGTGCCCTCCTTGGAGTTTCACAAGTTTGTAATTTCAGGGGTTCTTTTTGAAAAGCATTTCAGCCCTCCCAGATGGGTCCTTGGGCTTCCTCTTCTCATGAATTCAGGCTCATTTTGAAGAAAATATTTCAACTCCTGTTCAAGTGAATAGTAATTGTTGTTTAGCATAGGGTTATGGAATTAAAAAGAGTAGTTAGGATGTCTTTACAGCAGGCAAAGAGTTAATGGCTTCAAGTTGAGATGGAATAATTACTGCCTGGACTGATTTACTATTTTATTTCTGTGATGTTTGAAAATCTAATAAATCATTTTACTTTTATCTCGATAGATAATACTTTCATTAGGAAAATTAGAGGCTTCATTATAATGTTTATCATGAGCTAGAAGCTTTTTTCAAATTTTTTTTTTTTATTTTGTTTTTAAGTTTTAGGATTCCAGAGCTCACTTTTGCCAGGTTTTAATTTTCTTTATCAAGTTTTCATTTTCTCTGTCATTCCTAAGCGAGTGCAGCAGCAGCAGAGTGGGGGGCTGGATCAGACCTGGGGCCTGCTCTGGAGGTGCCACCCATGCTCTGTACCTGGAGAGATGTTTTGGAAAATCAGGCTGGAAGCTCTTTAGACTCTTAGATGAGCAGATATGGAGACTGGAGGGGATTGTGAAGATCTTTTACTCTCAGTTTCTGGAAAATTCAGATTAAAATATCCCTCCCAGTGGGTGAGACCCCTTTATTCCCACCAATGCAGTGCTGCCCACTTGCTTGATAAGCTCCAATTTGGCTTGAGTGTGCAGTTTTTAACCTTTCCTCTTGTGCAGAGTGTTGGTTTTTGCTGAGAAATCTCACAGGGATGGTGTGGGCTGGGCCTTGTGCTCACTCTTGGCCCAGCCTGGCTCTGGGTTAACCTCTTGGCTGCCATCTGGTTTGATAGTTTGCCATTAATACGGATTTATGGCATGGGCACCAGGGCCACAGGAGCTCCTCACCTGCAGCAGGGCAGGCTGACACCCATTGCTGTTCCCTGCAGGAAAATCCTTCACTGCTACCTCGAGTGCAGGACTTTGCTACATCCAGCCACAAGCAATGTCACAAGGCACTGTCAGACTCCAGTGTAGGGTTTGCGAGCCCATTTCAGTCCTCATTGCTAATTATGTTTGTTTGAAAATGCTTAAAGTGGCTGTAAAAAAAAAACCCAAAACACAACAAAAAATATGGTATTTGAATCTGGAAGACACTTCCTTACCCATAGGACGTCTGTAAGCTCTACATACTCACCACTTAGGCTGATTGTTTGCACAATTAATGTGCTTTGGGTCTGTGATTCTGTAACCATCCATTGCATTGCAAAATGCACAGCATATATTGAAAAGTGCCTATAATATGTTTTAAAAGGAATTCTTAACTAAGCTCTGACCTCGACACACTCTGAAGGTGAGGAGGATCAATCACAGATAAAAGGAGGGGAGCTCTCGGAGGACATGTGTACCTAAGACTTTTCGAGGTGCAGTTCTGAATCTGTATTTATTGGTATTTATCTCTGAGAGCTCAGACAAGTAGAGATGCTGTAATTGATTTTATTTGGAAGTGAGAGATGGGGTCAAATGGAAGCTTTTGGGTCTCCTGCTTTTTCTTTCCTACCTATATAGAACAAGGATTTTTACTAGAGGTTCTTAGTGAAATTCACATTTTTTTGGCCAAACGTGTGGAGCCTCCAGCAAAGCAAACTCCACCTTTCCTACCTTCAAATGAGCTGGGAAAGATCCTCATCCTGCCAGCTCATCCTTAATTGGCCTATATAGTAAGAAGCAATTAAAACTAAAGGCCTGATTAATAAAAAATGTGTTTATGTGTCTGTGTGTGTAGGGGCTTTTCCTGCACTCCAGCTAAAAGTGCAAGAGGCACATTTTCTTCCAGTGCACCTTCTTGCAATTTATTCCTCCCCTCTTTTTCTTCTGAGTCACAACTGACCTTTTCTCCTGGGTTCCTCTGCAAGTGAGTGTGGGAGAGTCCTGGAATATCCTGGGTTGGAAGGGACTCACAAGGTTCATCCGAGTCTGAGGAGATGGAGGTGTTTGGTGTAAACCTTGTAGACAAAAAGTAAAGCTTAGACAATTTGTGAAAATGCCCAAACAAAGGCTAATGGCTGTGAGTCAGCAGTGCTGGTTTCTGTTAGCTGATTGATTTTCAGCGAGCCACTGGCTTGCTAGACAGGTTGTGAAAGATCTTTGCTGGCTCTGCTGGGTGTGCAAAGCCTGCAATTTCTTTCTCTCTTTTTCTAAAAGAGGAAAAATAAAATAATGTTAAATAGTTAATGCACAGAAAAAAAGGAATAGAAGAGAATAATTTGTCTGGTGCTGAAGTTCATGTAAATTCCCAATTTAAGTTTTTTTCCCTAGCATTTTTTCAAATCCTTGTTAAATAACCGGATGCATAAATGCATTGAAATGTATAATTGCAAATCCTAGAATTCTTTTTTAATTTCTCCTTTCTTGTTTTTGTTCCAAGTAATTTTCTGTGTGGGGTTGTTTTTGTTTTGTTTTTTCTACAAGGACTTTTGGGATATAATTTATGCGAGTCCTCGCTCCAGAGGGCTGCACAGGATGCATGGTATAGAGCTGAATTGTGTTCATTCTGTTGTGAAAAACCTCTAACTTGTAGAATGATCCCCACTGCAAACAGCTCAGGGTCAGGTTTTGCTGGAGGTGCTTCCACCCAGTCAGGTTACAATCACCAGGTTGCTTAAAAATCCCCCAAGAACGCTCCGTTTCTCCCTGTTGCTATGCCCTGTCCTGGGAGCCGGGCTGCCACGCTTTGTTTTTTGGTTCTTGCCCAAACAACGCAGCTCAGGCACGGATCCTGGCTGCTCCCATCTGCTGCATGGCGGTGGTGAGGAGCCCTCGGTGGTGCCCAGCACCATTGGGAAGGGCTCCACTCGTGCCAGGGCCGTGTTTGTGTTTCCAGGTGCGGTGCCAGCCCGGCGCTGGCCATACGGCGCTCTGTGCCCAGGGAAGAATTACCCTCTGGGCAAGGAGAGGTGGCCTCCGCTCCACCTTCGGGATCGGAATCTGATAAACGGTTTCAAATGTCAGTGGCCTGTTGTTGGTAATTAAATCGTAATGACAGATCCGTGCTGATACTATCAAGGTGCTTTTGTCCCGGGAGCCCGGCATTAAGAGGAGCCGCAACAGCAGTTTTGCTTGTTACCTCTTCCTCCTGTTACAGTTAAATAGTTCATGGCCATCAGCTTCCCCAGCAGGAATGTGCTCTGCCCCCTGCGTGGGTTTCATGCACCATCACCAGGAATGTGAGTGTATCTTAAATATTTGGATGTTCAAATGTCTGTTAGCCCTGTTTCACCAGCGTTCCTGGTCGCACACATCTGCTTGTGCATCTTTACATCCAGACCTGGAGCTTTTAAAATTTATCTGTTAACTTTTGGAGAGAGGAGGAAAATGTCTATAAAAAGGTTAAAGTTCAAAATGAAGGCACTCGGTCAGAGAAATATCAATATGCAGCTGTCAGGAGGACTGACATTCTGAGTCACAAAAACACATTTTTGGTTTTGTGAGGGGGGTTAACTTCTTCCATTATAAATTATTAAAACCACATGATCTGTCATGGAGATAATAACAACAGTCACCTTCTTAAAAACAACAGCAAGTGCTTTATTCCCATATTGTTGTTTGTGCCCTGGAAAGAAAAGAAGCCAAATGAGAGTGTTTCAGATGTTTTGGTGAGTGAGTGCCTTCAAAGAAGTTTTGGAGCCCTTTTCTGTCCTGTTCTGTAGAGGTCAGCAAGTTTGAGGAATTACAGGCACTAAGTGAAAATGAAAACATCAAGAGGCTTGCTGTCTATCACAAGTATCACTAAATCTTTTTGAACAACCCTGGGCAGTGAATTATGGAAGCATGGAATTGACTTACAGTTTATTTCTAGTAACAGTCAGTTACTATGTCAAATCTAAAACCATTCAGAAAAGCCTATAAAAATGTATGACAAACTAACCAGCAACCTCTAGATCTTTTTACATGTGTATGATTTTAGAGAATGTCTCGCCATTGCTTGTGGAGATGAACAGACAGGACATTTTCACGAGGCTGTAGTTTTTATTTTATTTTATTTTATTTTTTGCCCTCCTCGCTCGTGTTGTTTGGCATCAGAGAAAGCCTCTGGAGTAGCTTTGCTGGAGGAAGACAATATGGTGTGTGGGCAGGGGAATGGCACAGCTCTTGCTCCTGCCTCCCTCGGTGATGAGCTCCCCCTCTGCGAGCGGATGCTCTCCTAACAATCTCCCAAACCTTATTGCAAGGGGCCTTGTGAACACCTGGGAACCTTTTAGCAAAGGTGTTGCAGCAGCCAGGGCTCACCCCAAGGTAAGGGGGAGGAGGAGAGGTCCTGCCTGAGCCTGTGGGGCTCTCCTGCTACCGCAAGTCTGGTTCTGGTGGTGGCAGAGAGAAGAGCTGAAAACTTGGGTGTTCATCTGCCCTCATGGCTCTGTGGGACAGGGGGAGGGTTTATCCTGGCTGCTTAAAATGCAAGTTAATAATTCCACGTGGTGCTGTTTCTAAAAGCTGGCAGGGGTCAGGTTGTTGTTGGGCAGCTCGGGGAACAGAAGGTATTTCAAAACAGCTCCATTGTGTTCCCCTGCAATAAGTCCCTGCTCCCTGTTTCCCCCAGAGGACTCCTGGGAAGTGGCACTTCCCTAAAAGTGCTGCCAGGTCTGAAACATGTGGTTGGCTGATGTTGCGGCTTTTCAGGAGAGGCCTTTCCAGTAATGCTGGAAAAGAGCCCCTTAACTCTCCTTGGGCTGGATCACGAATTTTAGGGTGGACAGGACCATTTGGACCTAATTCTGTAACTCTCAGAGATGAGGTCTGGGAATGGTTTCATAAAACTAAGCGAAAAGAAATTAATTTAGAAACGTGACACAACTCAAGGCAATAGATTGTGACTCTCTAGTCACTGTTTTGATGTCTATCCATTGGGTGAACCTTTAAGGAGGGTATCTGGCCACTTAGTTGTGAGGACTTCCCTGAAGACACCAAACAGGGAGCAGGTCTTTCACAGCTGGCTTTTTGTTTGCTTTCTGTGTAAGTGGCAGACAGCATGAAAATGTTTAAACATTTGCCACTGCAAGAATGAATGCAAAATGTCATGTGTCCAGGATAGCCATTTTGCTTTCCTTGTGGTGCTTGGGCTGGGAAGCATCCAAAACCGAGTTTGTCTTGCAAGAAATGATTTCAACAGCAGTCCCCTGGCAATTGTATTTTAAAACTAACACAGCCTAATAAACTTTCACTCATGAAACCATCAAAGTTGTGTTTACTAGCAGAACACTCAGGTCAATAAAAATACTCCACACTCTAGGATTTGGGCTTTTATTATTCTGCATTTATTGAGAAACAAATTGCAGAATAAAGCGGGGCCACGAATAAAATACTCCTATACATTCAGAATATAATACAAAATGTAATTAGGCAGCACATTGTTAAAAGTCAGGACTGAAATCTAACAATATGGTGTCACCAGTTGTAAACTTGTAACTGTATAATACATAATTGTCAACTGTTGAGAAAAGATCTCATTTTGATAACACATATTGAGATTGGAAGCTTGTTTGTTAATGAGGGGTCTGAAAAATACTTATGACTCCAGGATGCTTGACAGCTCTAACTGCAACATTGTGCTGCACAGTCAAAGAACAGCCAGATAGAAGGAACACAAACAAAATATAAGACCTTTTTAGGAGCAAAGAAACAGGCATGTTTATATTTAAGGAATGTATTAAAATCACAGCTATCCTTCTCTGATATTAGAATCAATCAATAGATTGACTCGTGATTATTTCTATTCATTTCTGTTTTATATGCACAATTTGGCTTTAAAACTGTTGGATTTTTTGTTTCTTTTCAGAGCTGTTCACAATATTCTTAGCTTCAGCTCTGTGCAGAGGACTGAGGGAGAGGAGTGCTCTGCTCCCCTGGACGTGGGCCAGAGCCAGAGCAGCTCTTGCTGCCCACCTTTGCTGGATCTCAGCACAACCCACCCAGAGCTGTTTTCTCTCTGGGTTTTTCCTTTCCTTGTGCAAAACAGGAGGCTGGAATTTCAGGATGCCACCAGGTTTCCTTCAGGGCTGTCCCCATCCCTTTATGGCATCACCCCTGCATGGACCTGGGACCTGTTGGCTGCTGGACAGGGCTGCAGCCCCCAGCATTTCTTTGCGCTGGCTTTCCCAGCTCTGTGTGCCTGCTGAAGTTGTGCATAAAGCCAATATTCAGCACAAAAGAGCAAAGCCATATAGGTTGCACCAGCAGGTTGCTGCAGACCTTTTATTTCTGATCTGTGCTGCTTTTATTTTCTTGGTGAGGGATTAAGAAGGTATTGTTAAGGTTGTTCTGGATGCCACAAAAACTCCAGGTAGCATTTTGCAGTGAATTTCAAAATTTTTGAGTAGCGTTGTGCTGGTAAACTCAGATTTGAACTCCCATGGCATATATTCTGTTCCCTCATTATCCCGAGTGCTCAGGAAGCTCCGCACAACCCGTAGCAACTTGTTTTCTCAGAGGGAGTGATTACATGTGGTAGAGTGGGTTTCTTTTGTGTGTGTGTGTGTGTGTGGCAGTCATATAAAAGCCAGACCCTGTTATTTTTTAGAGTATTTGTAGCAGCTGCAAAGGAAATGTCCGTGTTGCTGTATGTTTTAGAAATAAGGTGGGGAGTCTCAACGCCCCCGGAGACTCTGCTGGCAGCGCTGATCTCTTCAGGTGGCACCTGAAGCCTGACTGAGCTTGCTGCTGTCTGGGAAAGGATGCAGGTGGAAAGCTTTCCTCCCCTTCACTCTGCACCCCCAAACCCAGAAGGAGCAGTGCCCACTTTGGACTTTAGGAAGATAAAAGAAAATGGCCGGGTTTGCATTGCTGTATTCTTCCTGCTGCTGACAAAGGCTGTATTATTTAGTGCTGGTGTCACAGTGGCATTGAAAATGAGTTTCCAGGTCACCCTCAGGGATATGGCTCTGAGCTGAAGGCTCAGGGGGGGCTGAGCCTTGTGGCGACTGAAAAATGGACTGAAACTCCTCTGGTGCCTCCAAGGATCACAGCGGCTCTCTGTGCCCCACACCAAAATCAGGGTGGGGACCTCACCAGCACAACAGAGGGTCTGGGCTCTTTTTCCCTCCTTTCTGCTTCCTCAGAGTCCCCTGCCCACTTCATTAGCAGACTTGCCATGGAAACTTTTGGAAGGAGGGGTTGCATGCTTTAATTACGCAGTTCAAACCACCAGTTCTATGGCTTCCAGCATCAAGCACTTCTTTTTCCCTGCTCTTACTAGAGCAACCCTCGCTGAAAGGGTGAGCTGCATACAGCATCCTGTCTGCTTTCCTTTCCTCAGTGCATGATGTATTTATCCTCCAAATGTCCATTTTCTTCTATTTCCTCTTTTTTTTCCTTTAAAACCCCCTTTAACCACTGACGAGCTGAAGAATTTGCCATAGAAATACTACGTACCAAAGTCTGCTGAGGCTTAGTGCTCCTTCATTATTATGGTGCAGCAAATTCCCAAATCCTGTTGGATGCTTGCAGCACCCTGAAAGGAGGAGCCTCTGCTCTAAATGGGGCTGAATGGGGCAGTCCTGTTAGCTGGGGTTTGGCACTCCATCTCTCTGAGCATTTGTCTTGGAGCTGTATCTCTGCTCTGCTGCATCCCAGGATGGCCAGGGACACCGGGGGCTTAGTGGGGAATTGTCAGAAATAATTGTGCTCCTGCCTTCTTGTGCTGTCAGAGGGGAAGATGTTAAACTCTCTGGGAAAGCTGGATGTGAACAGGGATGGACAGTGGTCCTCGGACCATTACAGCCTACTTCCTCTAATTTTTAAAATTTATATACTTTGTAATGCATTATTAATTTTCTTGTGAGTGATATGACTTTCAAGGCTATCAAGGGACTAATCTATTTTTTACATGGAGTAGAGAAGGATTCTAGGTTTGTACAAATAAAATACTCCCTGGAAGCAATACAACTGAAATGATATCTGCAAACATCACGGCTTTACCTCTCTTCTGAGCAAACATCAGCTCTCTATAGAAAGTTAACACTTTAATTAGACAGAATTTCAAATGATTGTGTATGTCTGCTATTAAGTGAAAGTGTTTGTATCCTTTTTCATAAAAATTGCTTTCTTTGTACAGGACTGAGCTAGGAAGCCTGGGAAGAGAGATCCAAATCCTTAGTTTAAAGGTATTTGGGAAATACACATGATTAAACAATCACTGGTATTACCTGAAATCCAAAAATTGGGTTGCTATGGGTATAGTATATTTGCTTAATTCTAGATGATTGTTCCTTGCCTGCAAGGAAAATTATGTGTGGTTGCAGAGATTTAAATATGCTTTTTTCAGTGGAACTCCAGGTATAATGGTTTCATAGGTCTAAGTGTGGAGATAATTTTGGTTTTTGGATGTTAAACAGTAGTGAATATGTGCACACTGATTTAATATAAAATCTGGTGGAAATAAATAAAATCCAGCAAATGTTTATTTGGGAGTTGGGTTTGACCTCTAGAATAATGTTAGCAGAAGGTTTAATATACCAAGTTTGGATTTTTTTTTAATATTTGAAAAAATAGCATGAGTTCAGTAGAATAGTCCTACTGAAGAGTCGAGTACAGATGAGGAATAAGGTGTGATTAAAACATGCCACGGCAAGAACAGTGAATACTTTTTAATGACTCACATTTCATGGACACTCAGCTCACAATATATCCACTTTTTCTTTTTCTTGGATGCTGTTAGCTACAAAGCTTCATACCAGCCTGTCTTCATACCAGCTTTGGAGGGAAAATAATGTCCATTTTTTCATCTCTGCTATTTCCTCCTCTGCACTCTTTGAAATTCCTGTCACTGATACCAACCACAGGTTCCCCTGTGCAGAAACATAAAAACCAGGCAGGCACGAGGTGTGATCTCTGATCCACCACATGTACCTGGGGCACTGAGGCAGCACTCAGTGTCAAATTAAGTCTCATTTGGATAAAGCAGCCTGGGCTGGCTGCAGAGTTTGGATCTCTCAGTTCTAAACCTACAAATGTCCAGTGCTGGTGGTGAGGAGTCAGCCCAGCTGCCTGTGCTCTGCTTTTGCAAAGGGTGGAGCAGTTTCTCCCCAGGCTCCAGGGCCTGGCACTGTCAGAGCTTTTGTGTATGTTGAGGTAGGTAGGAATCATCCATCTCCTTGTGCATCTGTGAATGTCAGAGAGAACGTGGCTGGGAAAGGCAGGGCAGTTGTGGCTCTTTGGGCTTTCCTCTGGGAGGCTGAGCTGTGTTTGGTGCACCTGAGAACAGGGGATGGAGTGGTGTGTGCAGGGATAAATCAGAGTGGCTTTTCAGTCCAGGACTACCTTTGTGGAGCAACTCCTCTGCCCCCCTCGTCCACCCAAGTGAGAGAATGGGAATTGCCTTGCAGCTCTTTTCAATGCTGCCTGAGGGTGCCAGGACTTTTTTCCATTCTGTTTGTGGACTGTCCATAGCCAGAGCTTTGTTCCCTAATGCTTTGGTGGTTATTTTCTTACCTGTGGCAGCTGAACTTTGTGTGCTTTAACACTGGGGTTATGTTTGTCAGTGCCAGAGGGAGCTGCTCTCCCACACTGCCATGTCCCAGGGTAGGGGCACAATTCCCTTTCGGGCTGTGCAATCCAGCTGAGGCCCTCACTGCAGGGCGAGGTTTGCCAAGCACTCCACTGATAACAGGGCACAATATAAGCCAGCACAGCTGATAACAGGGATCCACCTGGAGAGCAGGGCAGTGATATCCCTGAGTGATACCATCCAAAGTAATGCTCTTATCCTCTAGAGATGGTGTGGGATAGTGGCCAGCCTCAGAAATGGGTTCTTGGAGACATTTAATGAGCACTGGAGCCTTGAGCTGCCCTGCATGAAAAATGCTCCCTAGGCATCATGGAACACAAAGGTGGTTCCAAACCAGCGCTGCTTCCAGGGACAAGCAGTGGCAAGAACTGCTCGAGCCTCAATCTTGTTTATGTACTGGGCACTCCTTGATTCTCCTTCAGGGTCATGTGGGGGCCTTTAACCTCCTTTTCAGTTTGGTTGCTGTTTGCTCTGTGCAGGGCACGCATGTTGCTCCAAAGCACATAAAGTTCAGAAAGTTTTGTGTTCTCTCCTGATTAAACCTTCTGTCAGTGCTAGAGAGGACCCCTCGGGTCTGTGTGCAGTACAGTTCTGATACTGTACAGAGCTGGCATGGACAAGCAGGACCATCCAAAAACCCCAATTCCACAGTTATTCAGAGGAGGAACATACCTGCCTGTCAAAGCCTGAAAAAAAACTAGTTATGAAAGACAAAAAAAAAAAATCCTCAAAGACTCGTTAATTAATGCCATACTGTGAACGAGTTACCCAAAATCTGCTTGGAGCGATCGCGCACCCCAAGAGCTCAGGAGTTCTGCACCCAGAGCCGGCACTGACTTTCTCTGTGGCCCCGGGCAAGTCACTTAACTCCCCGTTGTTCATTGAACTGCAGAGGGGAGATAACAATCCCTGCCTACCACGAGGTAGGTTGTGGCAGGATAAATTAGCTGTTGGCTTTTAAAGCACTTTAAAGATGTACTGCAAAGCATTAAGAGCACTTGTTTTTATGAAGACAGTAATGGTTAAATGATAATTCTGTGCTCTCGCTGAATTTGTTAGTTTTAAAGTGTGAGTGTTATGCTTCTACAATATGCTATTAATCCAAACAAATTACTAAGCCTTTGTGTGGTATGTGAGGAAGCCCATGAATTTACCTTTCCGTAGCTGTAAATGCAGTGGAAAGGATTTGAACTTCCCTTCTCACCTCAAAGCCTCTGGCAAACTGGTCACTGACATAATAAATATACAGCATTTAATAATGCCTCACTTTTCCTCTTTAAACCATTAGTTGTTTCCTGCTTGACTAAGAACAACTTCAAATTCAATTCATTAACATTTCTTTAAATAGCCCTCTTAACAATGCCGGCTTGGTTTCCTCGTTATGTTCTGTCACTAATAGCGGTTTTTACTTCTAACCTGTTATTAATTAAAAAGAAAGACTGGATCTCTTAATTTCTGAATTAGTTTTAGTGCCTCTTTTCTCAGAGGCCGAAGAGGGTCCTGTCTTCTTTTAATTTTTTTGTCACAGCTTGGCGTGCCGCGTTATATAATTGTTCCCGAGGTAAATAATGCAGCTGGCCGGAGCGAGTGCGCTCCTGTCCGCCGCGAGTGGCCAGCGAGGCATGGCAAATGCGAGCCAAAGAGGAGCACAGCTGCATGAAACTTTCATTAGGGGGGCCGAGGGACGGGGCATCGCCCCGCGGTGCTCTCGGCGTGACCCGCGGCGCTGCCCGGGCTGCCGGGGCATCGCTCCGCCGCCGCTTGAGCATCTTTGCCGTGAAGGACAAATGAACGGCCGCGGACCGTCTCAGCCGCCCTAATCTTTTCTTTCCCCACTTCAAAGCCTCCTGCGTTGCATCTCGGGCTGTAATTACCCTTGAGGTATTTCAGGCTCGAAGCGACACCGGGAAAATTGCGCTTCCCGATAATGGTAGTCCACAGTTGTGTTTAATCAATTATGTAGTTGGTCATGAGACTGGCTTTTTAGTTCCAAGGATTTTAAGGCCAGCCCCTTATGCCCTGGCTGAGGAGAGCAACAATACCGAATTAAAGAAACACTCTCCATTTGATGCAGCTTAATCTAGGCTTTACCTGCTTAATTAAAACCACGCTGCCAATAGCCACTTACTCCTGCGTGCTCTAAACAGCCGGTCGAATGCCACGCTGTAATTTCCTAAGCAAAACTGTTTAAGTTAGGTGGAGCTGCAACACTAATTTTTACGGATATAAACAGACCCACTCGGCAGCAGCAGCATCTCTGGATTCCTTGGAGCTGGTGGCAGTGCTGTAGTGCAGGGATGCTGGAGAGGAAACGTGAGCCGAGCTGGGAATTGAATGCGCGGCCTCGCTAACTCGCTCTGAAAGATACGTGACAGCCAAAAGCTCCTCTCCCCAGCAGTAATGGAGTTGGCTGGGGCGCAGGGGGTGCTGCCAGCGGAATGAGTTCAGGTGATGCTAACTCAATAGCTGCTTTGAGATGTGTGCTAGCTGGCTGCTTTGGGGAGCTGCTGGGGATGCTGCAGGCCAGTCAAGGTCAAGAGATGGTGTATCCTGGTGCTTGCAATTTCATTGTGGGGCATTGTGATGGTAAACTGGCAGTGGGATTGTGCTGGAAAGGTGAGAAATATTCAGCCCTTGAGGGTGGTGACACCTATCCTGTCTCACACTGAAGGCACACAAGATGTGGCACCTCTGTGGATGTTGCTGAGTCTTTGCCTTTGGTCCATGTTGGCTGGATGACCACTGCCTTGCTCGAGCTATAGCTGTTAGAAAAGCATCCAGGCATTGTCCTGCTTCCTCCACCTTCTGCCCTGCTTTCCAATACACCATATCCTTCTCTATCCGATTTCTTCTCCCTGCCCCAAATCTCCACCTGCTTGTCAGCAATGCTTAGCAAGCCACTTACAGCACTTCTGTTGCCTGCTCCTCCTCTTTGGAAAGTCTCATGAAACCTCAATCATTGATGTTTTGATCAAGCATGAGTTACAGGTTTGATGCTATTTTGAAGCTGTTTCACTTGGGGAAGAGGGAAACTTTCAAAATTCAAAATGTCTTACAAATTCCTGCATTACTTTGGTTACTTCTGTGCTTGTCAGCTCTTTGCCTGTGATGCAAGCTAGTTGCAGAAGTGTTGTCTCTGAATTTAAGATATCCAGGAGATTTGATGATATGTGAGGAGGTATTGATTGATGTATACATTTATACATCTTCTACAAATTCTCCTTTCTCCGCGTTACAGGCAACTGTCCCAGAAGAAGGCAGTGCTTTGAATGCCTGATGTCCTTACATGGTTCCAGGAAGGATATGTGCCTGTAGTGTGGAAGGCCTATTCCTTAGGCCTTTTCCCTCTCCTCTAATTTTAGACTTGGAGCATTCTGAAGGAGTTGTTGTTTCCAGCCAAACAAAGCCGGTGGGCCGCCTTGCTGGGAATCGCTCGTTGCCCTAACCCAGTTTCAGGTATTCTATTAATACACCACTGGAGTCTGTCTGGAGCACAAAGTCCTCTGTGGACAGGCCAGCAGCAATGTCTCTCTCCTGGAGCAATTATAGGAAAAGTTTTACAAAGATGATAATTTGGATAGAAGTGATCAGAGGGGCACAGTACAAAGAAAAAGAAACACTGGGGGAAAGTCAGGTTGGAGCTCAAAACTGAGCTAATGGGGGCTCAGTGGATGATGTGATTAAATTATAAAATAATGTACCTTGCAAGCACTGTTCCAGATTGTTCGTGGAAAAGACACAGCTCTTATGGCAGCAAGACTGAACTTCTGGATCTCCTCACAGCATTCACATGTGAGCAGTGGACTCCTTTCCTGAGCAAGGCTTTGGTGTTGGCCCTGATGCAGTAGTGATGATTTCTGCACTGCTCTCCCTGGCTCTGGGTGTGGGGTCAGCCAGCAGCAGCCGGCTGGCCTCAGCCTGGATCCATGTCCTGATCAGGTTGCCCATACCATCCCACACGGATGGGATGTGTCCTTGTGGAGCTCCAGTGCTTCACTGCAGGCTGGGCAGATGGGCTGATAGGGGATCAGTCCCTGGAGTGCTGCTTCACACCAGTGATTCAGTTCTGTAGCTCTCTGCAACCAAATTGCTGAGGATGGCAGCCTGGGCAGTCCTGTGGAATTCAATGTTATTTCTGTTCTGAGTAGGTTTGTAAAGGGTTTTAATTATGTGCATGGTTAATAAATGCCATGCTATCCATCCTGAGTCGTGCATACGTGTGTGGTGTGCTGCTCAGGTACTGCTGGCCCGCAGTGAGGGTGAGGCGCAGCCAATTTTTGTGATGTGTCATTGCTTGGATTGCTTTTGGGGAAAGCACAGGAAGGGATTGTTCCCACCACCCCTAATAGACAGACACAGAGTGTGTAAATCTTTAATGTGTCTGCAGCTGGGAAGGCAAGCGGCTGCTGCCCTCTCCGCAGTCAATTACACCGTCTTAATTTGCTCTGACATAAAATTAGTTTTTTCCTCCCCATCTTATTTCCTCACACAAAGCTGGGGTAGATAGAGATGGTTACTGTAGAAAATTAAGGTAGGTTTGGGACCTGAAAGGTGAGGCAACAGGGAATATTTGATTTTCTTAGGTTTTGAAATGCTGTTTGTTGAACAAGCCATTTCTTACTTATCCCAAATCTTGCCCAGATTTTGTGGTGGTGGCAACCTGAGGAGGGTTCAATATGCTGAGATAGAAGTGTACCTTCCTAGTGGTTCAGATTGCCATGGAAAATGGAAGCTCCAGCAGCACAGTTGTATCAGGGAATCACAGAACTGTCACAGTTTACTTTTAGGATTGTAATTATTCCTCTACTTATTAAAAAAAACCAAAAACCTTTTCATTGCACCCTGCTTCAGGAATACACCCCAGAGAGTTCTTACATTTGGCTTCAGGTGGGAGTTCTGAGCACGGTGGGGCACCAGCCCAGAATTCACTGTGCAAGTGCACAAGAGAGGTGTGATGATAAACATTTCTCCCCCAAACTTTGTATTTCTCTGTCTGTACTTTCTCATTTGGGTTTGTTGTTTTCCATTGACCACCGGCTATGACCATATGGCTTCTCTTCTGTTTTCCTCTGTGTCTTCTACCCCCCCTGCCTCTGAACATGTTATAATGTTCACAAGACATTTTAATATCAGTTCTGGTCTTGCCTAGCAGCACAAAACATCTTGTGTATTTGCATTTTTTAGTTTAATCATTATCTTAATAATTTTTGGGCAGTAGCCACAAAATCTTTTTCTCTCTGCTTCGTCTCATCTTTAAAGCAACAGTTCATGCATCTCCCATCTCTACCATGCCCCATTACAGTTGTTTCAAACCCACAGGTGTGACGTGTGGTTTGGAAAGAGGAGATGACAATTACCTGTCCTAAGACACTTTCCAGGAGCCCTGGGTGCTCCAGCCCTCACTGACAGTGATCAGTCACAGAGAGCTCAGGCTCCTGCTCAGGACACCTGGAAATGGAACTCCTACAGAGGGATGAGCTGGCATTAAACAAATTCTGGAGATTAAAATAATCCTGGGAAGCATTAGATTAGCAGAAAAGCCCCTCCATCTCCTGCACCCTGGCTACAGCAGGCTCATTACTCTTTTTTCCATGTTAGATATATTTTAGGTGATATAGCCTAGGGAGGCAGTATTCCCATTACCATAAATCCCTTCTTTTTTCAAATCCAGCTTGATTTTTCTTGGCTTGGGCTTAAATTCTCTCCTTTTAATTTGGGTGTACTTACACCAATTGTGCCTGGGCTAGGTTTGGTCCTGAATGTCAAACTCACTGTTAGCATCTTGGGATTACCTCATGATCTCCTTTGTAATCCTTTTACAAACATATTTTCTTTTCAGCTCATGACAAACCTAATTAGTGGTGTTTTCAGTAAATAGGAATACCTATAGCAAAAGTCCTTTTTCAAATACAGATTTGCTATGACCTGACATTAGTTTGACCTTCCGTGGCATCTCTCAAGAAAGTATTTTGCTCTGTTGATTAATCAAACTTCATGGAATTTACTAGATAAGTAAAAATTTGTTATTCCTAGGTTAGAAACAAAAGGGCTGTGGGTCAGAAAATCATAGGAAGATTGAAAATTTTAGCTAAACTGTCCCAGCTTTTAGATCTTTTAGATCTCTGCCATATTTCCAAGATAGTTTCCTTACTGTCACTCCTGTTGTCAACTACCATGTCCTCATTATCTTTGCATTGTTTGTCTTCCCTTAATCTTCAGCCTTTTAAATATGCCAAAGCATTTTCCTTTACTGTCCTGATGAAGTTTGAGAGACTCTCAGCCCCTGCCCCAGGTGGCTCCTGAGCTGTCAGGAAAGTGTGAGCTCTGTGGGGAGGAGGAAACACCTCGTGGTGCTCAGGTTCTCAACACCAATTCCAAACTGCTGCCCCTTATCCTCTAATATCACCCCACCCCACAATCTGTCACTGCAGCCACCAAATGCAATGAAACCCTCTTCTCCTTTTTAGATGCTACTCACTGTGCTTATTTAGAGAGAGATCTGGCTTCAATTATTTACAAAAGAGATGCTGGGTAGAGTTACATACCAGACAAGTTAGGCTGACTGTCACAATCTTTTAGGACTGCCTATATATATTTTGTTTTGATTGTTTGTTTGTTTGTTTGGTTGGTTTTTTTTTTCCTGAAATCTTTTTCTCCTTAGAGAAAATTATTTGTAATAATAAATGAGTGTTTAGGAAATGTCACCTCCAGGTGCTACAGATGAGGCCTTCCAGGCTTATGAAACCTACAGAGGGGTTAGCTAATGTGGCATTTTTTAATCTGCTCATTTGCTTTCTCATCATGGAACAAGAGCTTCTGCTTCATTCAAGGTGAGAGAAGAGCATTCTAACCAGTTATGTGGAGAAAGTTCAGTTTTTCTCAGATAATCTGAGTTTCATACATATTCCATGATAATCTAAAAATCAAAACAAGATTGCCCTCTTTTCATTTTATGTATTTGTGAGAGGTTTTCCCCACATCTGCCCTTTTCTTAAAGCTACATAAGGCTCCTCTTCAGATCACACGACTATTCACACACAGTAGATGCCTCTTCATAGATTATGAACTTGCTTTGAACTTCTCCCTTTTCTGTAGCACAATTCCAACTCCATGGCTTGCTCTCCTTCACTCAAAACTCTTTGTTTTGTATCTTCAGTGAAATATACTGAATTAAGAATAGGGGTTTACCCCCTCTTTTTTTAATGTGTATGTGCTGACAGTAATTGTTTCCTAAGGGTTTGATCCAAAGGCTCTATAAATCAATTGGATTTGGACTGCAAATCCTAGAAAACAGGACTGGAAGGGATATCAAGAGATCAGCTGATCCAAACAAGAACTATTGTGTCTATATAATTTCTAACAGATGATTCTCTAATCAACTCTTAAAAATCTCCAAAAGTTACTATTTTTACTCTTAAAATAATGTCCTAGCACCCAGTAGATTTTCCCATTTTATGTGTGATTTCTTGTCCTGCCCATTCTGAATGGGAACAAAGCAGTTCCCTTCCTCTCAGATGGGAACGAAGTGGTTCCCTTCCTCTCAGATGGAATCTTCTACACACTTGGATTTTCTTTTCCTGCCTCTCAGATTCTCTTTTTGAGGATGAACACCCCTGTTTGTTCAAGAGGCCCACGTGGGGACTCCTGAGCACGTTTTTCCCAGGTGGGTTTTAGCTGTGGGATGTCCTCCTTGACTTTTGGCCCTCAGAGGTGGATGCAGAAATCCAGCTGACACCTCCTACCCTGCAAGATGGCAGACAGGGGAAGAAGCCAAAGGTGTGGAATTCTGGGGTGTGACCTGCCCAACCTGTGTGCAGAATTCCAGAATTCTGGAATTCTGGGGTGTGACCTGCCCAACCTGTGTGCAGAATTCCGGAATTCTGGGGTGTGACCTGCCCAACCTGTGCGCAGAATTCCAGAATTCTGGAATTCTGGGGTGTGACCTGCCCAACCTGTGTGCAGAATTCTGGAATTCTGGGGTGTGACCTGCCCAACCTGTGTGCAGAATTCCAGAATTCTGGAATTCTGGGGTGTGACCTGCCCAACCTGTGTGCAGCAGGCATGGGTGGCTTGGGCTCCTCAGCCTGCTCAGAGCTGCTGCTTCAGATTAGGGCTCCTCTGAGCTCTGCCAGGAGCAATCAGTCACGTTAACATATTCCAGAAGCCAAATCTGCCTGTGTGTGGGAAACTGCACCACGTGCTTTCTGATGTTGGCCAAGGGAGATGGTGCAGGGCTTCTGACACCTGGGAATTAGTCTGCTGATTAGATCTTTCACTGGTGCAGCATAAAATACTCCCTCCCCCCATGTATTTTCTGTGACTTAGTTGTTGATAGCTTACAAATATCCCAGTGCTATCCCTGAAGCACTTCTGAGGGAATGTTCATCACCTGTTTTTCTTCAAATTACTTCAGAAAGACCAAAGGGGAACTGACATGACAAATCATAGGGTAAAACAGATTATTAGAAGCAAGAAGGCATCCTTCAAAATGTTGAAGTTCTGTGTTCAAGAATGAAAAGGGAGGACAAGGCTCACAAATCTTCAGGAACCCTTTGAAGGAGTCCCCCGGCAAATGAACAAAGAGATCTGGGTGATACGGTCCTCAGGGAATTCACAAAGGCATTTGAAAAAGTGCTTCACCCAAGGGTCTTACAGGAAATAACCTCCATAAGTTTCTTGCATGGATAAATAATTGTTGAAAAGATGGGAAACAAGGGAGAGGAATAGAGAGGTCATTTCCACGGCCAGACCTTGCAGAGGTCTGTGCTACAGCCCATATTTTTATAAATGTGCTAAAAACCCAGGGTGAGAAATAAGATGGCAAGTTTGGAGGTGAATGCCAACTTATTCAAGGTAATAAAGGCAGGGGCTGACTGCAAAGAACCGAGGAAGTGCCTTTTCATACTGTGTCCCTGAGCGATGGAGTGGGAGATGAAATTCAGTGTGGATGTGAGAGAGGTGGGGTGAAAGTCGCAGCATTGCATTGACGGCGATGAGCGTGGAATTGAATACTATCACTTGGGAAAAAAGATGTGGTTGTAACACTGGGCTTTGAAAGCATCACCTCAGTGCTTAGTATTTATTTTAAAAAAGGCTGACTTACTGTTAGGAGCTATTAGTAAAGTAATACAAAACAAAAGGGGAGACACAAAAGAGGAGACACTCTTCAGCACTTTAGACATCCACGCTTTGCCCACATCTTGAATACTTGGTTCAGTTCCAACACTTCAGACACAGCAGGAGTGGAAAAGGCATGGAAAATGAGTGATTAGAGTCAGAGAATGGCTTTGTATGAAGAATCGTAAAATAGTCCTGGATTCTTTAGCTGGGAAAAGAGATGAGGGGATGTGACAGGGGGCTGTAAAATGATAACTACCAGCATCGAGATGAAGAGCAGGGAAAGATGGCTCTCATTGTTTCTTCTCACACCAAGTAAAGGAACATCAAATAAAGCTGCTGAGTAAGGCTTTGGGTAAACAAAGTGTGTTGCTGTTTCATGGCATATGTAGGATGCACAAGGAACTTCTTTCTGCAGGGTGTTGTGGACGCTGCAATTTTTCAGGTGTTCAAAGGGTGGCTGCTCAGATTTATGTGACAAAATATTTACCAAGGGCTGCTTTATGCAAAACCACTCTGGTTCAGAAAAACCAGTGCACCCCAGGTTGTTGGAGGCTGGGAGGGTGCTCAGGGCTGTTGGATGTTATGGGGTGGTTCTGTTCTGCTCTTCCCTGGCTCTTTGTGACTGCTGGAGACAAGTCACTGGGTTTGCCTTGGTCTGACATGGTGCTGCTGCTCTTGTGTTCAGTCTGTCATTCTTAGGGATGCTCAGCCACTGCTAGTTTTAATGAATTGTTTTCAGTGGTCAAAGCAAATTGCCCAGCTACCGTCAAAGAAATCCAGCCAGGATAACGACATCTGGCAATTTCAGGAGTGCGGCAATATAACCTAGAAGACAAAGAATTAAATAATTCTTAAAAAAACCCTCATTTCCCTTTAAAGAAGAATTAGGAAGGGGAAAAAAAATGCACCTAAACAGTCATATATCAGAGAGGCACGTAAAATGTCCAGCTGAGGAGTGTTATTAATGAAGTGGTGAACTTTAAGTCCATGCATAGCATGCCTCCAGTAGGAAGGCTCTTATTTCCAATGCCTGGGGTAATCTAGCAAAATCCAAGCCATATCTTTAATGAACAAGGTGGGCTATCCATCAGCACGGAGATGACACGAGCATTTCACACCAACCCAAAACCAGACCCCCCCCACCCCTAACATCAAGGCCACTGCGATGCCTCCCAAGGCTGCCCGTGCTCGCCAGGCAGGCGGAGAGTCATGAAATCTGCATGTGACTCCTAAAGGCAGAGCTGCTCCCAAGGAGGTGCTGGTTATTTTTAGCAACTAGTTTAAATTGTTCTGATATTGAATCTGCACCGTGCAGGGGTAACATCTTTAAAATGCAATTCTATGGTAGGTGGCAACAATCAAGCTGAATTACTGACATTGTAAGGAAATGAAAAGTCAAACTGCTGACCATGTGTATTTTATGGTATTTAATTAAAAGTAGATAACATAGTGTGAATGAACCACAAATCAGATAAAAATGGCAGTATATTCTCATATTTAACACATATTTGACTTGTGGTTGCTTGACAATTTACCAGAACAGGTCTATGACGGTCTCCAAATATAAAATCAGGAGTGTAATTAAAAATACTGCAGGGAAGAAGCAATATTCAGTTCAGCCCTGAACTGCGTTAATCACAGCCACAGCTGTATCGCTTCCATTCCCTTTAACAAGAACCTCATTTCTTCTATTTTTTTTTTAATAAAAGAGGAGAGAAAAGTCTCTAGGTTTTTCTAAATCAAAATGTTGGGTTTAAAAAGTTTGAAATGTGAGGCTGGGAGGAAGAAGAGGGTAGAAGAGGCAGAGCGTGGTTTTATAGGAGCTGTGGTGCAGCTGCCTCAGCCTGGGGCTGCGCTGTGGCTGTGCACCAGGACTGTGGCTTCCCTCCTGCTCTTGGCACAGGATTGTGCTGTGACCTTGGGAGGTTCTTTTATTGCAGCCTGTGCCACAGCTCCTTTCCTGTAAAGCAGGGCTCTCCTTGCTTTCTCTCCTTATTCCTCTGTTTGGCTAATAACCAGGAGAGTGAACCTTGATCTCACCTGTGCAACGCCCCCTGTTTCAGGGGCATGTAGCTCCGCTCTCCTCCCACACCACCCCACACACTCGTGCTGGCTGCTGCAGGTCTTTCACAAGTGAGGAAACACAAGCTGGGCCTGGGCTCCCACCTGCCTTTCTTTTGTTGGTTGTGCCACTGAAATGATCCAGCCCTAATCTGTGAGGGTCTGCCAGGCACACAGGGCTGTTCCTGGTGTTCCCCTGTCCCATGGGAAGGGAGCCCTCACAGCCTGGCAGAGCACAGCTGGTACCACACATCTTTGGGCTGGGATTCAGATAAGAAGTCCCCTATTCTTCTTGTAACTCCAGCTGAAGAGGCAGCTCTTAGAGAATGAGTGTTTAGCCTTTGCTTGTTTGGTGTCTGTCAGCACAGCTTTCAGCCAAAATAAATAAAGGCAGGCTCTCCATTCAAAGGGAGGGCAGGGAAAAGGGGAGTTCAGGCTTCCCTTGCTCACCTTTATTATCCTCACAGGTAGTGCCTTGCCAACTTCTCAGCTCCAGTCTCTGTTCCCCCCACCCACTACAAAATGTTGTTTTCTGCCCTGAGAAGCCCCAGCTGATTCCCTCTGCCCTCATCTCTATTGCCTTCTTGCTTTCACCAGCATGGGCAAATGAGCTGCAGTGTGACCAACTGTGGAGAAAGGAAAAAATCCCTTTATGTGTTAGTGTGGGGAGTTTTTCCAGGGGGCAACATCTCCTGGAAATCTTGGGAGCCAGAGAGCAAAAAGCAGGCAGAATGAATTCAGGTATATTCAATTTGAAAAATACAATTTTTCTTTTACTTTTTTTGCCACTGGACAGTTGAGTTTTACTTTTTTTCCCACTGTATCACTGTACCACTGGGGCTTCCAGTCGCATCCAGGGATTTCTGCACAAAGAAGGTGTGTTTGGGACAAGGGCTAAATAACCTCCTCTCTTTGGTGAAAGAATTCAAGAAAGGATTTCCATGTTGCAATTCCCATTCCCCCTTCTCTTCAGGGGGTTACAGCTAATTAGGGAGAGGGTGACATTTAGGTTCTGGTGGCAGAATCATATTCTCTAAATCTCCTTGCTGTTATATTAGTTGCCATGCAATTGCAGTGATACCCACTAGTGTCCACAGATATGGTTTATTCCTTTGGGAAGGGCTGGTGTCCCCCTCAGTTTTGTGTGGAGTTTCAGAATTTCAGAGATTCTTTTGGTGAAATTTTCTTCCACCTTGTAGAGTGTAATTCAGTGTTTCTTGTCCCTCTATTGCAAAGCTAATTGTAACACCATTTGTTAACTTGAGAATGAGACTATTTCTTATCTATTTTTAAAATCGGACTTTTTTAGCTTATTCTTGACTTCTGTGCCCTGTAGCCTGAGTGAGCGTAATGCAACACAATGGACTTGCAGGTAATCAATAAAAGCTTGGAGGTCAGAGATGGCATTTGACAAACTTACACTCATGATTAAATATTCTGCTGAAGGGAATACTTAGAGGATTTCTTTTTGAAAGGTAAACTCAGAGTCACCCTGATGACCCCGAGGTTTGAATTCTTGAATTCTGTGCTGCCATGTAGAGGAGCTGGCTCTGGAGTTCCTTTTTGGGACAGCAGAGTCATTGGTTGCTGCACAGACAGGCTGCTCCTGCTGTGGTCTGTGAGGCTCCTTTTGGCTTCAGTGGTGCCAGGATCTCACTGAATTTGAGAGATGTAACCAAGCAACCTGGGCTAGGATCCTCAACACCCTGGTCTCCCTTGTCTACCCAGTGGAGAGAAATTATTACAGAAGACCTCTAGGGATGATGCCTTTTAAAGAAATACCAGGTGCAAATTGGATTGCAACAGGTGGCTCTGCTGCAGCTCTATGTGTGTTTGTGATGCTCAGGGTTGACTTTAAAGTTATCAAAATATTCTCACCAAGCACTAGCAGTTCGGATAATTTGGTGTCCACCTGAGGCAGAACTCCCAGTTCTATTTTTCTGTGAGGGAACTGGTTAAGGTGACACACCCCAAAACCCCAAAACCTTGTGCCACTGAGGAAATTAGGGGCAATTGTTTTCAAGTTTCATGACTGCTCTCAAACAAGACACTGAGTGCTATTTTCCTTGGTGCTGGCACTGCTGCTGCTCACGTGCTGCCCTTGGGTGGGAAGGTGTGAGTGCTTTTGCAGGTTGATAGCTGAACTGACAACTCTGAATTCTCTGTGTCTGAGCTTTAATTCTGTGGATGAGTTGTGCAACCACGAGGTCCTGCTGGAAGGACAATAGGGAACTCATTCAGGAGGTACTAAAGCAGGATCCAAGTGTTTGACAAAGGTATCAGGCACCTCCAGGAGTAATCATCATCCCACTGTCATTGTTGTCTGGCTGTGGACATGATGCCTGGCAATGATGATGGCCTGTCCACAGGAATTTTTCTTTACATAGCAAAAAATCCTTGCTGGTAGGACCTCTGTGAAATCCTTCCTGCCTGAGGCTTTGAAGGCATGGAGAGAAGAACCAGGAATAAGGGTTGTCTCCAGACTATGTGGCAGTGAATGATTTGGGCAAAATGAAGGTGGTGAAGCTAGAGGCTAATCAGGACATGGAAGCATTAATAGTAGCAGGGAAGCATAGTGTGGGAGCAGCAGAAAAATGCAGCAGGAGGAGATGACGTTGGCGAAAGTTTCCCTCTCTAGAAGTTAACTCCATGAATTTTCTGAAGTCAGTTGTAGGCACTTTTGGGAAGTGATATTTGGGTGACAGCAGAACAAGTATATTTGTGGCGTGGCATCCCAGTATGCCACCGAGCAGCTTGTCTCAGTGGAAGTAAAATGTGAGAGAAGTACATCATTTTGCACTGAAAACATTTCAAAAGGACACGAGCCAACAGACTCATAAAACTTGTCTCTCCAGATGTTCTCCCCAGAGCCATTAAAATAGGTGGTCTCAATATTTGCTTTTTGATCTCCAGCATGTTGCCTTCCCAAAAGCCAGCAACAAAGGCTGTGATTAAATGTGTGCACAGATGAGTGTCCATGCTGGGGCAGCAGGAGTGGGGGCACACTGACACCTCGTTTAGTTTGCCACTCCATTTCCCTCTGGCTGAACTCGCAGCCTACCTGCAGCACCTCGCCTGCAATCTGCATGCAGAGTGGGAGGCTTCAAAGCTCTTAAGGAAATGCATTTCAAATGTTCTTCCCGCTATAAAGCGTGCAGCCAGAGCAGTCACCCAACCATGGCAGAGGAATCTGTAAAACTGAAGATGGGCCGGTGTAAATCAACAAGTGAGGCTGGAATCCTGAGAGTTCTGCAAGTGCACGAAGTGTCACATCCAACAGGATGCAATATATAATGGATATGCACCACACCAGTTACAGAGCATGACAAATGGCCTCGCAGGCACCACGCTGGCTCCATTTATACAGTTTCCTTTTGAGGTAGGACGGTAACTCCATAATGGCTCCAATATTTTGTTGCTCTATTGAACCTCCTCTGCTGAGAGGAGAGACAGTTGAGTGTGTTCCACTCACATTCTCTCAGGTATAATATACAAGATCCATAATAATTCAATAACATGAGAGCTCAGTTCTTGTGTTTGTTGGAAAGGATTTGCTTTGCTTTCTTTGGGATAATTATGACTGGTTGTAATGAATACGGATATAAACTCTTGATCTTTGCCTTCAGAAGCACAGAGTAGACGTTACATGCAAGTTGAGAACAATTACATCTCAGTTCAAAGGCTGGAGACGTAAAAAAAAATGGTGATTGCATTTAGTAGATTATAATTCCACACTTTTTGTTCTCTATTGTTTGCAATTGTTCTGAAAGTTTTCCTTGCCTGGATGGTTTCTGGATTCCAGAGAAGGGCATTTTGCAGCATTCCTTGTAAATCCCATCTCAAACTACAATGGCAAGGGTCCTGATGGGAGCTTCCTGCTCTCCTGCTCTTTGGATAAACAGCCCAAACAGGTGAACACATGCCAGGTTCCTGAGTGGGAATTAGTTGGGCTTCAAGCACCTTGATTATTTCATGGATAGAGCCCAGGATAACTTTTTCTGAATGGCACAACAGCAGCGGAGCTACAGCTTCAGAGGACAGTGGGCTTTTCCCTGGCAGTGCCGCCTCAGCTCCTAGAAATGCTGTGGAAGCTGATGTGTTTTGTTCAGAAAGCCAGGTATCCATGACTTCTAGCAGCCCTTTGCTTCCCTGAATCCGCTGGGATGCGGTATCCTCAGTTTTCCCTGACACTGCAAACAGGTTGAAATGGTAGATGAAAGGCGAGTGGGATGGAGCTGTGAGTGAGTGCATTAGCCTTTCACTGCTGGAGTCCAGGGTTCAGAGACTTCCTTTGAGCAAATGCAAAAAGGGGTTTAATAATTTCTTTCTAACATCCTTAGTGGACATTTGGCAATATCATAAAAAGCTGTGCACGGTATGGAAAAGCACAAGTCTCTGGAACAGGAAACGTGTCATGGAATGGAAGCAAGGTAGAAGGCAGAGAAGTGTGGAGAGACATCCACAGCACCTTCAGCTAGGTGTTTCTAAAAAGTCCACGCTTGTTATACACCAAGCGCACCCACTAATTAAGGAATAATAAGAAAAAAAAAGTAGTTGGAAAGCCTGACTGTTTTTCCTTTGGGAAATGCATTAGACAATTGGAAAGTGCACATAGTCCTATTACTCAAGTTAATTTACACCCACTCTCCTAGTCCACCACAAGAATTTATGCACCTGGAAGAGCTATAAGTCCCTTAACAAAGTAAACAAACTGTAACTCAGACTTGTGTTCTTCCAGAGACCCACCACCTAAGGGTTTGGGTGGTTGTTTTGGTTCTGGGGTTTGGCTTTTTTAGCTAAAGGTGAAGAGATGATTCAGTACATGGTGCTCTGTTGCTTTTCTCAGGGGCAAACAATTCACATTGCCAGGATTAGACCATCATTGAATAGACTTCAAATGCACAGTGAAGCTCAGCAAATAAAATCTAACAGCCTTCAGCTATGGCTTGTCTTTGCACATCCAAGGAGTCTGGATAGAGAAGGAAGCCTTGACCTGCTGGGCTCCTTGCAGTGGCTCTGCCTCCCCCGGGCCCTACAAATTCAGAACTAGAACAGCCAGAAGATTAGGCAAGTGTAACTAAAACTATTCTAATGTCAGGCCCCTTTTTTAATCTCCTCCAAACGATCCAGAGCTTTCTCGTTAGTCCTTACACCACATTGGCTCCTCCTGAATGAGTGAGGCACTTAAAGAAAGAAAGTTTTTCACACTGTATACCAGACGACCTTGATGTGATAGACTGCAGGGTTTTGTGACACTGCACACTCAGTGCTATTCAACACTTTGCCTGAAAGGGAGGAAGGAATGGATTTATTGACTTGTGACTTTGACTCAGGCCTGTGTATCAGGACTGTTATTATGTGGAATGATTAGGCTGCAGTGTCAGGGACAAGTTAAACTAGAACAACAAAGGACCTCCTTAACCTTTACCTGGACACAAGGCCATTCATAATGACTTGCATGGTTTGGAAAACTAAGTATATCTTGCAGCACTCAATACTTCTGCAGCTACAGCAAATGAACAGAAATGGAAAAGATGGATTGCTGAAGGAGATGAAATGTAATTCAATTCTGCATAGTCCTGCTCAGAATACCAAGTTCAGGTCCACGTCAAAAAGTGGCAAAGGCATCATCTTTCTGTTCTGAGTGAATTTTAGAGCTGGGTACAGTACATATCTACCCAGGGTTCTTCCTTTTTTTTTTGGATGGGGGAGTGGTGGTGTAGAAAATAATGCTTTTCATGAAGGAGATTTCCTCATATGGAGTGTGCATGAAACCATAATCAATGTTAATGACAGCTGGTGCCAAATGTAAAGAGAAGGTCCTCAAATGGAAGGGGAGTCACTCCCACAACGGCAGTGTGACAATATTCAGGGCTCCTATCACTGCGTGTGAGGAACAGAGCATCTCCTTGTAGCCAGTGCTGTGTGAGAGTCCTGATGTAACAGTCCATTTGTGGTTTTCTATTAGATTCAGAATTCTGCTCTCCTTTTCTCCATGGTTGTTACCAGAGCACATTACGAATGAGCCAGTACATTTTGAATGGCTGAGATTTCAGCCCTGCCCAAGCTGATGACAATTTGTCCCTGTTTCCAAGAGGTGCCAAATTGGGGCTCAGCACTTTGCAGGGCTGAGTGCTTGGCTGTGGGCATTGCCTGGACTCTGCTACTGGCTTGGGAGTGCCTTGCAGGCTTCTCTCCTTCCTAACCACGTTCATTGGTGATATCCAATTGTGGAATCCAAGGCAATTTTCCTTTGGTGAGGAAAGGCAAAGGCCCTTCTTGCAGGAAGGAATTGCATAAGGTGCTGTAAAAATGTCTGCAGAAAGAAATTAAAACAAACATGACGTGACATGGGAGTTGAAGAAATAATGAAAAATAAGTGCCTTGATGGGTATATGACCCAGCTGCCTGGGGAAGGAGAGGCCAGTTTATGATGGAATGCATTTCACCTCTCCAGCACTGCACAATGTCTGAACTTGGTGCTCCTAAGTGTCCCTCAATTGCAGAGCTTGGAGAAACCACAACTGGCTCTTTGCTCCTGTCTAGAGCAGGCCATCACAAGGTGTAGGATAAAGAGAATTCTTCTCTTCTGCATTGATGTGTATGGTGAGTGGGAATTTGTGTTTCAAGCTAAAAAAGCTAGGTTTGAAAACAGCTGCAATATTGTATCCCACTTTTGTTTTTAAATGCTCCGTAAAGCACATCATTTTCATGGATGTAAACTGCTCCGCTGGTTTATATGTTTGTAGAGAGGTTTGCATTTGGCTTGGAGCCCCAGAAAGCTCTATCACCTCTCTCTGTCCCTTTTCCTTTACTCCTTTCTCTATGAGCAGAAAAAAAGCCAAATGTGGTCCACAATCTTTGGTCATCCCAAGGCAGGTGAAGGCACTCCTCCCAGGGCCAAGGTCAGGTCACCAGAAGATTTCAGACGCTTCCTCCAGTGCCGGTGACCACCATTGCCTGTGACCATAAATACTGGGAGTGTTTTAGCTCATGTCAGCCACAAAACAAATCCTCTGGAGAAGCAATTTCTCTGCCCTGTCACGGAAATGAGGTGGGGCAAAACTCTGGCAACCCTTAATTTCACTTCAGAGTTTGTTGAGGCTTTTTTCCCCTAATGAATTCAGTCAGAATTACAGCATTTCTTCTCTTAAAAGGTGTTTGTCACATTTCATGGGTGTGAGTTAATTTAGCAATAACTGTGTTTCCCTGGTGCTATAACGAAATTATTCTAATTTTTTTGTGATGGCTGTATCAAGGTCCCTTCATGGGATAGGAGCACTGCACATGCAAGAAATAAAATTAATAATGTGAAGTGAAATAATCTCTAGGTGGACCAGAGTAATGTTAGATAGAGACAAAGCAGAGTAGTTGAGGTTTGATTTGAATTTTTTGCTGCTTACCTGAACTCAGGTCTTTTGAACTAAAAGCTTCAAAGAAATGGTCTTTACCTGCAGGCTGTGGCATATCAGGCTGTGTGTACCTGGCGTCTGTCTGTAGCTACTCTCAGAGGTTTGTGGGGTTTTTTGACTCTTGCATTCATTTTTTGCTACATAGGAATTTTACTGCTCTTTTTTATCACCTCTAAATTGGTTTGTTGGAAATATCACCATCGAATGCTGTCTTTGTCTTTTATGCAGGTTGTCTAACATCAGAGAAATGCTAGGGTTTACTGAATAAGCCTTTATTAACTACTCAGTCCCTTGTTTAGCTGGTGAATGACAGTGAGTTTCCCTTTGTCGTTCACATGCTGCTTTCATTCTGTCATATCAATATTGCAGCAAATTAATTAACTCCTGTTCATTTTTTTGTTCATTTAAATCAGAGGGCAGTCTGTTTCTGCAGGAGACAGGAGGGAAGGGCACCCTTGTACTGCTCCCAGATTCTGGACTATCTCAGCTTGCCTCTGGGTAAAATCACCTGGAGGAAATCTTGCCTCCCATCTCCCAAGACATGGGCCCCACCACAGCAGGATTTGAAGGTGCTGTGTAGGATATTGTGAGGCAGGTTTTCAGGAGCAGGATCCCTGTTCTTGTTGGAAGACTGCAACAGCTGGCCTTTAGCTCAAACCAGGCTAAAGGACATCTTATCTTGAACAATTCCAATCTTCTAAAATTACAGGCATCTGAAAAGAAGGGAGAACCTTATATTACATGCAGGAGCCAACAGGAGGAGAGGTGCAGTGTGTCCAAAATAACGCTGTAAAAGGAAGAACTTCAGGAGAAGCTGCCAAATGTTTCTTTCAGATAGTGCACGGAATGGGTTGTTTTACTTAGAACCATAAAACATTTATGCAGAAAGAGAGCTTAGTGTTTGCATTGCTTATTTTGTTTTTCACTGTAAGCACTGAAAACTGTAGAAGAAACCTGCCTTCATGTTTTTAAGTGAATCATAGTTTTAATGGTAGCTCTTCAGCTTGGGATGATCTTCATGTGGCTGCCCTGCAAGAGTTGGTAGCCAGCAGAGAGGGGAGCTCCTTTACATTTTTGGTTCTCTCAGGATCAGGCTTCTGCTTCCAAAAGCCAGCAGGCACCAAAAGATCAGCAACCTCCAAACATTTTCAGACAAATCCCCTTTTTGTGTCAGAGGGGATGTTCAGAGCAGCACATTAAGTATGAGGCAGATAAAGTATCCAACATGTGCCAAGGTTGGCAGATTCCTTTTTCCTGTTTTGTTCCCAGTTAGAGATCCCATGTTTGCAACTGTGACTCCAAGTGCACTGGACGTACTTTTTGTTCAAAAGGGATTGTGAGGAGAAATCAACTGGGGGAAGGAAAGATATAACCAAAAGAACTACTGAGGGAAGCTGGGGGAGGAGGAAGATATTGAAAAGAGCAGATATTTTTGTACACTTTTACCCATGAGGTATGAACTGCTGACCAGCTGCAGGTTTCTGGAGCTCCTTGGGTGAGAAAGGCCATGTCTAACCTCACTCGCCATCCTTCAGGGTCCCTGGCAGCCACACTACTGGCTGCAAGTTGAACCTGCCTGAGGCCGTGCTGGTACTAAAATCCCCCAACGCTGACAGTGAGTGATCACCCGAGGGCAAGGCGAGGAGGAAGGATGTGGAGTTGGTTACGGGAGTGTCACACAACCAATGACATTAGCTAGCTGAAACATCAGCATGGCTCTTCCCAAATTGCTCCGGTAATAGCTGAAGTGGTCATGGCCGGGCTGAAAAGTCTGGCTGAGCCATGGGCCCACCAGGCTCACTGGTCACCATGGCAGCAGAATCAGCTCTCTTTGAGCACCTCTTCTTTCTGACAGCTAGCACTGAGTGGGAAGGGGCCTTGGGGAAGGTCGTTGTGCATATCCCTCCATGCTTAGGTGACACCTCCTGCACCTCTACCAAGAAAATTCCACATGGTTCTTGCTAGTCTCTTCTAGAGCTTCACTGCTCTTGCTGTTGGAAGGACTTTTCCTAATATTTGACTCAAATCTTCTTGCCTGCTAGCTTTTTCTTGTCCTTTTGGTCATGGAAAACAGATTGTTCCCTTCCCGTTTGCTGCAGCCCTTTATACACTGGAAGACTGTTATCATGTGTCCCCTCAGTCTCCTCTTTAGAGCAAACAACCCCACTGTGTTCAATCTTTCCTCTCAAGTCATGATTTTTAGACCTCTGATTGTTCTCCCCACGCTCCTCTGAACTCTCTCCAATTGGGCCATGCCTTTGGAGAAGCACGGTGCCTGCAGGAGAACACAATGCCCCGGGTGAGGCCTCCCTGGCACTCAGCAAAGTGCAAGCTTTGCTTTTTGAGTCTTGCAGACTTTACTCTGTTTAAACACCGCGGTGTGGCATTTGCCTTTTTCTCAGCTGCACGCCATTGTCGCCGAGCGTTCAGCCTGTGATCCGTGGCCCCGATCCTCTGGTTTCTGCTCTGCCGTCCTGGCAGCTGCTCCCTCTCTGCTGCTCCTGCAGGTTAGTGCGCAGGGTAGATGGAGCAAACACCTACTCCATCTCCCCCTGCCCCCAAATCCACTTAACGTCCATTTTACGCTTTTCCTGCTTCCCACGGAGTCCGGGCGTTGAGGGAGTGCTGGATATCAAATGGATGGGGAGAGGTCTTTGTTGCAATTACAAGCACAGGATAACAGGGCAGGTACACAGCAGCAGGCACTACTACATAGGTTTGGGCAGTGAAATGTTGGATTTTGCTGTCGTTGATGGTTCTTCCTTTGAATACTGAAAGTGCTTAAGCTACAGGAAAACAAATGTGAACTCCCAGTTATTTATTTAATGATTCTGGGTGATTCCCTTGAGCTGATGTGTGTCCCGCACTTGGTATATTTTTCTTTTCAGAGGTAAGGCATATCCACTGGGGTTGTTCGGATTGGAGACAACTTTCTGTGTGATGTGAAGAGGTCTGCTCCTCCCTGGTGCTGGTTTGTGGCTGGACAATACACATGACATGGAAAAGGACAATTGGCTGGAGCTTTTATTGTTATTACTGGGCCTTTATTCTGGGCCGAGTAATAACAATAAAATCTTTAATTCCTCAGCTCCTTCTTTGTAGTTTTACCAAAACAAGTTATTTACCTCAAAATCTTCTCTGAAAGGTTTGGATGATGCTAGGAAGTAGGAGATAAATCTACCTCTGTTTTACTGTAAGAGAGTGGTAAATTTAGGAGGATTTCTTTGTATGTGTGCTTCTCAGCCAGAACATGAAGGTTGAACTTCAAGGTGCTTGACAGAGGCGATGGCTCCTACCGGGGAGTCAGCACATCAAAATGTTGCTTTCTCTGGCAGAATAATGGAGATCTGGTACAGCACCTTCTAATTTTTCAAACAGCACAAAGTGCAATTCCAAATTAACCAGCACACCTCCACCTTAATTTTTCATTTTACTTAACCTCTCTGTGTCTGTTTCGCCATCTGTAAAACTGAGATAATACTTACCTACCTCACAGGGATGTTATGAGGATTAATTAATTGGTGTTTGTACAGCGCTTTGAATATGCAAAGCACTATATGTGCTAAGTATTATTATTTAGCTTAAATGCGGCTGAGCAGGTTTAGAATGCTGGGAGAGAGCTCTGTCACTGACACCAATCTATCACAATGTGGCTAATGACACAGCCTTGGGAACCAGGCAGCCAATTTTCTTATTCTGTGCCATAATTAGCCAATATCAGTAACAAAAAAAACCCCCAAAACCCAGCACCCCACCTTAGCAGGAATTGCAGGGATTGACCACTACAGGATGGCAGCCGAAATCCCAAACTAAATAGCTCACAGTGGGATCAACCAGTGGCAAATGGTTCACCCTGTAAAACCACCCAGCCCATGTGGGAATGAGGGGTATCTGTAGGGCTGGAAGGATGCTGTAGTGCCCCATGGAAAAGAAGAGCATTGTCTGACTTGAGAACAGGAATAAAAATGAACAAAATATTTGTGGTGAGAGGTGTTGTCCAGCCCAGCTTTTGCAGCCAGAGCTGAGAGCAGCACCTGCCCCCTGCACGTGAGCAGAGGGTCCCAAGCCAGTGTTTGTTCTGGTGTGTTAATGAGCAGTGGCAGCCCCAGCAGCCAAGGGGACGGTCGAGCTGGAGATACAAAAGGCTGGTTAAGAACTGGCAATATGGGGTCTGTGAATGCACTGGGGAGAGCAACTTCTTCCAAGAAATACAAGGAGAAACTCTATAATTTTTCTCTTGGCTGCAGATTTATTTCAGTTTTAGTGGTTCTTATTCAAATTCATCAGGGGTAATTAATGAAAGATATAGGAAGGCCAGCACACACCTAGGATGCTCTGTTTGTAGCTTGAATTATGTTGAGCTGTTTGGTCTATTGGTTCACTACCTCAAGCCTAGTGCAGTATTGTCATCCTTTGCTTTACAACACAGTCATTATATCCCTAAACCACATTGTGATACACTGTGGCTTCTGTTTACGACTCCCGAAACTCCCACTCCATATATCACCTGCCATAAAACCCATCAAACTGCTGCTAGTAAAATGGTGCACAGTGGTCTAAGTAGGAGCCAGGCAAATTGTGTGATACCCTACTGTGGTTAATGAGAGTGAAAATGTGGTTAGGATTTTATTCAGGCGATGTTCATTTGCAGGGCCATTGTAGTGAGGTGGCAAAGAAAAGAGTCTTTTGTTAACCTGAATGACAATATATTTTCTATTGTACGAAGTAGCTGAATGCAGAGTTTGCCAAGTTATACATCAATTGTAAGTAAGTCAAACTGTGACCTTGAATGGCTACATTTTTATTGCTTGGGGGTCTTGAAAACTAATTAATACACTGAGATGTTATAGCGACCATATGAAACCTGTTACTGGGATTTAAACCATTGTGGAGCAGTTCAGACCAGTCACTGGCAACTACAAAAATTTAAAAAGTAATCTAGCTCTGTGTATCAGGAAAATTTTTTAAATTTCTTGTTTGAGTGCTGTTGGGGTGGATGTGCCATTCAATTGTTTAGAGGTGTAGGGGAAATAAAAATTCTGGTAGAGGTCTGGTCGATGCTGCAGATCCTGAAAGCTCCTGATTCAACCAGCACTTTTAGCCCCTGAAGCCAAGGACACACTCGGCTGCATCCCAAGGCTGTTTTGGGCTGCACCCAGGGTATAAACCTTTCCCTCTCCTCCTTGCCCTTTCCACCCTGCTTTATGAAGGGACTACATCCAGACATGTGGGACCAGCGCCTGGCCTAAAATCAAGCATGACAAACCCCTCCTTGTTAAATGCTGAGTGATGTAAGAATTGCCAAAGTGATTGTCGCTTGATTATTGTCCACAGTCCTCATCATGTTTCTTCTGCTTGTAGTTGTCTCATTCATTAAAAGGCATTGTAGTTTTTTTTGTTTGTAGTTGTTTCCACCTCCCCCCCACATTTTTAATTACAAGACCACATATTCAGGACTATACAACTTGAATACAGGAGAGCTGAGCTTCACTTCAGATTGGAATTTTACATATATTTTGCCTTGGGTAAAAAGTTGATTTCCCCTCCCCAGCCAACAGAGAGTAAATTAAGGAAGGCGTGTATAACAAAACCAAAATTTTGTAGCTGCATTGTGTGTTTTTTGACTGTTTCTGCTGTTGTACAAAAAAAATTACATTAAATTAAAAAGGCCTATTTATAAAACAAACATTTTGTAGGCAAAAAGGAAATGCAACCATAATAAAATTGTCAGTCTCAGCGGAATGACTGTATTGTACTGGGCTTTCGAAGAAAATCAGGCTGGCTCCTTCAGAGGAAATCTGATTTCAATTTAAGAGTCTTATTGAGGAAAACAGCACCACAAAAGGGGAAATTAAACCATAAAGAGTGCATTAAGATAATGTTAAGGATCTAACTTACCACCACAAAAAAACAACAACCCAAAGCAATCTGAAGTGGAGCTACAGAAACTTTCTCTGTGGCGCATCCTCCTGGGTGGAATTATGGCAGCTGCCCCCAGAAGGGAGGGAGGGAGGGATGGGGGAACTGTTTGAGCTGAGCCCTGGGGTGGTTCAGGTTAAGAAAGAGAGGATGTAAAAATGGAACCTTCTCACTTCACATATCATCCCCAATGTGAATTCTGAGTCATAGTTTCTTAATCCACTGACTGAAAGAAGTTTTTAGTGTTTCTTTTCCCCCTGGCTAGCTTAGTGGAACCTGTAGAGCCATGGAGAGGGAGCTGGATTATTTTGTGGCTCATGCACCACCAGGAGATTAGCTGATGAAAGCTCTGGTCTAGCAGCCACTTCCCAGGGTGTGGAGACTCACTCCTTTCAAGGAGAAGCAGTTTCAGCTCAGCAGTGGGACTTCCTTTCCGTAGGCTGAGAGCTCTTTCCAAAAGGATTTTTTGTTTTACAGCTGAAGGGTGTGAAAATCTGAAAGAAACCAGAAGAATGTTAATTTGTTAGTCTTATGGCATATAAGTATCTTCAGGATGGCTAATTTCATGCAGTTGTGGCTATAGGGGAGTGTTGAGTGGATTCAGGGCTGTTCTGATCTATGGAAAATAATTTTGCTCCACTTTCCCTTCCTCAATGAAATGAGTGTGACTGCCAGGATGAGGTTTATGCCCTCACCAGGCAGACACAGGCTCCTCCTCAGTGCACCTGCTGGAGAGGGAGCGAGTGCTCCACAGTGCAAAATCCCAAATATTTTGTAGAACCTTTGGGGTGAATTCCTCTGAGTTGCCACTGTCAGAGCCCAGAGGGTGCAAAGTCACCCTCCAAGTGCAGGAGGGGATGAAGGTGACCTGTCCCTGGCTCCAGCATGACACTGCACCGTGTGCCCTGGGGCTGGGTCAGCTCTGCTCCTCCTGACACCCCTGTGGTCCTCTTGGTTCCTTGGGGAAGTCCCTTCCCTGAGCATTTTTCATTCCAGAGGAGCACTGCCTATCAGAGTTATTTATGTTTGCTTTTTGAGCTTCCAGCTGGCTTGCACAACAGGGAAGTATTTCCACTTTGTGGTGAGGAACCCAAGGCATGGAGGATCAGGTGGGATGAGACTGTGGGCTGCTGCGTGTCCCTCAGCTGCATGGGCCACCTTATCCGGCTCACTCAAAGTGGGAAATGCAAAGATGCCCTCATGGAAAGCTGCTGGGAAGGGTTTGTGTGTCAGGTTTCTGCCATGAAGTAGAGAAGCAGCCCAGGACTTCATAAAGTCTCATCCTATTTTAAAAATGCTTTCATTAGTATTAGATTTTATCCAGGTTTGACCTGGAGTATACCTGCCCTATCTGGGTCTGTCATACATGTTTTGTGAGGAAAAGAAAACAGGTATTTATGAATAGGGAAAAAGTAAACTCAAATAAAGGCACCATTTCCTCGGAGTGCAAAATGATGGGATGGATTTGCACACAAGAGCCCCCAGCCCCTGTGTGATTTGGGAACCCTGATCCTGTGTCTGCACCAGCAGCTTGTGTGTCAGCAGTCTGTGCTCCATGTGCTTCCTGCAGTGAGGAAGCTGCTGTCCCATTCTGGCCTGTCCCAGTTCTTTGATTCACAAAAACAGGGCCCTGCAGTCGCCCTGGGAGTCAGGCTCCCTTGGTGTCAAGGGCACTTCTGGCAGAGGGAAGGAAAGCTGGAGAGCTGGGAAGAACCTTTGTGCATCCAGAAATTGGAGGAAGTTTTGAAGAGAGCAGAAACATAAACAAAAATAAATAAAACATAAACATAACCCCCTAAACTGAAACATACTCATGCATTTACAATCATCAAAATCCCAGGTTAGGCAGATGAAAGAGATTTCAGTGTGTTACAAGTCATAGCAATAATAGCCCTGGGACATTGGCTGGTCTATTCTATTATGTAAAAGTCTTGCAGCCTTGTAATGGTTCCACAGATTAAGAAGTGCTATGCACCAGCTCTAAATATTTCTTCAAATTAAGACTTTCTGCTTCTAACTGAAATCTCCACTGAATACAGTGGTATAATAGGGTGCCCTGTTCCATCTGTGTAAATAACACAGAGAGATTTTCTCTTGTTGAAATACCTGCGTTAAGGAAAAAAAAAAAAAAAAAGAAAAGCAGCAATAACTTGAGACTTCAAAGGTCTAACTTCAAAAGATTTCTTGCATTCTGCTTGACGGGACAGCATCTTATGCACACATGCTTTTTCACTGCTAAATGCCTTAATAATGAGCTTGGGTTCAGGTTTTGTGAATCAGAGCCAAGTAACTCTGTTTTATTATATTTGCTGGGAAATGAACAAGCTCTGGGTAATTAGGAAAGCAATTTTATTAGCATCTATTTCATAAAGATTGTTTTTTAATCAGAGTCAGAACTTACTAGAAATGATTCCTTTATTTTTATTGCGCCAGTCTCCTGAGCAGTGCTGGGTCTGAACCCGTGGCAAAGTCTGTCCACTGAAGGCAGCAGCAGCATCACCATTAACCTGTAAGGATGTTATAAAATAACCCTGGAGTGGTAATGCCCCAAATAACGCTGCAGAAGCTGATCATTACTGCAGTGTGCTTTACTGCAAGGTGCCACCCTGGGGCTAAATTGGAACTGCCCATCCATTCCTGCACCAGAAAGGGCACAAGGAGCCTGCTTCCCTGCACAGGCCATGCAGGAGCAACAGGAGCCAGCTCAGAGCCACGGGCAGAGCTGCAAATCCACTCAGGATCAGGGGGTGTAGGGGCACAGAGGAGCATGGGGACCGGGAGAGAAGATTTTGGTTGGATTCTGTATGTGCTCTGAATTTCCTGTAGGGGCTTGGTGCTAAATTAGTGAGGGTGCAGGGAGTAGGAGGAGAGACCAGTAGGAGAGCTCTGCTCTCTCTTGCATTTACAAACAAAAAGGAAATGCCACTGTGCCCAGCAAAGGGCAAAGAGCACAAGGGTTTGCTCACTGGCCAAACTGGGGGGAAAACAAAATCAGACTTAGAATAACCATTGCGGCAAAACCCACCCAAACCTCTGTTTCCTCAGTGAAACAGGAGGAAAGATTTGTGTTCACCTGAATGAAAGGTTTTGGTTTCATTTGTAAATATCTTATTATTTAATACAGTAAAATTTCTTAACAAGAAAGATAATTTCAAAATGCGAAGTTAAACCACTGCTTCTTGAAAGCGTTTTAAAGAAACATTTTGAGTTTTCTGAATGTTTCAGAGTTTTTTTCCAAGTTGCTTAATGAATTTTGCCCGAAATTGCAAATATTTTTGATTCCTCCAAATTTCTTTTGGAATGAAAGGACGGTGACTTGAACAATGCAGCCACCTGCACATCCCAGGGAGTCCGTGGGCCCTGGAGCCCTGTGGTCACTGCTGAACGCAGCGACCACAACTCATCCCAGGGCTGGGATCCATTCCAGTCCTGAACAGCCATAAGGACAAGTGTCTTCTGCAGAATTCACACCCACATCTGTGTTCTTATTGCAGACAAACTGCGGGTTAGAGGCAGTTGCAGTTGGATTTGGATTCATTCTTTTTCTTGCAAGACTAAGTTCATGCTGGATTAACAGTAATAAAGGAATGGGTGAGGATGTAATGGAAAGAGTGGGAGGATCTTTTATGCAAAAGAAAGAGTGGGCTGAACTTGCAGAGGTGCTTGGCAGGGCTACCCACATACCTGCAGAGCACAGCCTGCCTTTTTGAAGCAGGAGGCATCTGGAAAAGGGCAATTACCTGCCTGGCTCCCTCCTCACCAGGGCTTGGAGAGTGCAGCTATAAAGTTTCTAAATTTGGTCCTGTAGAGCAGCTCCCTGGAAAGGACACAAGAGCTGGGAGGGGAGATGTCCTTTTAGGTTTGGGAGTCTGGGCAGAGAAGGGAGAAACCACTGGAATGTGTGCTCAGCCAGTTCCAGGGAAAAGCACCGGCACCAAATCTGGAGCTTGACCTGAACCTGTTCACGTTTTGGAGGCCTTTGGGGAGTTTGTTTCAGGCCAAATCACTCTGAGATCAAGGAGAAAGTTTATATCAACTTCGAATTGCCTGAACAAAGCAAAAACTTTTTAGGACTAAAAAGGGAGAAACATATGTTGCACATGAGAAAAACATCTTATCAGGAAGAATATGGAGAGAGTGAAATGACTAACGATGAGGTTTCTGAGACTTTGCCACAAAAATTTTATAAAAGGAGGCTCCTGAAAATCTTTCAGATGGCTGCAGAGTGATCTCATTCTCCAAGCAGAGAAAGATTATAAACGAGAGTGTATTTTCCAAATTTTTTTTCCCCCATTTATACTTTACAAAGCTTATTTCATGTGGGCAAAATAATTTAAACCCCTTCAATTACCTAGATGTCAAAACCCACATTACAGGACAGAGATTGAAGCCAAAGACATCAGGCAGGGATCCTTTCTGTCACCCTCATCTGGTGGTACCTGTGGTCCTCCACAGATGTTGGCTGCACCCACTGGGTGAAGGTGAAGGATGAATTCTTGCAAGAGAGAGGAAAAAAAGCAGGAACAGCTACTGCTGCCTGCTTCTCCCAGAGTTTGAGTGCTTAACTTGGTATCCCAAATACAAAAGTATTTTGGTTCACATATACATGCATACATGCATATATATAAAAAAATATATATACACACCCACACACGAAGAACAGCAACCAGTTTTATTCCTTTGCTTTGCAGTCGTCAGTAAATTTAGTATATTCATGTGAATAGTTTAAAGAACACGTCCTGTGATCTAAGTGAAAGGGAAAATATACCCACAAGATGATCAAGTGTGTGTAAAAATAAACAGCTTGATTGCTCTTACATGCTCTTCTTTTTGTGCAAGCAAAGAGAAATGCAGAAAAATTGCCACATTTCATCATGTAGGACAAGGGGGCCCAGGTGACACCCTGATCAGGTGTGCATGCATAATCATTCCCAAAATAATCACTCTTTTGAATAATTTCACTCCAAATATTGCAGCTTCAACTTATTCTCTGCAAGTGACTCATAAATCTTTACCGTGAATGTGAATCAAGTTTCAGAGCCGCAGGCTCAGGAGCTTGTTGGATTTATTCAACTTTAGTCTTTATTTATAGACATAAAAGTGTATTATTGGTTGTAACATCCAAACAAAGGAAAACAGATTGTAAGCATCCATTAACATTTTCCCAAAAGGGAAATCTGGAGTTTCTCCTGGGTCTTTCAGTCTCTCCCTTGTAATATTAAGATGATGTCATAAACTCATAATTACTTTGTGATGCTCTTATGTGCTCTGTAGTTGCTTGTACAGAGATGGTTATTTATTTTCTGAGCAGAAAAACTCAACAATACAAACAGGTGGGAGGAAGGAGATCGGTCTTTGGTGGTTTAAGGTTTGAAGGACCCCCGATATTTTATTTCACCTTATTGCAATAATTTTCTCTGGTGTATGCAAGGACACAGGTGTTTCATGTAGCATTATTAAAAAAATGTTTAATTAATATTCAAGTATAGGATGCAAGCACTTTCTATCACTTTATAATGGCTGGAGCAAAGAGCAATTTGGGGAGCAGTAATCTGCAGAAAGCGCAGTCTTTACTGCTGAATTGCTCCAGGCTCCTTCCAAAAATCTCTCTCTGATTAAGTGGTGGACTTAATGCCCTCAATGAAGATCCCAGATTGCAAAAAAATGTATGAGTACATGGGGGGAGGGAGGAAACCGACCCAAGAACGTGGGGAAGTGCAGACCTTGGCAGATGCCAGGGGCAGGGCTGAGCAGTGCAAGGGGGTGAGTGTGCACTGTGGACACTTCCAGGGTGTGGGGCTTCCCGGGTACATCCATAACTGCTCCTGGTCTGGGGGCAGAGCAGGAATTTGTTTCCCAGCCATGTTTACCCAGCAACATTTCTGACCTATAAAAGAGCCTGATGGAGTGCTGCCTGAGTGACTTGAAATTAATAATTGATCTGGCTTTCTTCCTCCTCCTCCTGGAATAATGGCAAGCAGATTGTCAGTTCCTCAGCTCCTTGTTATTCAGAAATATCTAATACATTTTTACAACTTTATTTTTCCTCCTTATTCCATTGTTCAGATTTCGCAGGCATTTGGGTTTGGCTCACACAGTTTGGACTTTGGGCAGCACATCAGGGAAAATGAGCACAAGTCAGGTGTTAGAGGCTGGGCTTGCTGCAACGTGCAGGATGGTGCCCTCCTCCCTGGGACACCAGCAGGACCTTCTGCACACATGTCAGGTGGAGCAGGTTAATCTGTCACGGGTTAGCTGCCAGGTATTGCCAGGACTGCAGTTCTGGGCAATCCCTCGCTCAGTGGGATAAACCCTTCCTTGCTCTTTTCTGCCCTAGTATGGAAAAAGGCACACAAGCGCTTCTCACGCAGAGATGAGCAAATCCCTCTCTCTGGGAGCATGCTTGGGGTGTGGGCAAAACTTTTCTGCAGGATGCTTTGCTTGGTGGAGGTGCAGAGATAAAAGAAAACCTTTCAAAAGCTAGTGAGAATATTCAGGAGCATATTTTGTTCCCAGGACTCAGTCAAAGCTAATTTGATGGAGAAGAGAAAAATCTCTTCCTTCCTGTGCAAGGAGCATAAATATCCATTTTGAACAATTCTTTAAGGAGCTAAGGTTTCTTACCTCTCATTGCTAACCATTTAAATTTCTGACCTATTCTGCTTGACTAGCTGCAGACCATTGCATGACCCTTTAGGATTCCAATGCTGAGATTTATGTCCTAGCCCAAATTTCTGTGAATTACTGCTATACTGAGCCTCTGACAGAATTTGAAGCCTTTTTGTTTCCCCTATGCAGCTTTCCTTACTTCTCCCACCCTACTGCTTCCTTCAGGCTCGATGGATATAATTTTAACTGTTCTCTTCAACTCCACTCAGACGTTTATAATGCAGTCATGAACAGAAAGAGAGTCAGCTTGGTGGAGTTTGCTGCATTTCTCTCAAAATTTCCTTTGGACTTGTGGATTGTCCATGCTTTTTATTTTGGTTACATAGATTTTTTTTCTTTAAAGTGAGAGCCATTACAGCATATTTAGAAGTTGTATTTCCACAACTTCTAAAGTTGTGAAAAGACAACTTCTTTTGCTGGGGAGAGTGGAATCCAACTCAAGTTGGGTATGGACTGCCTGTTCAATCTTTTATCCTCAGATTAAACCCAGATCCTCAAACACAAACCTGGCACTGCACAGATGAGTGAGAGGAGATGTGTCACAGAAGCTCCCCTGTGCTCTGGTCATTTCCTGGTCAGGAAAGCTGATGTGGAAAGAGATCTCTGGGAAAAGCCTCTGGTTAATCCAGCCCCTTGCTGAAGGCACTGGTGGCAAAGCTGCCATGCTTCTGCACCTCTCTGGGCTGCTGCTTTACAAATCTTGGGCCCAAATATTTCCTTTGCCTTTCCCCTCAGCCTCTGATGTTATCAACAGGCTCAGAAAAGTGCCAGAATCCAGGAGGGGAAGGAGAAAGTTTCTTTGCCATCTCTCAGTTCCTCAAGTCCCTTTTGCACCAGGTGGGAGGAAGGGACAGGAAATATAACTAATGTTGCTGAATCTTAAATAGATTTCTGATCCAGATTCCTTACTGACATAAGACTTATTTGGGGCACATCCTCAAGCTAAGATTGATTGCTCTGACTTACCTCCATGTAAATACATATCTCTCTTTTTAAAATTACCTCAGTTTTTTCCTTGTCTAAGATCACTTTCTTTGAGAGCTCCAAACTGTCTGGAGCTGCACTGGCCAGCCTGGTAATAAACCTCCCACACAGTCATCCAGGACTCTCCTGAAACTCATTGCTGTTTATTTGGGATTTTCTCTGGTACGACTTGAATCCTGGGATTTATTCCCTGCTCCTGTCTGGGTTAGTTAGCACTCAGGTGTGGATGTGAACCCATGGTCACTGGTAAAGATGGAAATGGGCTTGGAATTATCAGCTGATTTTGATTTTCCTAGAATTTCCTGCCCAATTCTTTATCAAAGCCCCGTGTGCCCAGAGCACCATTTCTCTGGTGACCTGGGAGCAGGGCACTGAGCATTGTTCACATCAGAATAGCAGGGCATGGATGAGGGAGCCTTTTTGTCACTATGGTGATGTGCCAACCCTATAGATGCTATTTTATTATTAGAAATTAAAAACTCACTCTCAGATTCCGAGGCGGAATTCTGCTTCTGTGTGTTCATTTAGGATTTAGCCCGAAGTATTAATATAAAATTTAAAATTGTGTCCTTTCCACTGAAATCCAGTGTGGTTACAAGGTTCTAATAAATATTATGTCCTTCCATCATGCAATTAAAATTTTCCACCTCATTTCACAATGCAAAACACTCACATGTTGTCAATCATTTTGAAACATGATTTTTTGACATCATATAATTTCACTTCATTTTTCAGACAGACATCACACCAGGAAATTATATAAGAAAGGATCCTATTATATCTTTATTTTTCCACCAAATTTCACCTTCAAATACAGACATTTGTGTACATTTCAGTAATTCTGACAATAAACTTTCAAGGAGAAACGAATGGCATCCACATAGCCGGAGATCAGCAGATGGAGTTTCCTGCTCTTCAGAGACCGCGGCTCCTGGTTAGGAACCGCTGGTGTAGCCACGGGAAGTTTACAAGGCTTCATGCACGAAGTGAAAAGGTTGCTGCTTGAAACAGAGACCACCTGGGAGGCAGGGAGGAAAACATATGCATGTTTTTGAACTTGCCTGTGTTTAACAGTTAGCAGGCACTAATGAATTGCCAAACAGCGCTGATTTAAAGCCTGGTAGTCAAAAGTAAGGGGGCTCGCTGCTTGTCAGGTTGTCCACCTGTTCAAGAAACCAAGGCGCCCCTGCCCTGTGCCAGGAGGAAAGCTGCTGCTGTTTGAAACCCCTGCTCTGGGCTCTGTGTGTGTGTGTGTGTGTCTCATGGTGCTGCTTCCCATCATGTGAGTCAGAAATGCGATGGAATATCTCAGGCTCATTATACAAGTCTGGTATTCAGCGACAGATTTTGACCAGAGTTGCGTGTAAGTCTGGGGGAAATACAGATTGCTTGGAATTTGTGAGTGCTCAGACATAGGCTGGCAAAGTAAGACAGGAGCAAACCAGGCATGTAAAACCACAGAATTAAACTTCTGGTTGTAGCTGGGTTAGGTTTCAGATATCCTCTCCTGGTTTGTGATGTCCTTGGAAATTCACACCTGGTCCTGTCACACCCTTTTGTCCTGTCTCTCATGCTCAGCTGGAAATGGCAGCCCATTGCCAGAGATGTCTGAATCTCCTCCATCCTTCTAGATTTTAATACTGCCATGGGGATGTTGCTTCCGGACAAGGTGATCCCAATGTGTTCCACATAAAGGTCTGCTGGGTCACACAGCCAAGCAGATGCTGTTCTGCTCAGGGGCTGTGCAAACAGAGCTGCTGACCTACCAGTAAACCCACTGCAGGTGGATTAGGATGAAGTGCTCAAACTTCTGCTTGCTGAAGTCAGTGCTAGAGAGCCTGTGCTTGGGGAGTGCAGGTAGAGCTGTGCTGTGGCATGCGGAGACACTGGGTTTGGTCTCTGGAGTCAGCTAAATTGTGCTGGGTGGCCAGGAGCTGCATGTGTTGGGAAGTGCTACCTCCTTAACCTGCTGGGACTGAACTTGGGTTTAGGGTTTACAGTAATAAATGTCACCAATGAGCTGAGGGAGGAGAGCAGCAGAGTCTGGGCTGCTGCTCCACATTCCCTTCCTGGCTACAGGGCTGCTGCTTTAAGCAATTGAGATTATTCTCTTTTCTATTCTCTTTTAGGTGGTGTGTCTCTGATAGTATTGCTGTGACCAAGGGTTTTGCTGGCAGAATTAGTCCCAGGCATCACATGCAGCCACATGGACTTAGGAAATTAAGGGACTCAGTTCTTGCTTTGTTCTCCTCTCCACAAACAGCTGGCACTTTATGAAACCAGGGAGCAGTGCTGGAGACCCATCAGCCAGCAGGAGAAGAGCCAGCAGCCTGGCACGCTGCTGTGTGGGGCTCCAGAGCATGGGATGGCTCATGAGGTGGCATGGCTGGTGGAGAGCCTCAGTGGGGCTGAGGTGGGGTATGGAATACTCCCATGGAAAAACACCCCTGAGCAGCTGACTGTGATCCCCATCTCTGCAGAGGGTGGCTGCTGTGGTGAGGGGATGTGGCTTTTAGGGCAGCTGTGATTAAAAGAGGGGAAAACCCCGCAACACAAGCCCAAAGGGGTACATTGGTACTGAGTGATAGTAGAGAGCTGGGGAATGCTGAGCTGGTTCCCCTTGTAACTCAAATGGCCTGGAGAAAACTGGCAATGATCTGGTGGGAGAAGTGCAAAGAAGCAGAAAGTCATGAGAGAAGGTTGCTACCACCACTTCCTTCCTCAAGCTGCAGCATAGCTTGGGGCTCAGATTCAATAAGAAGCTCCTCCAGCACAATGAGCTCCCACCCATCAGCTGAGCTGCACTCACCGCTTGTGTGCACCCTCTCAGCCTGCATCAGTTGCAAAGTAGCATCATTTAGCTTAATTTTTTTTTAAATTAGAGGTCTAAGCCAGCCTGTGGAACTTTGGTGTGGGTTCAGTGGGTGTGTATGGTCCCCCCACGCCTCTCCCAGTCAGCTGCAGGGATGTGCCGTGGGTCAGGGAGCTGCGTGTTACAACAATGCATTTTCTGCCTTGAACCTGACTCAGCTCTTAGATAACAGCAGCTCTCAGTGGCCAGATTGGTTTTACCTCAGAGACACAGGGCAGTAAACACTCCAGTGGAAGTGCAATGCAAATGATTCCTCCTGGCCTGCTCCTCAAACCGCTGCAGTGCGCTGTATAAAAAACACGCGAGAAATTAATCTAATGAACGACAGGATGGATCTTCCAAGGGGTCCCTAGTGGGTTTAACATGAAATGTGCTTTCCCTGAGTCGGGGCAGAGGGGTGCTGAGCTCCCCTCAGAGCCAGCCCTGTGCTGTGAGCACGCTCTCAAGGCATGAGCAGCATCTGGGGAGTTCTGGTTCTCGTGCACGAGCACGGCACTCTGGTTTGCAGGGCAGGGTGTTAATTCAGAGATCTGTCCTTCAAAGCAGGGAAATGATGAGGTAAGAAATCTTTCTGTATTTTGAATGTATATATTATGTACACACATATAAATATAGATGAGATTATTCAAATGCCGCTTGAATATATTTTGCCTAATCCATACAGAGTTTTATCAATATTTCTTTGTTTATTCTCTTTCATGCCAGCTGCTTTCTTTATATATTTCCATTTTGTACATTTTTCAGAGTGATTGGATCATGTTGCACACACTTCTATTGAAATATTAAGTGTTTGCAATCCCCATTCATAGGCACCAGCTCTGTTATTATGATCCATCATTTCAAAATCCACACATTTGAAAAAATAGAGCTTAGCTAGCCCTTGAGTAGTGGAGAGCATTAGACCCAAGGAATCTCATTCATCTTGTCAATAATCTGTGGATTAACACCACCAAATTGTTTGTTTCATTGGCATGTCCTCACTGCATGTTTTTAAACAAAATGAGAGTGTGGAAGCCCCAGTGAGGTGCGGCCTGATAAAGGTTGGAATTGCGCTGGTGTCAGCTGGGAACAAAGAACTTCCCAGTTGTGCCCAGTTCCCAGGCATCTCCTGATGGGTACGGTTTTGGCAGTGCGGTCAGGACAGGAGATGGGAACCCTGTGGTGACCAGGGCAGCTTGTTGGGGTTATCTGTGAGGGTGCAGCCCTCCCTGTGCCTGGGGTTTGCATTCCCAGCCAGCCTGCAGGAGGACTCACCCTTGTCCACTGCTCAGATACAATGGGTTCTGTTAAAAAGGCTCTTTCCCTCACTTTCTGCATCCCAGTGAATCCGTGAAGGTGGAGATGTAGTGGATGAGCAGAGGGTTGACCAGACAGGTGCACCACTTGCAGCACCAATGCAAGAGGAACCCACAAGCTGTTTTGTGAGCATCTTGGATATGGACAAGCTCAGTGACAGTGCTGGCCAGGGACTGATGGTGGCCACAGCAGCCTGTGGAGCATCATCTTTGAGCACCCATGCCTGTTGAGGGTTCTCCTGAACCACAACACTGCTGTCATTACTTTTCAGGCAGGCTCTCACGACTCCTTGGGGCAGTTTCATGCTCCTGTTGGCTTTGGCACTGCTGCCTGATCCAAAAGAGTGGTGAAGCCCCTGGTGACACACTGCCACCCCCTGTGTGTGTGGTGCAGGGCAGCCCAACCCTTGTGCTGCCAAGATCTGTTGGTGGCCTTTGCAGCCTCTGTGCTGGCTGGTGGCAGTGCCATCGGAGGGCACGGGTGGCGGAGCGGGGACCGCTCCCAGCCAGGCCATCCATCACCGGCGACGGCCCGTGCGGCACCGTCACCTAGCAACCGCCCGCCATGGCAGGTGGGACTTCAAAACATATATTTTTTAACATAAAAAGGAGGCAGTAATTTAGAAACGCACGTTTCTGGTTTAGCAAACGCAAGTATTTAGGGCGGTGGGGCTGGAACTGGAAGCTGGAGATGTTTTTGCTTTGCATCTCCGTGACTCCAGGCTCTGGAGTGGCGGCTGCCGTGACGAGATGGAGCTATCTGTTTCGTTTGTACCAGGGCTTAAAGTTGAACCTGACACTGGGTGATTGCTTTGCCCCGATTTTCCTTCTCTTTTTCTCCCTCACATGCTATAAAAAATAATATAATTAAACTATGCAGTAGGCTTTTTTAATGTAACTTCTACTTCTGAGGCTGAACTTTCAGGTCTAATTTTTTTTTTTTAATCAGAGGGAAGAAAAGGAAAAGAAGTATATAAACTCAAATTATCCCTTTCCCACTCTTTTAAAACACCTTTAAGATTGCAGAAGTCTTCTGAGCTCTATATTGGCGATTCATGGTGCAGCAACTCACTGCAAAATCCGCTCGTTCGTTTTCGCTGATTGAATTTACTGATTGTTAATGTGTATAAAAGTGTTATGTACTTTTGAAGTAATCTCCTGCTAAAGGATTTATAGGAAAGACTATTTAAATGTTGCAGCATTTCCTCTGTTGTTATGACAGTATTATTGAGTAAATAGTTTAATTTTAGTGCCCTAGTTAAAAAAACCCCATAATGACCGTCACATAAATCGTTTGCTGTTTTTATTTCTATATTTAGTTCCCTCCGAAGATACTGGGGTTGAAAATAGGCTAGTACCTAAGACATGAATTCTGTTAAATATTAAAGAGATCTCATCAATGATTTTATTAGTCTCAGTACTCAGTGAAGGCCGCACTGACATCTGAAGTGTAATGATTTTTTTAATATATTTAAAGCCTCGTACTGCACCTTTAAATATTGGACAATATTGAAAAATATAGGAGTACTTTTTTGTATATTAGCTTTAGGCAGAACTGTTGTATGATTTCCACTTCTTTCATGACATTGTAATGATGTTACCACATACAACTTTATCTTGCATGAAAAGGTGAAGTCATGAGTGATTTCTCCAATTTAAAAGCACTCAACCCTCACAGTGCTAGAAATGAATATTTTGCATATATTCATGCAACAATGATTCAATTTAAGATTTCTATTTTCAAACATTGCTTGAAACCTTCGGTATGTTAGTAGTAAAATTGCCAAAATGTGTAATAAGATTTATTATAGATGAGTAGCATTTTATTTAGTATTTCATGTTAACACGCTTTTAGGGTTACCCCGGTTTAGCAGAAGAATTCATCTTTCTTTTCTAATCAGAGCTAGCACTTTATTGTATTATTAAGATACACTTACTGTGGGGCTGTATATCACAGTGGGAGCAGAGGCCCCTGTGCCTGGCAAACCTGCTCCTCCTTGATGCACAGCACCTGCCTCCTGCACCCAGACACTTCCCTTCCATCCTGCTTCTTGCTTTTCCTCCTAAAAAGCCATCTCGAGCTCTGTGACACGCCCAGGTCCCTCCTCAGCTCTGTGCCCAGCCAGAGCTCAGCTCTGACAGCGGCAAACGCTGTCCTGGGATCACCAGCGCAGTGACCAAACCACACTGGTGATGGTGAGTTTGCTGTGAAGCCTCACCTCCCTCACCTGCTGCTGGCACTGTTTGCCACAGAGCTGCCATCTCCCTGGCCATCTGGGGCCATCTGGGGCCATCTGGGCCATGTGTGGATGTGTTTTGGTCCTTGTGGTGAGGCCACCACGTATTGATTTCCATGGCTTTGCTGTCAGGGTGTGTGTGGCACTGGGGCTGAAGGAGCTGGGAGATAAAGCAGCAGAGCAGATGCTTGACCCAAAGCAGAGGACATCTCATTTCTGCTCCCTCACGGCCTTTTTTGTGCTCTGGGGCAGGTTGCATCTCTGCCCAAGCGGCATCATTGTGCATACATCATTTTTGTGACTGAGGATTGGTAAGATTGGGCCTGAAAAATTCCTGACATTTTGATCCTTTGACCAAGATCCAAGTCCTGGTGCCTTTTTTTGCCTCCAGTAATCCCTTCACACGCAGCCCCAGTGCAGCCACTTACAGAGGGAAACAACAGGTAAGGGGAAAACCAGTGCCGAAATGCAGGTGTGAGGGATGTGTGGTGGCAAGCCACTGTGCTGGAGTGATGAATATGTTTACATCTTTCAAAAGTTGTAATTCAGCACGGATGAGCTGGCGGCCCCCCCTTCCACATTCATGTTTGATTCACAAACAGAAAGAAATGATCTACTATTAGGAAAGATTTCTCTTTGACTGGGGAGCTGGAGATGGTAGTGAGAGTGGCTTTCATAGATGAAAATAATTGTACACTTTTTGTATTATTATTTTTGGCAAAGAGCTAGCGTTTCAGCTTTCCAGAGTATTACATCATTACTTTGTATAATGCATCATAATGATAGAGTGAATGGAAACGAAGAAATGCCAGCTTCTGTTGCAAGTTTAAAGACAGACACACATTTTCAGCTGGGAAAGCTGCTGTTCAGCTAAGTGTTTTCCTAGATGAAACAAAGCTGCAATCCCACTTGGCATTCGCATTAATTGTGGACTTGCCAACAGGCCAGTTTCACTGGTGTATAAATTAGTGGAGAATTATTCAACTCATCTCAATAACTAAGAGAATATCCTCATAAAGCTTGTTGAGCTGTAAGACATCCCCCCTCCCCCCCCACTTTCCAGGGTATTTTGCACCCTATACTTAGAAAAATCACAGAATTTGCATGCTGTTCCAAAAAAAAAAAAAAAGGGAAAAAACCATACAAAGAAAGGCATCAGATATACTGATACCCCAGCACAGCAATGTGGTGACTATCTGCATAAAATAGCAAGTTTGTATGGGAAATGTCCAAATTAAGAGGGAATTTTCTGGATTGTTGTTTGAATTTTGAGTTTGGGTGTTGGTTTGGGGTTTTTTTTGTTTTGAAATTCAGCTAGAAAGGCAAAGTGGAAGCGCCTGTGAAAGGAGGCTCATGTCCAGCATCAGACACCCAACATTTCGTGTCTCTGTGTTGGAACAAGAGCCCAGGAAGTGCAAACTTCCCCAAAATGTCCTGCCAAAGGCCCTTCTGACCTAGAGGGGGGATCACCTTTATAGTGACAGGATAATTTGATCTCAGTGCCATATAATCCCTGTTTTCTTTATGGAGACTGCCGGCAAGGGTGCCAATTAGTGCCAATTGTGATGGTGGCTTTTGTGATGCAGACACCTGCCCACTAGGAATTGGACTGGTACCACCAACACACATATGCCACTAAACAGCTGTCAGATGGTAATGACTTTTTGGAGTAGAAGAAAAGGGCAGAATTTCATTCTGAGGCAATTTTCTGAGAAAATTTTTGCAATTTTTCACCTCTCTCTTTCCCCACTCTTTTTTGGTATCTGAATTCTGGGCTTCTAATGAGAATGCAAAATGTGAATTTTAACATATATCTCATAGCACCAACTTCATCCCAAAAACCATGCGGTCCAGATGAGTAAAAGTAGAGTGAGAAACTATATTAATGGTATTCTTATTATTCTACATAGTGTTTTAAACTTGCTATCTGTAGTGTGTTCCTTGTTTAGGTTACTAATCCCAGCATCAGACAAATGAAACACCATGTTTTCTTTCGTCACTCTTCTGGCTTTTTGGCTAAACGAAAAGGCTGAATTAAATGTAAACATCAAACAATTAATTTTTTTTTTTGATGACAGAATGAGGTGCTTTGCAGCACTTCTGCACCTCATGCCAACACAGGCACAAGACTTCAGGATCTCTCTCATGGTTTTATTAAACTCCCTTCTAATTTCCAGTCAAATCAACAGTCCTTTCTTTGATGCCTGAACAGGGGAAGTTTACAAGCCTGCTTTATCCCTGAGTAATTATGTGTGCATGTGTGTGCTTGTAGGAGTGTAGACATCCATCTGTACAGGCACCTTGAACCGTAACTTTTGGGGTAATTTTTTGGCAGCAGGGTCACGAGTGGACGGGATTTCTTTATGGCAGATGGGAATTTCTGTGGTGTGAAGGCACAGGAACCCCATGGAAACGAGGAACCCTGAGCTAGTGCTGGGCTCTGGATGTGTCTGGAAGTGAGGGAGTGTCTCACAGGAGATATTTGGCACTGTGTGGGGAGGGACCTTGAGTGCTGTTAGAGGATTCCTGTATCCTTTCCAAGCCCGGAGTCGCTGCCGAGAGCTCCCGGCGCCTGATAGCCCAGGCAGAGCCGGGTGCTGGCAATCAGTGAGACCTTTCAGCACTCAGCCAGCACACAGAGAGCCCCTGCAGCCTCTGCTCTGCTGCGTGTCACACCTTCATTAGCCCAATTGCTCACTGGCACCAGCCACTGAACCTGGATGAGAGAGGAAACCTAAATAAACCCAAGGCTGGTTCACAGTAAAAAAAAGAGAATCCACAGTCAGGTTTAAAGAACACCACTGTTGCCATATAGATACAAAATATGTATAGACAAAGTTTGTAGGAAGGTTTTTCAAGTGAAGTAAAATTAGTCAGGGATCACTGCTTTATATTAGGATTTGTTGCTGAGGCCTGACAGAGCTCAAGAAGTGCTTGGACAATATTCTTGTATGACTGGCACACTGTATGGCTTTTGGGGATGGTGCTGTGCAGGGCCTGATGATTCTTGTGGGTCCCTTCCCACTCAGTTTATTCTGTGATTCCGTGATCATTTCTTGTTGCTGTTTCCAAGCAATGTTAAGCTCTGCCCTAGCTCAGACCAGCTCTGTTAGGACCTCCCTGTCTGTCTTTCTTCCTTTTATTCATTACTCAAATGCTGACCATTTTAATGCAGCTGTAACTGGCTGTGGCCTCTGCCATGGGAAGGACAGAGTTTGCAGATGGACCCACAGCAGTTTCTGGACTTGGGGGTGGACTGCTCTCCCTGCCTGCCCAGAGAGCTGTAACCCACCAGGAATGCCTGCACTGTCACCAGAACGCACTCTGAAACTTCACAGATTTGAAAGGAATGGCAGCCAGGGCAACCAGCATTCATGGGTTTGGGGGGGCTAACAGCAAACCTACAGAGGCTCAGTCAGCTGTTTTAGTTTGTTGGTAGCTTTTGACCATGTTTTTTTTTTTTCACCAGTTAGCTTGTTAAGGGCTTTCAAAACATTTTCTCTACATCTTGGGGCTGTTCCAAGGCTCCTCAGTTAGAGAGAACAACAGTGGGGCTCAGATTTTTGAAACCTCAGCCCCTGCTCTGGCACTCAAAGTAAATGTTGTATTTACAAAGGCTGCAAATCCTGGGCAGTCTTTTCCTGACACTGTTGCTCAGATTGTAGAGGAGCTCCTCGGTTAGTTTTCTTTAATGCACAAGACACGTTATCCTTGGGTGTGAAAAAGCTCTGCACTGGACACTGTATGCTGGGTTTTGGGTGGGTGAGCAGTTACCTGCCTGGGTGAGCAGTGGGTGCAAGGTCCAGCCTGTTATCCCTTCCTCTGTCCTCAAAAGCAAGTCAAGGAATCCACGGAGCTCGGCAGATCTCATTGCTGGCACTCAAGGGAGAACCTGTGCCACTCCTAACAGGTGTTTGTCAGTTTTTTAAATGATGCAAACACGTTTTAAACAGTCCCATGGGGTGTCTCTTGCACATCCCAACACACAGACCTCCTGGTGAACATGTAACATGGGTTTTTAACATGTGCTGGTCTTCAAAACATGAAATGTTCAAGGAAAATGCACTAATTCTTTAAGCCCCCTATCATTGTGAATTCATATCATATTCATTGTAATAGCATTGATCAAAATGAATTCATTTGGTATTCATGTAAATGTCACATGTACTTCCATAGGTGTTTCATTGTAAATTAGCATTTCTCAGAGGACACTTAAAATAAAGTGTTACTGAAAGTTCTCATTACACATATTGCTGAGATTAGTACATTAAGGATCATGTACTTACATAGTACTAATGCATTTCTGCCACTTAAAATACTGCATTACCCATTTCTGATATCTAGCAAATATCTAAAGCAATTTTGAGAATTACTGACATCCTGAAGGAAGTAGTACTTTTGTGATTAAATTGGTTTTGTGTATTTCACTTTGAGTTACCAAAAACTCCCCCAACCAAATAAATAAAAAACCCCATTGCCATATATACTTAAATGATTTTTTAAATTTCAGTGACTTTAGCATCAAGTCAAACAAACCAAAGAAAAAAGAAGGGGAAAAAAAGGGAGCCACATCTAATTAGGAAAACAAAACACAAATATTGTAAATTCTTTTGGGTCTTCAAGCTTGCCATATTAGCTGATTCTTTGGTACACTGTGGCACAAGCTTTCTGGTACATTTGCTTTCAGATTGTTCCTTCCTAAGAGAAAGCCGAAAAGTTCTGTGGTCTCAGGCAGATGCATTTCTGACGTCTTGAATTGTCCATTACAGCTTGTTTGGTCTGAAGTTATTTTTGAAAAGATGAAGTTTAAAGAAGACTACAGAGCGTTTTATAAATAGCTGACAAAAGGTGTGTTACAATAACTATAAAAGGGAGAGCATTGTTTGAGACCTGGAACACTCTAAAGCTATCTGACAATGCTGTGGATGTCTTCTAAAAGAATTGATGTAATTATTTTAAGGCTTTTTTGGTACACTAATAAAAAAACACTCTGAAGCTTAACAGCAGGCCTGATCCTAGGAGAAACCTCTGGGGAAAAAAAAAACGGGGAGATGGCAGCACTTTAGTGTTTATGCTGGAAGGGAAGAGGCAGATTTGGCCACGAGGAGTTGCAAAACCAATCCCATGACACAATCTCCCAGCAAATATTTGTTTGCTCCTCTGGCTTCATGCGCAGGAGCTGCAGTGAACTTGCAGCGTGGGCTGGGCAGGAGGTGCCATTCCCAGAGCTGAGAGCACAAACCAGGATGGCATTGTGGCTGAAACACTGCCCTGGGCTGGGGCAGGTTGGGGTCTGCTCCTGCTGTTGTGCCAGCTGCTTCTCTGTCACTTGTCCTGGTATGGGGTGGTGGCATTTTGGGGGTGAGCCTCCTGGAAAGGGAGAAAGGGAGGATGTAAAGGAGGAGATCTCTTGAGTTTGAGATCTCTGGTGTCTCAGGCAGCTGTCCTGACCTCCCTCAAATGGGCCCTTCCCCAGCCTTGCAGTGATTCCCAGCTTTGGTGACTGATCTCTGCAGTGAGTTGAGCTGCATCCCGAGAAAAGGTCTGTGAAATCTGGGAATGGACAGCTCCACACCTGAGTGTCAGCTGCACATGAGTGCTCTGTTTTGTCCCATGCCTTACCTGCTTTTCCAGAAGATTGCAATTTTCCAAGTCTTTGCCTGGTTGATAGTGTATGTCTGAATGGTCTGGGAACTTGCACTATGGCAAACCTCTGGACAGAGAGAGGAATCCAGAAATCCGTTTCAGGTTGGAGCCATAATTAGCTAATGTGAGATAATAAACAGCTACTAAAATCACATGAAAAATATGATGGGGCTATAAAGAGTGTTTTTATAATGCTGCTCCTCCCCTTTTTCTGCCGCCTCCTCCTCCTCTTCAACGTACCAAGGACCCTAATAGGCTTCATGTATAAGTGCCTATTTTTATTAAAGACAAGTGTAATCTTTTGTAGTCCAAATGTCCCTATCATAAATGCTAACTGAGGAAAATATTAGGACTCATTTATTTATGAACCCGTTAATAATGAGGTGCAGTTATGGAAAAGGCTTTCTCAGCACAAAGCCCGCTGAACAAACAATGCACACTGGGGAAAAGGAGCTAGTTAGCCTTCCTGACTTAGATAAAGCTATGTAGAAATGACAAGTGCCAGTAATTAGCAAAGCCTCTTCACCAAGATAACCCTATACATCTTTGTCTATTTCAATCACTAAAGACTCCGATTCAGTGTAAAATTAAAGCCGGGATGCCATCAATTTCTGTTAACCTCTTTATATTGTTCTGTGTTCATGCATATGTGATAGATAGTTTTTGTCATTTTATTAAATGGTGACATCTCAGTATGCATGTGACTAAAACTGTTTTCTCCTTAGCAAAGTATTTTTAATCATCTCTCCATTGCCTTTATTACCTCGGTTCTTCTGAGTCCTAATTGCTTTATTGTGCAGTATTGGCAGCTGCTCTGGGGGTGCAAATGTGTGTGCCCACTCCTTTTCCAAGGAGTGAATCTGGAATTAAGGGGTCTGTGCCCTTCCTGGTACCCATGTGAGCAGGTAGAGTAGCTCTGCATCCTTCTGCTTCACCTTCTACTGCATTTTTGCCACGTGAAGCATTGTTGGTTACAGCAATCAGCACTGACCTGCAGACCCCTGGTTTCCATGAGTGTGATCTCCCCTCTCCACCCTTGTCTGGATGGGTGGTCTTGGGCTGGTTTTGGTGGGGTAGCTGCTGTTCACCTGCTTGGGCCACAAGCCAAAGAGTGTTGAACTCAGCTGAAAGGCTCTGTTAAGTCAGTGGTCCTCCACAAACACAGTCTGCATGCAAACTGCTTTTTTTTCCACCTTAAATGGTGAGCCCTGGGGTTTTTCCCCTGCAGACTTCCATTATTTGTGACTTTATACTGCCTAAATTTCCCCGTGACTTTTAGATAAGTCAGTGAACACATTCACCTAAAGCTTTGCAAGGGGAAAAAAAAAGTTATAAATCAAGCGTGTTTCCTTGACATCAGGGTAGGTTTGCTGGGAGTGCTCACAGAGTGAGCTCTGAGTGACCTGAGAAGTTGCATGTGGCATTGGGTGTCATAACAAAAGTTCCTGCTGGCTCCATTTTCCTGCTCTGTAATGTCTTTTTACTTGTTTTAAGTACTCCAGGCCCCGACTGCTGAGGTTATTAATCTTCATCTGTGCTCTTTTTAAACTTTACTACTAGCACTTTTTTTGCCTCAGATATGCTTTTATTCATTCTTTTCAGCAGCAATAACCTCTCATATTGGCCAAATTAGGGAATAATTGCAAATAATAGAGAATCCTTTTCCAGCTCTACAGTAAAGGATTATATATGTGCTGAGTGTGAGGGATGGCACAGAGTGTAAATACCAAAATATGGGCAAATAGGCACAGAAGGGAAGAATGTTGCTTGGCCCTCACTGTGCTGCTGTCTTTGTGTTCAGGGCACAGCCCCTGGCAGACGGTCACACCTAATGGATTGTGGAGGAGGAGGGAGGGAAAACCAAGGGCTGGATTTGCAGTTCAGCTCATGCCAGTCCCTCTTTAGGAAAAGCTGGGCAGGGTCTTTTAGTCTTCTGAGGTAGAAACAGATTTGGGTGAATCAAATTGAGTCACTTGTATTTTTTAAGCAGAAACATGCAAAACCTTTCTTGGTTTTGTTTGTGTGGCCACCGTAGCCATGGCTTGTTTCCCTTCAGGGCCAGTTCCAGCAGTTCCACCCCTCTTTCCCTGTGTGTTGTGTCAGTTTTGGATCTTCATCCATTGCTTTGAAACACTCAGCTTTCCAGTTGAGGAGCTGAAACCAAGAGTTTATTCCTGACTTTTATCACAAGTCACACATCATAAGTGGCCAGTAATCCAACCCAGCTCCTTGCAAGCCAGCAAAACTGTCTAATCAGGCACCAAATTAATAATTATTTTTCAGTAACAAGTGTATATGTAGGACTCAGGGATATGCTTGTGCCATATAAAAAGCTGCTGCTGCTTTCAGGTGCCTGGCTGCTCTCATACATAGGGATTTTCAGGATCAAAGCTCCTATGAATGTTATTCACAACAAATAATTGTGCCAGCTCTTGGGAAGAAAATACGGAGAACATTCATGTAATGCTGCTGTCTCAGCTGGGGAGCAAGGAAATACATTGAGTGTAGGAGAGAGCAAAGCTCTCTCAGTGCTCTCATCACATTAACACTTACCTTCCTTCCTTCCTTCCAGTCAAAGTTCTCTGAGCTGCTTCTTGCCATTGTTTTTTATTATTCATTTGAATCAGAAAATAATATTTTTCCTCCCTAATTCAGGAAAAATTGTCATTGCCCACCTCCTGCTGAGGCAAAAGAGTGCCAGAGCCCATCTCCTATAAGCTCCTTCTCACTTCAAATGCAGCCTGCGATGGCTCCTTTGGAAATGTAACAGGCTATTATAGAAATATGTATTTACACAGTATTTTAAGATGCACATTATCCACCTGATAGACCATGACAGCTCACCATTACAGCCTATTGAATAAAACCTCTTTGCACCATTTTTTTTTTTTCAAAGCAGATACTTTTTGTGTGATGAATTGAGTCTATTGTGTAGAAGTACAAGTTCGTCATGCAGGGCCATAGGAGGACACCATTTATCTGTAACCCTCTGCAGTGGGAAAGTGCTCTCACCCTGCCCCACAGAATGAATTATTCTGACCAGAGGGATACAGATTGAGAAAAGTGAGAAAAAAGCTTCACGGACCTGAAGGGAAAAGTTACAACATTTGTTTAGTGGCCTGAAGTATATTATAAGGGAGATCATTCCTGCAGAGTAATTTTCCTTTGTCTTTCACTGGTCCTACTTTTTTAAGGGGCTCCTCTATTTTGAAACATCTCTGCTTGGCTTTCCCACCCAAACTTGTGTGACTCACTCCAGCTATCCATATTTAAACGTTTCTCCCTTCCAGGGGCTCACATCAGAACCTGCCCTGCCCTAGGTGCCATCTCTATCAATGTCCAAGGATGTTCCATTGGAATAGAAAATAATCAAAATTTTATTAGCCTGAAGCTAGGCATAAGGACTCTACCTGTCATTTCCTGTGAGTTTTAACTTAGCAGGAAGGGAAAGGCAACAGGGAAGGCCACAAGACGCAAATTCAAAACGAAGCTGGCAGCCAAAGACACGGTGTCCCTACCATCAAACAGGCTGAATAAGCTGCAAATAGACACGATCCCCAACTAGTTATAAGATGAAATGGAGCCCAGCCCCTGTTGAGAAACAATTTTACATTGCAGATGTTCATGAATGCATGCAAAATGTGGTGACTTCAAGTCTCTTTTCTTTCCCTATCTTCAGGATGTCAAAACTGATTTTTAAAGATAAACTCTCTAACAGTTACAGTTGACTCCTGAGAAGAACTGGAACAAAAAAAAGACTCCCAGCCAGCTGAACAGCGTTGTCTTCTTCCCTCCCCCCATTCAAATTAAGCATACACAACAGAAATACCAAACAGGCATGGGTTTTACATATCATGCCAATTCTGATCCGAAACAGTTTATTAATATAAATCACCTCCAAAAAAGGGAAAGATTTTAAAGGGAAGCAAATAGCTGCCAAAAAGCCTTACACACAGAGCCAGTGCCTAACATTAAACCTAGTGGAAATCGTGTATTTCCACTCCTCATGGAGCCAAGCAGTGGGGAGCCAGTGCTTTGAACCCTGCGTGGGACACTTGCTGTGAGCCCCACCAGAGAGCATATGGTTTGAGAGGAAACAGAAACCCCATCCAGGAACGTGCTGGTCTCCAACCAGCGCATCTGTAAAGAGTCCAAACCCACTCCCCTGCAGGAGGGGACCCACGGGCCCCATCCAGTCTTTGCCGTGGCTCTTCCTCCCTCAGGGAAGTCAGCATGAGCTGCAGCCCCTCTGAGATGGCTCCTCTGCACCTCCCGAAGCACAAGGGCTCTGCTTGGAGGGGCAAGTGTGCCCCTGAGGGTGCAGAGATGCCTGTTGGCGTGATTCTCATGCCAGGCTGCCATGCCAAGGATTCCCTCAGTGTGGGGACCCCCCAGCTCTGCTCCAGGCCTTTCCCTGGGCGCTCCCTGGAGGCTTTTCCTGGTGCCCAGCCCAAGGATGGAAGCTGATGGTGATGTCCCGAGCGTGTCCTCCTTGACTCTTGACTCTTTCCCCAAGCAAGACTGACCAGCTCAAAGTTGTGGTTTTCTGCATTTCCTAGGTCTGTTTAGGAAACTCGTCCTCACTTTTTAAACAGTGTATTCGGTTTAATTTTCATTATTTTTAGATGTTAAATTTTACATCAATACAGTATGTCTTAAACTACTGTATTAGAATGCTGCTTGACTCACTTCCAAATTGAAGACCTTTTAAAAAAATTGAAGCAGTCCAATAATTTTAAATCACTCTGCACTGTGCATTGCAATTTAAAATTATTGGAGTGCTTCAAATTTTTATAAGCCCTTGAATTTGGAAGTGATCGAGGTTCTGGGCATACTCAGTGTAGAGCAATTTAAAATTATAAGAGCTGTCAAATTTTTATATAAGCACTTCAGTTAGAAAAGGGATTTGGGTTCTGGGCATGTGCAAAGGGGAGCAATTTAAATTATTAAAGTGCTTCAATTTTTTTTCTAAGCACCTGATTTTGGAAGGGTTTTGGTTTGTGCAGCCTAAAATGACAACTTCCTTTGAGAGTTTTTTCTTTAAAAGAATTTCAATCTTCCAAACTAAAGTATTCTTTAAAATATGAATTCACTGATACTTTAAGAACTGATTTGCACAGAGCTTGGTGCCCAGAACATCTATTTTTTCCCCCTCATTTTGTCATTTCACTCTTTAAGGGGCAAATTGAGGTATAGAAATAGCTGCCTCTTTGGATTCTAAATTTTTTCCAACTGTTGCACTCATGGTACAAAAAAAAAGAAAAAAAAAAGAAACATTTGATGAGAAGGACTGAATGCTTTTTCCATGGACTATCCTGCCTGGCCAACCGAATTTAGAAGGCACGCAAAATTGAAGCAATTTGTTATTAAATCTCATTTTAATGTCTCTCAACACTCGAAATGAGAGCCATGTGATAGCTGATTGAATCTGAAGGAAGGGAGTTGGAAAGGAGCTTTATTTGCACACTCGCTCTCTGCCAGGAGCCGTGCCAGGATTGCCATCTTTGCCCCAGATCCAGCCACATGCTTCAGCATCCCAGTGCTGGGCAGCAGGAAGGGAGCAGGGAGGATGGAATCCCACAGCACAGCAGATCCCACTCCACTGCAGAGCGGATCCAGACACTCAGATCCCACAGCACAGCAGAGGGGATCCAGACACTCAGATCCCACTCCACTGCAGAGGGGATCCACACAGCAAGCTGTGGCCGGCCGCACGGGAAAGACGGGGCTGAGGGATGCCCTCACTGAGCTGTCAGAGCACCGAGACATGGCAGATGAGCATTTCCAGCCTCCCCACTCATGTTTCCCCCTGCTATCCCTTTTTAAAGCCGGGATTCACTCTACAGGGCAGGGATCAGGGTGATTAGTCAATGTATAGGGGCACCGTGTACCTGCGGTGTGGAACAGTGCATTTCATTAAATGCCAGTTTCATGTTTTCTTCCCCGTGAATGCTCCTTTCACTTGTTACCATGGAGGTGATAGGTGACCATTTGTAGTTGTTTATTCCTTGGAAAATGAAGTTTTTGAATAAAAGCCAGTGATCAAATTAAATAGGGGCAAAGATCTGCCGGAGGTGAAATTCAAACAGGAGCCAGATTAATCATATAGTCAGGAATGAAGGGAAAAATTCCTGAAAGCATTTTGCTTTTTTCCCTTGGAGTTTTTGTTTTGCCTTTTTTTTTTCTCCAAAAAATAGAAGTATAAAAATGGTTTCTTACTGTCCATGGTATTAACCGGATCATTCTTTGGGGATGTGAAACCCAGGGGCTGTTCTGTGCCAGAGGGAAAGGGAATGGGAGACCAAAGGTGTTTTTGCTCAGTGTAAGTTGATCTGGACTGTGCTTTCATTGAACCCTTGTGGAATTCTGTGGCAGGCATTGGCTAAGTTCTGTCCATAGGTGGGGTGTGCTGGGGCCTCATGTGAGCGTGTGGCTGTGTCAGTAGTGAGGAAAGGCTTTCCTAGAGGAGTTTGGCAGGGGTGAGACCTGTCCATGCCTTCTCTCTCTGTCCAGCATTTGGGATGGGCACAGATGGGACTAAAGGGGAGCAGAGGGGCAGCTCCAGGCTGTCCAGGGGCATGCAAAGGCAGCAGGGGATCAAACACAGAGAGACAGCCTGGCCCTGCTTGTGAATCCCCATTCTGCACCAGACAGCAGAGGAATCAGGCTCACCTACCAGCACCAGGCTGCCTTAAAGTTCCCGTCTTGCTGCCTCACTTCAGGCGCTGCCTGCTCGAACCCCGCTTTTGGCCTGTATTCATGCTAATGTTGACAGGTTTTTTCCTCCTTTGTTACATTGTGCAAACCAAATAGAAAGTGAGGTGAGCTTGTCTGAGCAGATGAAAGATGGCAAGAAATTGGCGCTTGGGGACCAGTGTCTTGGTGACATCGACTCTGCAGTCCTTTTTTTCTCTCTCTCTCCCTGGCTTCCCCTCTCCCTCTCATTCTCTCTGAAATGGTCTGTGCCTCCAGTAATTTACATAATACTCTTCTGACACCTTTACTTTAGTCATCAATCACGGTACCTTCTCTCAGTCTATCTTTTGTCTGAGCATGTCTCTTCTTTATCAGGCCATGCACAAAAGATTAATTTCACAGTTTTTCTCCCTTCTTTCTTTCCTTGCAAGATACAAAGCTCATGAAATGACAGAAGCAAGATAATGAAAACAACAATGCAAGCAATTTTTTTTTTTGTTCTTGCTGGTTGGATCTCAAGATACTTTTTTTAACCTCATTGTGTGCCATCTGTCTTAGAAAAGGTCTGCTCGGTATTTTTTAATACAATTCTGATGCTGTTCTGTAGACTACCTGGGGAAAAAAAATACATATTTTAATCAGGCCATAGGTACTGATTCAAAATTTAAAAAGTAAATAAAGGAAAAAAGGAATTTGCTGAACAATTAAAGCGAGGGGTCCATTTCTAACGGTGGCATGGGCTACTGCACAGTGCCCATGCCCCAATTAATATTAATGATCTTTTGTGCATAGCAAATTTATGGCATTTGATTGACTCACACAACTACACTTCAAGCTGTCACGTAAAGTGAAATATATGGGCACCACGGCCTAATTTGCATATGCATATGTTCTTAATATTAATTAGTCTAATGGATCTAAGGACCTGGAGATAATTTGAGTACTGGGAGAAGAGAAGCAAACAAACAAAACAAAACTCGCTGAACAGTGCCCTGCTATGGGTTGGTCCTACAGTCAAATAACTCTCCCAAAATGCAAAATAATTGGCATGAATTTCTCCTCCTTCCCCACGTCTCTCCCAGGACCGGCTGAATTAAAATCTTATCCCATATAATGCATTGTTTTGGCTCTGACCCTGACACTTTTTAATTTGAAATGCTTAACATGCCAAGTAGATTACAGAATTACAGACAGAGGAGTTTGAGTGCAGGCTTATGGGCGTAGGTCAGGGCCAGGAGAGTTGCAGCCCTGCGAGGGGGCCATTTCCCAATACACCTGTGTAATTCCCATTAATATTAATGGGAACCCTGCGAGTTTGTTGGGGGAAACTTGGTGTGCCCAGCTTGGCCTTGTGTTTGCATTGCCTGGTAATGATGGCGCAGATCTCCAGATGAAAACAGCCTCTTTTGACCACTGGGCTCTCAAAGTTAGTGAAAATTCATGGTTTTGATTCTCCAGGGAGCAGGAGGTGCCAGAGCACAAAAGCAGGGAGGTGTCAGGGTAAAATCTTTTCTGTTTGACCTGTGAGTTGGCTTGTGGGAGGGCTGGTGTCCTAATCCTGGCTGCACCCCTGAGTCTGTACAGCTCTAAGATGAGGAGAACCTTTGTGTGATGGTGAAGAGGAGGCTGGCAGTGTGGTCCATGCACTGAGTGCTTCCAGGACCACAAAGAGCTGGCAGGAATTAGCAAGGGGATGGGCTGGTGTCCCAGCAAAGTGGCTGAAGGCAGGAGATCCTTGGATCCATTGTCACCCCTGCACTTGTGCAAGCAGAGTGTTGTGTTACCGATGGAAAAGGAGAGTGGGCCCTGCCTGGGACTGTGGCTGGGGGCATCCTGAGCAGCACTGCAGGAGGGTGTGCAGGATGTCTGTGCCTTTTCTGCCGGCTGTGGGGCTGTCCCTGGGGAGGTGACACAGGAGTGACCGCCACCCTGTCACCAGGGGAGCTCCTGCATCCTGGGGGAGGTGACACAGGAGTGACCACCACCCCTGTCACCAGGGGAGCTCCTGCATCCTGGGGGAGGTGACACAGGACTGACCACCACCCCTGTCACCAGGGGAGCTCCTGCATCCTGGGGGAGGTGACACAGGACTGACCACCACCCCTGTCACCAGGGGAGCTCCTGCATCCTGGGGGAGGTGACACAGGAGTGACCACCACCCCTGTCACCAGGGGAGCTCCTGCATCCTGGGGGCAGTTCTGGGGAGGCTTGAGCAGCCAGCTGAGCAGCTGGGGATGCAGCTGCAGCACCACCACCCCTTCGTGGGCAGTCTGCAGGGATCTGAGCTCGACATCCAGCAGGGAGGGATGAAAATCCCAAAGGCCAGAGCATAACAGAGATTTCCTGGAGGTAAGGGTGTTTCAGAGCTGGGAAATTCGTTAGGGTTGTTCCTACCTTGGGGGATGTGGGGACCTCATGTCAGATCCAGTCCCTGACTCACCTGGGTTATTTCGGTTCCGGTCCTGACTCACCTGGGTTGTTTCACCTCCCAAAGAAAACAGCCCATGCTGCTCCAGCCCATTTCCAGCCTGCGGAGCTGTAATGAATCTGCAAGTTGCTGATTGCCTTTACGAGGTGCTAAGCACCGATGGCTGCCTGGTGCCAGGCAGGGAAGTGTCAGCTCTTGCCCGGATCAGGTCTACTGTGAGTTGTTCTATAGAAAAAAATGACTTTCCTCTATGAAGGCATCACTTATATACCGAATACATATAACAAAACCTGGAAAGCCTCTAGTCACTCATTTTAGCTGCTAAAATGCCTTTAGGCCAACATTCCTGCTGTGAAAGGGGTTATGGACGTGTCATATGGGGGTCATCAGTGAAAAATATACCCAACTTTTGTTATTCTTAAGTCTAAATCAAAAACCTCTTTTCACAATCCACTAAGGGACGATTTACTAGAGAGTAGAATGTGGTATCAATTATTTCTGTGGGCATCCTTTTTGTTATAAGAAGCAAAGAGGATTGCTTGAGAGTCAATAGCATGACTCCATCTCAGATTACTAAATAATGAAATGCTAAACTTGGCCTAGAGTAAGGACTATTGCTGTCTCAAAGGGACCAGGGGCTTCAATTAAATCAGAGGACGGTGTTCAATGAATGAGAAAAGGATGCTTAAGGTACGATGACATATTACCGGATTTTACATTTAATTGCAGTGCTTTGTTCTTTTAATAAAAGCACAAGAGCAGTGGATCTCCATTATGGTCATCTGGTAGCATTGTTCACTGTGGACAGTTTATTGTAATTTATTGGCTATGTTTAATCCCTCTATTTTTCATATAAATGAATTCTGTCTGCTTTATTTTATGAATTTTCTTTGCTTATAAAAAAATAGCACCTAATAGTTATTTACACACAAAAGAGCTTTTCCACTGAAACGCACAATGGTGCAAGGGAGGAACAACCCAGATTCTATGAGACTGCAATGGAAGCAAGTCCTTCTGCCCAGAGAGGTGCATTTCTGCACCACCCAAACAAGAATTGGCATTTAGTGAGCAGCCTCAGGGGTGACCAAAATGTCCTCGTTGGTTTTTTGGGGCTCTGTGCTGCTGAACTTGCGCTGTGAGCAGCAGGGCCTGTGCACAGACTGACTTTGTGGATTTCTGGTCTGGGAGAAATTGGCTTCAAAATCCCCTGCCCCAGAGGTAGGTTTCAGCCTTTCTGCTCGGTGCCCTGGGATAATGTACAACACATGGCAGCAGTTTAGCTGGAAAACCACTGGAGCATATGTATGTCATTATACATATGTGTGTGCACACGTGCATGCATGTATAGATGTATTTATAGTTCTGTGTTTGCATATACAGCGATATGAATTTATTTTAAAATCTAAACCTACAAGTGTTTTTAAAATGGTTGTCAGGCAAATCCCCCCTTTTAGACATTTTTGCTGTGACTTGTCTCATCTGAGCACGCCAGTCGTGTCCCGTTTCATAAATGATGGGATGGTCAGTGATTTAACTAATGTAACCTAATGCATCAAGGCAACACCGAGGTTACTGTCGGCTTAGAAAGGCAGAAATTGAGACCTCAGATCCTCCTCTATATTTTAAAAGTCTTGTTTGATTGGTTTTTCTTCTTATTTTTTTCTTTTCATTGAAAAGTCCTTGTGCAGGAGAGGGGTTCTTAAATTCAGCTGAAATACCGTGTGCACTGAGCACAGGCAGGGGAGACAGCCTCTCTTCAGGCCTGGACAGTGCATGTCTGGTGTTTGGGGCAAATCCTCACAGTGAGTGGTTCATTCCCTGTAAACAGGTTGGGTGTCTTTTGTTTCTGCCTTGTTTGAGCTCGTGTCAGAGCCTGTCTCTGAAACGTGGCAGCTCAGTGAGGAGGGTGGGATGAGCTGACTCTCAGAAGTAATGGCACAAGGCGAGTGGCAGCCAGCCCTGCTCAGACTGCCACCAGAGGCCTCTGGGCCCAGGGGAGGGCTCTGAGCTGCGTTGCCTACCAGGGGAAATCCCTCCGTGGTTTTATCTGAGGGGTTTTCCGAGTACGTTCCTTTCCAAGGAGGGTGCACTGCTTTTCAAAACCTGAAGTATCTAATTTTTACAACATCATTCAGCCTTGTGGCAGCGTCAGAGTAATGAATTCAGGAAGTGTGTGGTGAGGATTGTCTGTGCAAGAGGGTGCAGGCAGTACTTAACTCCCCATCGATTGCCAGTGACTGATAAACAGGTGAGTGCCTCCTGATCAACCCCAAAGGGTGCTGCAGCCCCAGGCTCTTCAGGGGTGGCACTGGGACTATCATCTGCAGCAGCAGCATTTCAGCGCCTTTCCCTTTGGAATAATCAACTAAACAGGATTTGCTTTTGCTGTCACTGGGATATTCAAGGGTAGTGAGTGTCGGAGAACTCCTCCGAGGTGGGTGCACATGCAGGGCTGGGCTGTGTCCAGCTGCAGGACCCAGCATGTGCCCAGGTGCCACTGCTGTCACACACTCTGTGCTGGCCCCCTGGGCATGCAGCCCTGTGCTGTGTGGAGGAGGACTGTGGCTGTGAACGGGGCAGTCGGGTGACCAAATGCACTCCGTTTGTCACAGCTGCTCCTTCCAGGGTCTGATGCAACGTGGCTCTGCTGTATGCACATTTGTAAATTACCAAATGATGAATATGGGGCCATACCACAGCAGAGTCTTCCTCTTGACAAAGTGCTGCACCTATTCCCAGCTCTCCCTGGCCTCTGTTTTTGTTAATTTTACACTGAAGGATCAACATGCCCAGGATGCACGCGTGCATCCATCTCTCTCCCTCTCAAAGGAAATTAGTGCTTTCCTGTCACCGCAGGTGATATGAGAAGGGGAGGAAGTACACAAACTGATTTATCTGGAGCTGTCAGCTGTTTTGAGGATGTTGACTACTAAGGGTGTCAGCTCCTCCTCAGTAGTTGGCTGACTCTGAAGAAGACCCCATTCCTCATTAAAAGAGCACTGAGCTGCACTTGAAAGTGACTTTCCCACTTGTTCTCCTCTCACAAACATCACAATAACAGATTCGCTGTTTAAAGTGGCATGATCTTCATGCCAGGCCCAGGCAGCTTTGTAAAATACACCTCTGCAGCACTCGGTAGCATCGGTACCATCCATGCAAAATTCATTTGAGGTATAAACTAGAGACTATCATCACAGATGACAGTTATAGCAAATCAGCACGCTGTGTACAGTTTCATCCTTTATTCACATTATGTATCATAATAAACGTCGTCCTAGCAACACAGTTTGTTGAGAGTCAAACACAATACCCCACAATGCCTTGCCACAGATGGATGTGAGGAATTGTGGCTCTAAGAGCCTGAAAAGGAATCAACAATTCCTACTGTCATTTTAGGGGTCTCTTTCCTCCTCCCAGCAGAGCCTTGGGAGCAAGGTGAGCAGGGAGCCTGTGTGAGCTGGGGGTCTCTGCTGCACGCTGGTCCATGTGGGAGCAAAGTGGAGTGTCAGAAACACTGGGAACTCGGTCAAAATGTGTCAGGGCTCAAACCTGGAAGGCTTGAGGAGGAAGAGGAGGGATTGTCATCTGGTTAAATTGAGAAAGATTGGGGAAGAAATATTACTCAGGTACAAGACTACATCTTCTTTCTTTTTAATAACTGCTTAGTGTGAAAAAGCACTTCCAAGATATTGAAAGTGAAAGAAAAAGAGATCCTAATGCAAAAATATATGCCTTTGGTGTAGAATTCCACTCAGACCTAAGAGAGATGTTTCTGAGTGGAGTCGGGTGTGATTCACATAACATTTTGCCATCCCCTGGGGAATGTCATCTCCTTCTGATGTCTCCATTTGCAGGAAAGGCTTCATTGCAGGTGCAGCACGAGGCTCCCACACCAAAGGGCTGCGCTCGCTTTCAGACCCTGACGCGCTCTCGCTCTGTGAGATACAGCAGCACATTTTCTCTAATCCTTGCCCTGGCACCTGCTCCAGCATGTGTTTTTCCTTATCCCTGCTCATGATAGCCCCTGCTCACATGTTCTGTATTACAGAGGAGCTGCTGCCTCCCTGGGGTGCTGCTCAACCCACAGTGGGGATGCTGCTTCCTCAACACTGAAGCCCTGGCTGAGGCCACAGGATTCTGTCCCCTGTCCCTAATGCAAATCATGTGTTCCCACTGCTGGGAAAACTATGGGAAGAGAGGATCCAGCTCCTGTCTGAGGTGTGTCCTCAGAGAGCCTAATGAAGGATTCTGTTACGTTGAAAAAAAGCCTTTCCAGGATGAAACATTATTTTCAGATGACCCTGATTAATTTTTTTCCCTCCTCCTACTATTTTGCACAAAATTGTCACAATGTCTCTCTGAAATGTAAATACATTAATCAATATGCTGTTAGAAAAAAGGAAACATCTTGGAAAATCACCTTAAGTGTTGCTAAGATGCACCTAATTTCTGAATGAGCATGGAGCCACTCTCACAGCAATCCTTGTCCAGTGTGTAGTTCAGCAGTTCAAAAGCAACAGAGCCAGTGAGACACAAATGCCAGAGGAGATAAAGACAACCTTTCCTTGCACAAATCCCTTGGGAGAGGAGGTAACACAGATACCACAGGAGTTCAGCCTTTACACAAAGCAAAGTGAAGTACCAAGCAGAGGCCTGAAACTTTGAAGCCTGGACATCAGTCCACAACAGAGCCCTTCCAGCCTGGGGAGAGGTTTATGTCTTTCTCAGGGGTGCCATAAAACAGGATCATCCATCATCCCTCAAAGTCTCTATCTGGATCCAGAAATAGGTTTTGGGCTCAACTCTGCATAATTCGTTGTTATTGTGGAGTAGTCCTGTAAACCAAAATATGTTCTCTTGGGTATTTTTAAAGTTTGTGCAGGTCCTGGTGTTGAGGAAGAACATTTGGGTTCGTGTGGGAGGGAACCCAGAGCACCACCAAACAAACAAAAAAAAACAACAAAAAAAGAGAAAAGTCCTTATGGTTATGAATCAGAATTTTATATACTTTTCAGTTCTTCTCTCCAGGGCCGATTCCAGTGCACATTAACTGAGCAGGAGCCCGTGCCGAGCGCGGTGCGCCCCCGCCCGCGGAGCGGTGCCTGGCTGATCCCATTGTCTGCGCCCTGAATGCCGGGCCCGCAGTTAATAATTAGTGAGCAGCGCTTAAATGGAACGGCACAGCCGAGCCCCTGGCAGGCTGGCAGAGGCGGCGGCTGAGCCAGCCAGGACTTTGTCATCTTGGCAGGGAGCAGGGGAGCTCGCTGCCATCGCGCAGCCACCGCGCCGGGCAGGGGACCTGGCGCTGGCACCGCGCTCTACCCGCCAAAGGGGTGCGGGCAGCAGGGAAAGGGAAAGGGGATGTGCCATCTTCTCTAGGGGGAGAAATGGGACTGACTCTTTTTTGGTGTATGGAGGTTTCCCGGAGATGTCTCTCAGGTTCATATTTATTGTTTATTGCCCGTAAAACTGTGTTTCTATGCTTCACAAAGCCATCATTTCGATGTAGTCTGCCTAGCCTGAAATGATAAATGAAAGCAATGAAGGGAGAGGAAGGGTGTTCTGGTGATTAAAACTCTGGATTTGACTTGAGAAAGTAGGTTTCAGCTCCATCTCTGCCACAAACTTTGGGGTGGCTTTTGACCAGTCGTCTAATCTCCTTGGGCTTATGAGGCCTGTGGAGAACAGGGATTTCTCCCTTTTAATTTTTTTTTTTGTGGGTGCTTTTATGTGGCTAGGCTGTCCAAGTCTTTCCATTGGGAATCCTTTTTACTATGTAAAATGTGGCCAGAATGGGGTGCCATTGTAATTTAAGCTCCTGTTCTCGGTATTTTAACAATGCATTCATGGATATACAGAGGGAAAATAGTACAGTAATTAGAAAGGATGTGAATGGTGAGAGTGTGAACAGTGGTGAACCTCACAGAGATCCTTTCCTGACTGGAGCAGGTTTATTTCCCTCAGTGGTGATTGAAATTAATATGGGCTCTTATTTTATGGAGGTACTCGTAAACTGGAGGAAGTGTGATGGCCTGTAGATGTAAAAGGTCAGAATAAATGATCTAATAGTCCTTTTTAGCCTTAAAACTATGAAGGAAAATGAAGACTTTTAAGAATTATTCTTTTTCCACAGTTAGACAGGAAATGGAGATGGGATGGCAAATCTAACCCCCAAGGTTGGACACTGCCTATCCCTGTCCCTTTGCTCATTCCTATGCCAGTAGGTTTCCAGTGGGGCTGCATGTCCCAGAGGGTCTCTGAGCCACCTCCCTAAAGGGTGCCTGAAAGGCAGCAGAAAAAACCCTATTGTCAGGAGGCTTTAATTCACTGTTACAGGTGATCACCTCTCCGTTGGAAGTGTAAGGGTCCATAAATCAAGAAATGGTTGAAAACTTCTGCTCTGGTCTTTGCCAGCGGTTAAAGACAGCTCACGTCAGCCACATTTATGTGCCCATCTTGATTCCCTGTGCCTGCTCATATTGCTGAACAGGGCACTTCTTGCCACCACTGTCAAACCAGCCTGTGGCCCTCTTTTAATTCTGCCTTTTTCTACTTACCCCGCAATTAAATACCCCCAAAGTGACAAACACACAAAGAGCTTAATCCACAGCCCTGTTGCACACCAGACAGGCGAGTGCACCTTGGTGGGAGGCTTTCCAGACAAAGGCACATAATCGCTCATCAGGGCCATTGTTTTTGCTGCACGTGTGGTCTGGATCAAGGGCTCGGCATGCACTTGGCAGTGCAGTGATTCCCTTGGGGTTTGGAGGTTCCAAACTCGGACCAGCAGCCTTCTTTTGGCCTTTTCCTTTACCATCTCCAGGCAGGGAAGGACATGCCATGAGCAATTCACACTGTGAGGGTGATGTTACAGCTCCCAGTGTCACCGTCTTTTCAGGATGGAGGAACCTGGACAGGGACCTCTCCCTTCCCAAGCCCTATCCAGGTAGGGTCCCAATCCACAGGCCATGCAGGATCATTGTGCTCCCTGGAACTCTCCCATAAATTTGTATAATGGTGTTTACAATCCATTTGTATTCCTGGTCTCTTCTACCTGCTGTGCGCTAAGTTGCATAATTTAGTTATTCTTTGCAAAATGTTTCTTATGGGCTGTTTTAACCCTGCTGCCTCATAATTGGGTGTGCCCTGGTTCTTATGCTGTGAGAAATAATGACTGCTTCTTTTCTGTTTGCTTTCCCTATACTGTTCGTGATTTTATAGACTTTATTGTGTGTTGTCTGATTTTCCTCTATCATTTTGTAGCTTGAAGGGCCACATTTTTTACAGAAGTCAGCACAATGGGAGATAAGTAGAGGATTTGGTGGGTTATTGCAGACCTTGAAATGTAGAAGAAAAATTGATCATCAGCTGAACAAAGCATTAAATTTTAGACTTTTTATTAGAAAAAAAGAATTAAAAATCCCCAAACCTTTAAAAGACCAGTTTGATGTTCGACATTAGTTCCACTTCACTATTGAATCCTTTTGTTTTTATGCAAGCTAATAACTAAATGTCAGAGTCCAACAGATTTTATATAAAAGGCTTGAGACATTTTTGGTTTGAGAGTTACAAAATGTTTGCATAGTCCTCTGCAATTTTCCTCCTCAAGCTGCCATCCATTCAGATAAAAATCTCAGCAAATCTGCAGCTTCCCCACCCAAAAGGCCTGGTTTTACCCAGGTAGGCAGAGAAGCTGGCTTTAAAAATGTAGCCTAAACCACACATACTAGACTGAATATAAAAACTCTCACAACACAAATCCATCAAAGGTCTCGTGCCAGGCAGATTTCCCATGGATTTTACTTGATGTGCACTAAACACTCCACCAAACAAAGCCCATCCACCAACGTGAACTCAAGAGCTGTTTAACACCGTAGATTTTCCCCTTGTATAACAATTATGGAAACAGGCTCGCTAATTGACATCGGATGCGACACTGTGAATATGTGAATGGTGTTCAATAGCCATCATAATTCCTCATTTTACTGCTTTTGGTGGCGTAGCCAGTGGTTGTGTGTAGCAGGAGAGAATACAAAACGCGCCGTCCTAGCGCCAAACTACCTGAAGATTATTGCTGTTCCCTGCTGGCCAAGTGCGCCTGGATTTTCTCACCTCTTCAAGCTCAGGTCTTTGTTCCTTTATTTATGCTTTATAAGAGGAAGAAACTAATTAATCTCTTTCCCCAAGAAATGCAGGCGTGTGCTTGTTCCCACCTGAATTTTGCTGAGGGTGAATTCCTCACTGCCGCGGTTTTGAGTCCTTGGAAATGAATGGAAATGGATTTGCTTGCTCCTGATGTCTGGGCTGGCCTGAGGTCCTTCTAGAGACCCAAGAGGGTAAAACTTATTGGTGAGAGGTTTGTCCCTTGTGTGCCTGCCAGACCCATGGGTGCTGGGAAGATTCCTTGTCCACAGAACAAATATTGTCCAGGATAGTTTGATGGTTGCCTGTGATGGCACTTGAGAGTTCCAGCTAATCTAAGCAAGCTTTTGTTTCCTTCCCATCCTGCTAGTGTGAGATTCAGTCTTAGTCTCTCTATTCCGAGTCTGCCTAAAAACTGATTTTTAGTCATAAAAGGAGGAATTCATTTAAAAATTGATTCAACCCAAATATATAGACTTTGCTTGAAATATTCAATATCCAGTAGGAAATCCCTTGTATTGTATGCAGGGTTTATTTAGAGTAAATCTAGGAAGATCAAGACACATTTTAATATACAAATTACATTTGTTTTTAAGCTACAGTGTTCTATCTGGACTCAGCCTGCTTCCATTTTTTTAAACATTAATCTTGCTTTTTGCCCCTAATCCTTTCTTTGCTACAATGAGCTTTCACTATGTGTGTGTGTGGGGAGGGAAAGCCCTATTAGATTATAACATTTTATGAGTTGTCAACGATATAATGACATTAGCCACCTGACTGAGAAAGTAAAAACCTTTGTGGTGTCACATAACAGGTTAGAATGGGCTGGTAAGCCCTTGTGAAATAAACAGGGTGAAAAAAAAAAATCCTCCAAAATGTGTATTTAAATGGGTGGCTCTAACCCCTCCCTGCTTATTAGACCACCGAGAGCACATTAAATATTTTATATGTATATATCTTTCTGCTGCTCCAGAATAGATAGAGATAGGCACACGCACATCAGTACATGCACACAGGCATAGACACACAAGTCTTTCAAAATCAGAAAGGTCTCAAATTTAATTGGAATGGAAAATGCTAACTAATTGGCATCCAAATTTGATTTACTGTAGAAACCTCATATTTGTTTGAAACACAACACTGTGTCTTGGAACACAAGCCCAGTCCTTCAAAAATCATACATGAGAACTGTGGAAGAATCAATTAAAGTTGATTTGGCAGATCTGCTTTTGACAAATATAAAGAAATCTCTGATTAGGCTGAGAAGAAAAGAATCCCTCTTTCGTGCTCTCTCTATTCTCTCCCTCTTTAAAGGCAGTAGATGTCAGAAGGGGGTGGGTAGTGATATGCAAAACATGGCCTCCATAACCAAAGTAGCCTGCAAAATTAGGTGTCAGCATGCAAAGCTTATTGATGTATGAATGCGGAAAATGAAAGCCGGCAGTAGACAGACGGGGCTAAAGGTGAGACAGCCACAGTGAAAGCAGCTGTACATCTACGTCAAGGTGTTGCTATATGAGCCTGCTTTTTTCTGGAGGGCCACAGCCTAACAAGCTGTGCCTGGCCATAAAATGATGAAACAATACAATGTAGGCACACACTGTGTGAATACCAAATAAATTGACTCGGGCCCCCCCCACACCCCTTCAAAGTAGGCCTGTGTGTTCATTAATAAATTCATATTCTGAGTTTTCAATAAAAGAAGAAAATGCAGTGTAAACTGGAGTTACTTAGTGACACCCAGCTCATTGCTTTTTATTGTTGCTTGCAGCTACGAAGCCTTCGCTGTGCACTAGTAGAATTTATTACTGTCTGTCTTTGTGGCAAGTTGGCGAAGTGAGCCTTTTGAAGAAAATTGACCCACACTTCATGAATATGATGAAAAATGCCAATAACACTACAAAGACAAAGCTCTTGACATTAGTGTGCAAAGAACTAAGAGACGGTAATGAAAATATTGCAATTACAAATCATGTCCCTCCTCCCCGGCCGAGGGGCGCGGGCATCCAGGGGCTGCTGGGGAGCCCCAGGACCCCGCTGGACGTGGGCTGGGCTGGAGAATGAGGGGGGGCAGGCACCTTTTCAGGGCCTGGCCCCCTCCCCATCCTCCATGCTCTGGAGGAGGGAAGGGGTGAGAAGAGGAAAGCAAGCAAAGTGCTTAATCCAGCAAGGATTTCCCTCCTGGAAGGTTGGCCCTCTTCCCTCTGAGCCTGCGCGCAGAGGGAGAGTGGTTTTGTTGCTAAGGCACAAGATTAGCAGCCATGGGGTCCAGCTTGTGCCTGCCCTTTGTCCATGCTCCTCCTGGAAGCTCCTGGACACAAACCACTACAAGATGGTGCCTTGATTTCCCCCCTCTCTAAAATATTTTTTCCTTCTTTGCTTTATGAATGGAGCTTCTCTAACTGGTATCTCCTCTGAGCTGCCTCATTCTGCTTGTGTGCCTGCACCCCTCCACCCTTTTGGTATTGCAGTAACAAGGATAAGTTAAAAATTAGCATTTTACAGGCAGAAAGGTCTGTCCCACGGTCTCTGTCCTGGAAAGAGACAAGAAGAAGGAATGTGACAGGCAAAAGTTCTCCATTTAATTCTTAACCTGGTGATACGCAACTTGGTCAGTGAAAATCCATAAGGAACAAATAGGGTGGGCTTATTTTTCCCCACCTAGCAGCTGATGGAGCACTGGAACGAGACAGCTAAGAGGAAATGAGCTAAAAAAAATTAAATAATTAAAATCAGCAATGAAAGGTTGTTTAGCCCTATGTTGAAAATTTGCCACTTTCTGAACTTATCATCAATCAAATTTTCCGTCACCAAGATAAACTGTAAGTGCCAGGCACTTTGTTTATGCATTCTGCTCTTATATTTATTGTGGAGAGACCTGCTAAAAATCAAATAAAAAGCAAGCATGCTATCTACTAAATTTGGATGTGACAGTCATAGGTAAAATATCTTGCCACGCTGGAATACTGGTGCCTGAACAAATCAATTGAGCTTTGCCGTTCTCTTGCTCCTCATCCTGTTTGTAGAGGGTGACATTTGTAAGTGACAGCAAACCACAACTTTTCCTTTGTGATATGTAGCCACTTATGAAATAGATAATTGTGAAGTCAACCAGAGCAATTCTGCAGGTCTGTATGAACTGATGGACTTCAAATATGAGCTAGAACTCTCAGTACCTGGGAATTGCTCTTCCATCAGGCCTGTGCCACTTGTGGATCCTTTGTGTGATTCCTGATGTAGTTTTGAGGTTCAGCCCCAAAGTGCTCAGACCTCTGAATGCACATCAGGATTATCTCAGCACCCTGAGCATCTCTCTTCTCATGGTGTGGTGTCATTTTTCTGTCCTGGTCATGGAAGACCTGCCACATCTGAGGAGTGATCAGTACCTGTGCCCCTGGATGGCTGAATCCTTCCATGGAACATCCTCATTAGAGGCACCAGAGGGAGGAAATGACTCTGCTTTGAGGAGAACTAAACTGGATGTGATACACTTTTCCATGTTTTATAAATCACTTAGAGTTTTACAGTAAATTATGAGGACAAAAGAGATTGAAAAGCAAAGTGAGTAAAGAAGCATCCAAACAGCAGGAGCAGCTACTGTATAACAGGTGAAAAAATAGCAAAATGGACTGATTATGTCTGAACATCCATCCTTCTAAAGCAACTGCAGGTTGGAAATCATTGCTTGTGTTATATGGCTTTGAAAACAAGGCCGGTGCAGAAAGCTCTGGAGGAAAATATGAGACCACCACATAGATCAGAATGATGCAAGTGCAAAGAACAAAAAAAAAAAGACAGAGGCAGAGTGAGCCAGCAGATTGTTCAGCTGTAAAGAGCCGCGTTGAAATCCAGAGGAAACTTTCATCAAAGGCTGACTTTAGTGCAAAAGTTCAGACCCGGCTAAGGAGAAGCTCATTTTTTCTTGCTCCAGAGCAAGACCTGTCCCCCTGATCAGAGTGAGCGAGCGAATGTTCTCTTGCTCCGCGGAACGAGGCAGTGGCACAGCCTGGCCACAGATGGGGAATCTCACAAGTAACGATGGAGCCATTAGATAACATATTGGAGCGACTCTGCTGAGCAGGCTGAGTGCCTGCTCAGTGAAAAAAAAAAGAGAGGAAGAGAAAACACTGTGTAATCGTACAGCCACCCCGTTCTACCTTCTCTCTCTTTCTTCTTTCTTTCTTTCTTTCTTTCTTTCTTTCTTTCTTTCTTTCTTTCTTTCTTTCTTTCTTTCTTTCTTTCTTTCTTTCTTTCTTTCTTTCTTTCTTTCTTTCTTTCTTTCTTTCTTTCTTCCTTCCTTCCTTCCTTCCTTCCTTCCTTCCTTCCTTCCTTCCTTCCTTCCTTCCTTCCTTCCTTCCTTCCTTCCTTCCTTCCTTCCTTCCTTCCTTCCTTCCTTCCTTCCTTCCTTCCTTCCTTCCTTCCTTCCTTCCTTCCTTCCTTCCTTCCTTCCTTCCCTTCTTCTTTCTTCCTTTCTTTCCTTTCTCTTTCCTCCTTCTTTCCTTTCTTTCCTTTCTTCCTTTCTTCCTCTTCCTTTCTTCTTTCCTTCTTTCCTTTCTTTCTTTCTTCTTATCCTCTTCTTTCCTTCTTTCTTCCTTTCTTTCTTTCTTTCTTTCTTTCTTTTCTTTCTTTCTTCTTTCTTTCTTTCTTTCTTTCTTTCTTTCTTTCTTTCTTTCTTTCTTTCTTTCTTTCTTTCTCTCTCTCTCTCTCTCTCTCTCTCTCTCTCTCTCTCTCTTTCTCTTCTTTCTCTCTTTCTCTCTTTCTCTCTTTCTCTCTTTCTTTCCTGTCTCCATCAAAATTAGGGTTCTGCAGCTCTTTCCTTTCCAGAGCACTTGGTGGCTTGTCTCTCTGGCAGGTGATGTCCCTTTACAGTGAATAACCTTCCACAGGAAGCTACAGGTTTCATGATGGGACATTCCTTCTTGCTGCTGAGAACGTGGACCAGCCTTGTAGTGAGCTGATCCCCTGATCAAAATGTTTGTTCACCTTATTCCTTGTATTTCACAAAAAGTGCAACCACGGGGCAGTTTATTTGGCATAATTGATTATGGGTAATGATGACTAGAAATCCAGCTGTGACACTGCTGGACTTGCCAGCAAGTCAGATACAAGGAGATATGTTTTTCAGGTCTTGGCATGTTTAGCATTTTGGGATGAACAATTTATCTAGCTGGGTTCATTCTGCTGCTCCCAGAACTGATTGTATATTAGCATGTCTCATGAAAATCATGCGTGACATTACTCTTGCATCTATATATTGAAAATAAATGAAACTGGGGCTGGATAAAAGCCCTTTGAAGTCGGTGGAAATGTCTCCCATCAACTTCAATATGAACAGACGAACACGGAAATGCAGGATTGGAAAGGACCTCCTGGGTCACTGAGTCAGTCCTCTGCTGTCCCCTGCACATCCCTTCTCCATTGGTTGTTTCTCTTCAGCCTGTCTAAGGCTGAGGATGTGCTCAGCATACTGCTGGATCGTTATCCAGATGGGGATTTGTGCATTCCAGGTAACCAGCAGCTCCTGAGCTGTGTTTGATTTGTCAGCTCCTGCAGGCGGGAGCGATTCCCAGCGCGTCACCTTAAAATCGCAGTCAGGGGGATGAGCGCAGGTGTTGGCAGGACTGGAGGGGGTACAGGGCTATCTGCATTCCCTCTGTGCTTGTCACAACTCTGAACACCCACATCACAGTTCCCAGTAAGTGGTGGATGGGATTCTTCATCCTTGCAGCAGAGTGGAGACTGATGGCAACAAAATGAAAGGGCCCCAGTTTTGTGGCAACCTTAAAAGTTGCAGGTAAAGGAAGCCCATGTTGTTTGGGTTTTTTCTTTATTTTTGCACAGTGTTCCAAATGCTGAAAGTGAAAAGAAATTATTGAAAGGCAGGACAAGGAAGATTTTATGCCATTTTATTCAATGACAATTATTTATAAAGAGAAAACAGAAGAAAGGGCTGGAAAGAGTTAAAATTAAAAGCTGTTTCTAAAGCCTGCAATAATAATACAATAGACTGGTGGTAGCCACAGGCAGAATTTACTGTCCTTGGTCTAGCGAACCAGTATTAACCCTTCAAGTGTCCATGATGGCTCCGTGCACAGTGTCACTTTCTGCTCCAGTGTATGGATGTATGCTTTCTGTCAGATTGCTCAATTAATTATAATTGTCCTACCTTTAAAGGGATGGCCCTGGGCATACTAGGGGGTGTGGCCCTCATGGGGTTTTATTTCAAGCCATATCCTACTGTCTCCCACTCAGTCAATGAATCTTACTCATCAATATTTAATGACCCAAGTGTACCTTCCTTTTTTTTTCCCCTTTAAATTATTCTTCTACACAGCTAGACAGGTGCATTGTCTTCCTGTTACGTTCTGGCAGCAGAGAAGATGCTGCCTCGCTCTGTGTTAGCATCTAAGGAAGAGGTGGGTTAGAGCCACCCAAAATTTTGAGCAATGGGCATTGCAGACCTCCTGTGCTGCCCCTGAGATGTGACAATAGGTGTCTCGCTACAGACTCATTGCCCAACAGGTTTTCAGCAGCTTCAAAGCTGCTTTTACCAGCTCTAGCACACGGGAAGAAATCTGTTTTAAGGAGCAGGGCAGGAGAGACATCTCAAAGACTGTCCTTATTTTATTCTGTAGTGCCACCTCAGCTGCTCTGAAAGCTACCAGTGACACATATTGTGCTGTTCACACCTTGGTATACTCTTGGACAAGAACCACATCCTGTGTATTATTGATATTTTATGACAAAGTAAAGCAATTTTAAAACATCAGGCCGCCCATCTGCTTTGAACTACTTTTCACAATATTCAAAATAGATGTGTTTCCCTTTTCTGTTTTCATATGAGGGAAATGCAGACCACAGTTAGGTTATGAGACTGGGGGCCAGGAATTTTTCTACTTTTAATCCTGTCTCTGACATTGATTCCTTCATTAGCCTTGGGCAAGTCATTTCACTTGGATATATTCGAATCACCACATCTATAAAATGGAGATGCAGTGAGGTGTCATGGAGATTTATTAGGCTGTGTCTGCAGCATACTTTGAAGAAGTCAAACCTCATACACCTGTTAATGAATGGAATTTTAAAATATGAATGAAAACATTTTCTCGTTTCAGAAGCCCAAGTTCTGAAGGAGTGTCCCACAGACCCGTGACTCCTGCTGCAGCCAGCAGGTAGGATTTTACACTCACTGCATAAACTCAGCCAGGAAAAATTACCTGGAACTTAACACTGTGGCAGCACCATGGTCAGAAATGTGTCGTTATTGCTGGATATCTTATTGTTCCTGAGAAATAAAAAAGGGGGTTTTTACAGTTAAAAAATCTCCAGGAGAAGTTTAGGGATTTGGTGCTCTGGGAGTGGAAGATATAGAGGGAAATTAGATTCCTGCATAATTACTCTAGGCTTGTGTGAGTGTTTTGCTAGCAGCCTGGATGAAGCCAAGATCTCATCCGAGTGACAGGTAAGCTTCAGTGGGAGAATCTGAGGATTCATGAGGACTTGGAGCCTTTCCTGGTAGCTTGCTCTGATGAAGGTCAGTAATTAGCAGAAGTGTCTTTAGCCTGAAGAGGAGCTTGTGAGATGAGTCGGTCCCATTCTGCAGTGCCTGCAGTGAGTCAAAAGTTTTGGCGTGGGCAGAAAGGCATGAAAAAGGATGTGTGGCCCTGTCTACCCCCCCAGCCTGAGCCACACACCTGGGGGTGAGACACAGCTCAGCTCTGGCACCAGCCAGACCCGAAACAAGCCTCTGCCACAGTTACACTGTCTTTACTCATGCCGGACTTTCTGCAGACAAGAATAAACCCCTCCATGAGTAACCTGTGCATGACTCACCAGCTGCACCACAACCAGGCCTCAGGAGCTGTGGGAAGCCTCGGTGCACTGAGGCATGCTGGAGATGAGCTCTGACCCCTCTCAGCAGCCAGCAGGGCTCACACAGAAACTCGGGGCACGAGGTGGCCTCTGCAGAGCTGGGGCAGTGGGGCACAGCGTGGTCCCCAGCCCTGCTGCTGCCCTCCCCCTGCTCAGCCACTTCCCTGGGCCCTGCAGGCTGCCAGCTGCCAACCCACCACTGCTGCTGCCCTCACAGCATCCCTGCACAAAGCAGTGCTGCAGGGATTTTGAGAAAACCTCACGGAGCAAAGTGATGGTGGTACAACAGGTGATAGGAGCTCAGTCTAGAGAGAGGAAGACACCTCTCTTAGGAAACTGGGGTGTGAATGTGTTACAAGGAGACTGAGCAGCAATAGGAAGGGTGAGTCTGCTGCAGAAGACAAAGTAAGCCCCAAAAGTCATGGTGCAATGATAAGATTGAGTTCATTTTAGTCACCCAAAGCAGTTTAAATTAAGCTCTTCCCTGTCTAGGCATATCTAACACAGAGGTCAGCTGTGTCTGTTTCCTATGAGGAAAGCTGACAACTTTCTTCTCCAGCCCCTGCTTAACTTCACAGTCATAACCAAACCCATTGTTTCTGCTAATATGTAATATTACAAAAAGGATGTTTAAAAAGTCAAGAATTTCCCTGCATGGTCTGGTTGCAACACAATTTTAAAGGCTGTGCTCAGTCCTTGCTGCTCTGTGAGCAGAAAGCAGCTGGGAGTGTTTCATTGGGAGCTTGCTTAGCCCTGGGGGAATGGGTGAAGAGGGTGTTTCTGTGACTTGTTTGCAAACCCCTGTGGCTGTTTTGAGGAGAGGCTCCTGGGATTTTACACAGTCATGTACATCCCTTCTGACTTGGAAAGATGGCTTCTGTCCAGGGCTTGGCAAAAAAAAAAAAAAAAAAAAAAAAAAAAGAAAGGAGGGGCCCCCTTCAAAGGCTGAGTTTTGCTGGTTTAGAAATAAAATGTGGTTAATGAAACCACCATTCACCACCCTCCCTGCAGCGCTCCTCGGCCCATTCCTACATTAAGTAAGGAAAATGAGGAATGAACGCAAATGTATCCAAGTTTGTTGTGGGCAGCTCCGTGGTAATTAGAGAGCCTTGGGCTCCAGAGGCACCTGGAAGTGCAGATAAGATCAGATCAGGTCAAGGAGGGAGGCTGGCAGCCTGGTCCTGCTGTGAGGAGCGTGGTGAGCCGCAGCCCAGCTTGCCAGCAGCAGGTGCCATTGGCCTCTCCTCAGCTCTGCACCCTGCCAGTGAGGGGCTGGGCCCTTTCCCTGGGAGACCACGGGCTCTAGAGGAGGGAAATCAAACAAAAGTGAAGTGATTTCCACTTTCCTCAGCATCTCCAAGTTGCTGCGTGCTTGCTAAGCTTCAGTTTTCTCTTTCTGAGTCTGGCAGTGTCATTTCCACACTGCAGGCCCCTTTCACTGTGTTTCTGGCAAACCCCTTTGGTTAGACTTGTTTCACCACATCTTGGTCTCTTTTTATAGCCTACATCTGCCAGGAAAGCTCTGTCATTCATTGTCCTCCTCTCTGCCGTGTTCATTTCCAGCTGGGCCCAAAATGCCCTTGTGCTTCTGAGGGAGTGCAAAGGCTCCTGGCCTGGTGCTCAGAGCAGGAGGGATAGAGGGAGCATAGTCCTTACACCCCTGAATATAAACAGTGTTCAGAAGTGGGGAAGAGGAGGAAAAAGAAGGTCCCCAGCACACACAAAATAGGCTGTGGGACTTCCACTCCCCTTCTCAGTGACATCCCTTCAAAAGGTAGCTGCCCCAGGCACCTCCAGGTTTACCCATGTCCACTCCTGGCTCATTCTGGGAGAGAGGAGCTTTTCCCCAGAAGAAATTCCATATTTGTGACTTTCAGTGCTGCATTTTCCCTCCCTTCCCCTGTTACTTGTCTTGTTATGTATGAGAACCATGTTGGTAGTGTTTGAACCTGGGACAGAACTGAAGCACAGCTGTATTTTGGCCACTGGATTTCTATACCATAGTGGAAAAGTGCCAGAAATATGTATTAATACACATAAAGTTGTTTAATTGCTGTTCTGTTGACAAGGTGGCAGAATTATCCATGGCAGAATTCATGGGTACTTTGAACAAGGCCAAAGGGGAGGATAAAAGTCCTTTTGACCGTGGTTTTCCTATAATCTCTTAGTTTGACCATGTTTGACAAAAGGCTTTCTTGAAGTTCTTTGGAGAAAGTTGATTTTTCAGCAAACTTGTTTGGGGTGAATCTGGGATGGCTGGAAATGTAGGTATAAAATTGAGGTTTTGTGTAACATCTGCTCAAAGTCACATCAGGGCTGTGCTTGCTGCTCACTTAAAGATCTGAAGCCCTTTTCTAGGCACAGACCATCTCCATTTCCCAGAAACTTGGGCACAGATGGACCAGGGTGAGAACTTAATATGGGAGCAACAGTTATATTCTAGTTGCTTGCTAGGGGTGGATTTGGATTCCTGATCCCAAGTATCCATTTCTGACATTTTTGCTGTTGTGTGACTGCCTTGAAAGCAATGAACAAATTCCCTTTGGCCTCGGTGGGCTCCAGAGGAGAAAGCACACTGAGAGCAAAGGCAGACGTGGGAGCCAGATCTCTGCTCTTCACACCAGAGCCCATCTCTCTCCTCTGTATCTCGCTTGTACAGAGACAAATCAAAATTCAGGGACTTGTGCCACACTCTCTTCATAATGCATGTGTACAAATATTTGCATGCAGCAGCGGTTCAAAGGAGCCTGGAGATAGTATCTTAACTGTGGTGCTTTCCCAGACCATTGCTGTGCTTTGCCTTTGTGAATAAAGGCAGTAGTGTCTGCAGTCAGGAGATCTCTCATATAGATTTAATCTGGCTGCTTTCCTCCCTGGGGAGCAGAGTTGAGGATAGCGAAGTTCAAGGTAGCGTGTGTTTGAGTTTTGCAACAGAATAGACATGGAAATTTGAAGCCTAAATTGCACATTCCAGCCTTCTTATGGAAATGGCAAGCAAAGAGGAAGCAGAGCCTTTGGTACTGATCATGTGCCAGTTTTTAAATACCAATACAGATCCAGAGAGTTTATTTCCTAACACCCCATGTGTGTATGGGCACACAGGCGCTGGTACAGATGCACACCTATGTGAGATGTTTATAAACAGTGCCCCACCCCTCTGTGCTTATAGATCCCATTGATGATTGCTTTATTCATCTTGTGGCAGACCCATTTAAATGAAAATGCATTCCCTTGCTGCCATAAATTCCATGCTATGGGGAAGCAGCAGAGTGCTCTAGCTGTACCTCCATGGAGAAATGCCCTGTTGAGGAGAGGAGCATTATACAGGAACAATTGACAGCCCTTCACTTCAGTGGGTACATTTCTCTGTACAGCTGCATCACCACTAATGATAAATGAGTAATGTTTGATAGCTGGCTCCGTTGCCTGACAGCTACAGTTTTGGCCAGAGGGCCACGACAGGCTTTAGACTTCTGTTCAAAATGAGTTAAACATATTAGGTATTACGAAGCCACAGAAGCCTCGAGAATGAGTGCTGAAATGAGTTATCAAGGTATGCTCCTGGGTACACAACTTGCAAAGCAGATGTCATTCTAATAATGTGTGATATAGAACATGTCTGGCCTAAACCCTGCTGGATGAAATATGAAGCCCCGTTGGTGATATTTAATACCATTTTATGAGGTGCCATCTTATAAAGACAATGCCCGCCTTATGTGGAATGCTTAAGGTATTTTGCCAAAGGCACTGGGAGGTATCTGAACTAAGTAGAATTTTTATTATTTTATAAGCCTTTACTTTGTAATATTTCTGTTTCTACATTATTGTGGTACTAGCTGCACTAACCCTTTGTCTAGTGAACTTCATGAGCAGTTTGCTGATAGATTGACTGATAGCCACAGCTGCCTGCAAAGGCCAGCTCCTACCTAAATATATTCCTAGCAAAAAAACAGAGTAAAGTAGAAAGCAGACTTCAAAAGGAAATAAAGCTTTACAGGAGGCACTCTTGGAAAAGAGGTCCTTGAAGCTATGAGATACAGAGGTTTCAGTGTTTATTAAGGGAGTAAGGCCTGGCAAGGTTGTGAGTTTGTGTATTACAGCTGCAACATTCATTTTGTCTTGAATTCCTGTTGTAAACTTTGACTTCCTGTTGAGATTTCTGGGTCCCTGTGCCGATATCCCAAGGACATACCTTGAGTCTCCTCGTTTCGGGAAGACGATGAGTGTTCTCACTCTCCCGTTCTCTCTTTATTTACTTATTTTCATTTAAGGCTGCTTTTGTGGAACCAAATTGCCTCCTAGTTCAGGTCTGCTGGAAAGCAGAGGCAGAGTGAGTGCAAGCGGTTATTCTGACCAAATTAGGTATCTCCTCCCCGGGATGCAAAGCCCGTGCTGACAGCACTGTGGAGCTAAAGACCCCAGTGGGGGTGATACTTACATTTCAGTGATGCTGAGTCAGTGCAAATGGGCTATGTGCTCAGAGCCCATCGCTGCTGCCAGAGGATCTGGTCGGCTGCAGCAAGGGAGCAGTTTTCTTGTCTTAATCCTACATCATTCTGTATATGTCACAGTTCTTCTAGTCTTCCATGCTTCTCTGTTTTGCCTCTCCTGAGAAGATAGTGCCCAGGACCTAGAAAGCAGCCACTTCCCAGAGCACTCACCAGGGAAGGCTGATGCAGCCCAGCTTTTGCTCAGGCAGGCCAGGGACCCCAGTTCTCATCCCTCCAGGGTCCCCTGCTCAGCCATGACCCGGCTTGATGAACCTCACAGAACCAGGTCCTTGTGACTCCTTCTGCTGATGTGCTTGTCTGAATAGACATCAGCACTAAAGAAATTACTCAGCTCGGTGTGTCAGTGATCACCACAGAGAATTTCCAGCTAGAAAGACATCTCTGAGCTAAAATATGTGGTGCTCCTTGCTCTTAATCCTAACGCTCTCCTTCTGCCTCCCCGGGTAAGTGATCTCTCAATGTGTGGTAGGGCAGCCTGATGCAAGGAGGTGTTAGGTTAATTCCCTTTGATAAAACCCTACTAACTTTTTTTTGCCCTTGAAAAACTTGCTCTCCCTTCCTAATGCATCATCCTGCAAGCCCAAGGTTCACAGATATTCAGATTCATCTTCCTTTATACCATAAACATGCCAGATTTATATAATCCATTTGGACACTGGCAAGTGATGACTATCAGAGGCAGAATGGGTACTGAGGGGCCCATAGTTATACAGTAACATCAGCCTGGCAGCAGCTCATCCATCGTGCTGGATGATCTGTCCATCTCCCTGCCTATGGCTTGTAGCGCATAAAACACAGAGGAAAAGTCAGACCAAATATTCTGCGAGCGATGCTCGTCTCATCTCAGCCCGACTCTTCCAGCCCCAGTTTTAAATGCACTCATGGCCCAACTGTCTGGTTGAGACGCTTCTTTTGGAAAGAAACGTGTCTTAGAAATTCCTGAAAGTCGCTGCTCAGTGTGTGACATGTCAAGTTACATCTGCTGTGTCACGAAACATCAGCGTGTTGCGAAAGACCATAATGCAAGGTGACAAGACACGCTGTAAACAGTTTCAGTCGATGTTTTTATTTATCCCAGAGCAAATTTCATGCAATATCACGATCGCGAGGAGAATTCACCTTCTGTTCCATCACCCAGCAAAACTTTTGCCTGTGGTGCTCTGACCCTGAACATTTTGGGTGTGGGGGTAGGTCAGCCTTCGAGCCGAGCGCTCTCGGGATCACCGCCCCTGCCCCGGCACGCAGTGGTGGGTCTGTGCTCGCCGACCCCAGGGACCCTGAGGGGTCAGGAGTGCTGGGGTGGCACTTCCCCCAGCCTCAGCTGTGTCCCACCACCCACGCATGGGCTGCAAGGGGAATTCCCCCCTGGGCACGGGGCTCCCCGAAAGGAGCTGTGCGGGACGACTCGGGGTTCCCACGAAGTGCCGGGGCCCTTCCTGGGGCTTTCTCTGCCTCTCAGAGAAAGCTCACAAACCCATTTGCAAATCCTCCGTCTGAGCTGTACAGGTGGCTCATGTTTATCGAGGTTTTCTACTTGGAGCTCATTTCCTTAAAATCTGTCCTTATGTTTGCTAAAATCCACGCAGTCCCTGTTCCAAGCTGCACGAGGCTTTTAGCTCCTTTTTTCCTCTCAGCATTTTTTGCCTATATTGTTGCAGGAGTCAAATGGGGAAATGCACAGAGCTGGAAGATTAAAGATGTAAATTTTATAAACAGAAATCAAAGGTCCTAAATCCTGAGCAAAGAAAAGCCTACATAAGTATGAACATTAAAAAACATACATAAATAGTACTTCAAGGCTGAATGTGTTAAATTATTCAACAGTTAAGTCATAAGTGTTCTTAAACTTAAGTATAAAAATGCCCTTGACAATATTTCATAGCTGTGCATTTCTTTAAAATATTTAGCATTCTCATTAAAGAGAATGACTTTATTTTATATATTAGTTACACTCCTGCTTGTTAATATGAAGGAATTTAGTAGCAAAGAGCATTCTTATGTATATAAGCCAAAGACAATTTACATATAAAGTTGAACGACTATTCACTTTTTATTTATTCCTGGATCATCTGCATCCACGCAGAGCTATATAGCATTTAAACAAATTTGTTCCTTAATGTGTAGTATTAATATCTCCTGCCCCAAAATATCATTTGCTAATGCCATCACAGAGACAGGTTCATTCAAAGCTACATGGAAGTTCTTGCCTTTGAAAGACTTAATGAACCTTACATTTTTGGTGTACTGCACAGTGTAATGCCTATTACATATTCATTACCAGAATGGAAGATTTCCTTTAACTCTGAGCTTCCTGGTCTAGTTCACAGTAAAACATTGTCAAAAGTCACAAGAGACTTTCACTGAAAATTGTGACTCTTGATAGCAGGATGTAATGGGGAGGTTTAGAATAGAAGAACCAGTGGTATATGGGCCCAGGGGGAATCGTTCTGACAGACAAATGGATGGATAATACAGTTTTTGACATAATGGGATGAAAAAGTTTATGCCAGAAAGAACTGAATTAAAGTTATTACTTTGAGGAAATTTTGAAGTTCTCAAGACCAGCGGTATTACCTGCGTGCGTTTCATTTTACTGCATCTCTGCATAACAGGTTTTTAAACAGGCTTGGTTTTGAATTGATTTATAAGCTTACTCACAAATCTGCAATCAAAATTGTAGCTGCTTTCCTGGAAGTAACCCCAGTAATGTCATTTTACAGGGGGCTGTTTTGGGAGCAGAATTTTTTGATCTCTCTGGTTTTTGCAAGTCCTGCATCATCAGTTTTCCTCTCAGCTCCCTTTTGTTAGGACAGCAAAACAAAAAAGGCTATTATTCTGCATTTTCCTCTAGAATAGTAGGAGGTTGCACAGAGCTATGTTATTTTGTATAAATTTCTTTTTCTCAGTGCTTTGTGAACTTTGGAAATTCACAGCTCTGAGATCCCCGAGTCCTGCTGAGACACAGAAATCGGCCGATGCACAAACCATCACAAATCCAAGGCCTCAGTTAATCGAGGCCATTAAAAAAAAAAAAAAAAAAAAAAGGGGGCACTGTACGTTTTCCTGTGTGTTATTTTTAGGTGCTGGCAGGGCTGGGCTGGCAGGCAGACACGTTTCTGAGGGGTGCAGTGTGCACGTGTGCACCCAAGGGTTTGACCGCAGGTCCCTGGGGAGGGCACGGTGCAATAACAGCCGCTGCTGCCCAGAGCCTCTGCCCGGGCTGAGTCTCATTTTGGCTGGCAGGGACTGAGCCAACGGCTGAAATGCAGAAATAGGAGCTGCAGAGAGAGGCCCTCAGAATGGCAGAGATGAAAAATGTGTTAGCAGAGAACAATGAAGTGATGGTAAATCTGAGATGTAGGCACCAGTCACCACTTGTACCATGCTGTTGTCAGAAGTGTGTTGAGATATCGGAGAGAGCAGGCTGAGAAAGGGAAGCTAATTATACCACATTATTCACTTCTGCTCATTAGGTTTAGTACAAAGGCCCTGCTTTTTATGTATATATTAAAGTGCTCAGGACTACAGGAATAGATAACTTCATGTTTCTTTTGTCTCTCTAGTGGGTCAGTCCAGACAGAGAAATTGTGTTTTCACAGACATGCAACTTTCCATCCTGCAGAATTAGGGATTTCCTCCTGCATCACCTCTAACAAATAGAAAAAGACAACTCCCCTCCCTCTTGAAACCCAGCAAGCAAAGCTCCTGTTCCCTGTGACAGTTCTTCACCCAGTGCCTGTGTGAGGGTGTGTGGGATGGTTCCCACCTTCTCCCCTCTGCTCATTGTAGGCACCAGTGTCCATGAAAAAGCCCTTCGTGATCAATCCCACTTCCCCACATGGCTCCAGGGGCAATTTGATGGCCCCTAACCTTCTCCATGACTGACTTCATGCCTGTCCCCTTGTGCTGCCACTTGTCCCTCTGCCATCCTGAGGCCACAGAGACCTCTCCAGCTGAGTGCCAATGAAATGAATTCAGCTGTTTAATAAACTTTGGGTGGTACATAGAGCACATTCTGCCTTAGATGTTTTACCTGCCTCACAATCCTTCTATTGCATTCGGATCTGTAAATGAGCCATTAGGAAAATATGAAGGGGAAGGCAGAGGATTGGTTTATTGAAATTATTTATATATGAGAAATACCTGACTTTGGAAATTCATGGCTCTTTAATGCTCAAGTCACAGAGAACACATTAAATCTAAGAAGAGAGGAACAGGTATTGCACTTCTACACTGAGGTGAATGAAATCAGATTTGGGCATTGAAACCTATCCTTCTCCACAATGAAAATTGCCTTGCTCTTCTAATTATGAGCATCACAAAAGTCACTGCTTCAGTGAAATACCCTGCAGCTACACAAAAGGATAGACTGGAGAAGCACACATCTACCAATAAGTGGCACTGAGCATCTACTCCATTTCTCACACAGGTTGGCATATCTCTCAGTGGTCCATCTGGTAGAATTGGATGGCATTTATCAGGAAATAATCCAATTGTGGCATGCCAAAACCTGAACATGAAAAGTACTTGTGCCTAGTGTCAATCATTCACCCTCTGACAGTTCAATAAACATCCTTTCTGTGATGGTTTTCAGGAACACTGACACCCAAAATGCTGGAAACAATGCCAGAGATGGAAATGACAATGCTTCTGTGAAACATCAAAAGGGGCCGACACAACCTGGCATGGATTTTGCCAAGTGTTGCTTGGCAGTGCCTGGTGCTCATGGGCCACTGGCGTGCCAGGATTAGCTGCGAGGGGAGCGACATTCACACCTTAGCTGAGAATGCATCCTCCCCAAACAGAGCAGCACGAGGCAGGGAAGTGCAGCATCAGCAGGAGCAGGGGATGCCACAGCCTCAGTGTACAGCTCTAGGCTTCCAAAAAGCCATCTGCTCTCCCCAGTTGTCTTCCTCGGGTGTGGAGAGACAAAGTGCCTCATCCCAGTCCCAGTGCTGTCCTGTGAGCTTGGAGGGTACAAGGAGGTCTCGTGGCCTTTTTCTTTCAGGGGAGACCAAACTCTGCTGCCAGCAGCTGATGCAGGCAGAATTTGGCCTGGGTTGGGCTGGCCTCTGGGCTCTCACGGTGGTGACAACACAGGGGATGAAAGATTGAACCCGGAATTAGGTGGGGAATGACCAATAGGAGTCCCCATGAAACGTGAAATAGGAATGGTTATTTTAACAGCAGTAAGATGATGTAAGGAGCCCTTGGTAACAAAAGGAAAAACTTGTTCCCCTCCCAAATTTCCCGAGCTAGCCCCTCTCCCTCAGTGCCTGAATGTGTCTCTGCAGCCACCCCCACCCTGTGAGGGACCCTGGAGGGCAGAAGCAGCTTTTCCAGAAAAGCAAAGCATGTGCAGTGGCCAGAGGGAAAACATATTATTTGATATTGCAGGCACCACTTTGCCACTGAGGAGGAAACTGAATCGGGGAAAGTGAAATAACTTGCCTGAAGCCACCGACAGACCTGGGAACTAAACTCTGGCCTCCTTCATGTGCCAGATCCTGGAGCAGAGGCTCACGAGGTCTAACCAAATTGCCTTTTATCTGTGTGCCTGGTAAATGGGAGTGGGAGGAACGTCTGCATATCAAATCAGGGGGTTTTGTCCGTCTCGAAATTCCAGGTTTTCAGATCCAGGAACCAACTGACACCTGGAGCATATAAACTGCCTTTTTGGTGTGGTGAGGACAGACCTGCGGGTCCAAACACAGATGTGCCAGCCAAGTCTGTCCAAACAGGGATCTGCTGTGAGTCCAGAGCCTGGAGGGAGGCAATTGCCTGGGGGGGCACCTGTGGGGCAGTGCTTGTTTGGCACTACTCCTTTTCGCTCAGGGCAGACAAGTATACAGACACCACGGTGGTGGTGGGGCTGCAAATTCCATGGAAAAGGTGCTTTCCAACAGAGTGCTCTGAACAGAAATCCTGAGGTGTGCAGATCCTTATATATACTTATGACAGTTTTCCAGGGAGAAGTGCAAGCTAACTCCATCAGTGCCTTTGAGCCTTGACTTGTTAATTGGCATTACTTCTAATTCCCAGCTATATTTTAAGGTATGAACCTAAGGAATTTTAAAGTCATTATGTGGGTGAGGGACTGATAAAAATAAATCCTTCAGGTTTGAAAGTGGCAGAGAGGGAATAAAAGGTGTTAAGAAATCCAGGAGTTTTCAGCCAATTGGTTCAAAAAAGCATCCGGGTGGACTGCAGCTCCTAGAGAAAGGTCACTGATACTACTCTGGATACCTCTTTTTATGAACTTTATGCATCACATAAAATAAATTTAAAGCAGTTTAATTTAACAGTCTAATTAGCCATGGTTTTTTCATCTTGTCTATTTAACTGTGCATGGAACAAAGAGAATGACACAGGGCCAAATTCAGAGCTGGCACAAATGAGCTCTGCAAGTCCAGGAAGCCATTCCTGCTCATCCAGGACTGAATACTGGATGAGCAGGAATGGACTGTGGCCAAATTTGTCCCAGGGGGTAACACCCCTTGTGCCTGGAGACTTGAATTTGGCTGCCAGGAATTAACTCTCTGCAGAGCAGATCCTTGGGTCTCAGTGCTCAGAGCTCGAGCCAGGTGAGCTGAAACGTGGGTGCAACACTCAGCAGAAATGGCTTTAAAGACTGGACACAGTTTGGAACAAAACTCTTCTGTGTGTTGGCTTCAGCCAGCTTAATTCACACCTGATTTCGCTTTAAATTTCAATGCTTGCATAATCTCCTGATCTCCGGCACAGAGCAGTCACATGAGTGCACCCTCCGCTGGGAAGGAGAGTCTCTCCACTGCCTTTGATGTGGTTGCACTGGTTATGCCACTGCACTGAGCTGGCCTTGCTCTTCAGCTCATGCACAGAAACCCTCAGTGTTAACCAGGCTTTGATGCAGTGATGTAAATTGATCCACCATTACCAAGGTGAAGTTTCTGTGCAGGTTCCAGCTCATAAAGTCTTAGGCCAGCTAAAGCCTGGACCTCCAAGCCCATGGTTATATCATGGTGTTTGGGAAGGCTGTGATCCCACTCTGCTGGCTTTCACAAATAATTTCTCAAATGTTCTGAATTCCTGCCATCAGTCGAGGTGTTTGCTTTGCCATGTCCTTTTACAAGAGCATATGCTGGGGTTGGCAGGTTGGCATCTGATGCTGGCAGGCACTGAAGGGCCTTGGGAGGAGGCTGAGGTAGCTCAGCCATGTGTCAACCCAACCCTGAGGGACATGAGTCCCTTCCAAATCACTCTTTCCAAAGTTCCTGCAAGGTACCATTTCCCCAGCCAAAAACAACTACAACAAACAACATGAGCACAATAAAGAAATTCAAATATATCTTAAACCATCTAATAATTAACCATGTTCAATTAGTCTCCGGGGTTTTCTTTGCTGCTGTGTGGTCTCCCTGGAGGCACCCTGGCACCACAGTGGTGAGTTAATGAGTTCTGGTTGTGTCTTGTCCGCACGCTCAGCTGCCTCACCGTGCTCCCCTCTGGCCTCGTGCTCCCAGGAGGAACACCCACTTCAGAGCACTTTCTCCCTTTTCCTGCTGGAAGCTGATGAAAAGCTGGGTGCTCCCCTGTAATGCATTTACCAGGGCTCTGCAGGGCTGTGTGAGTTCAGGGCTCAGCAGGGCACTACCCCATGGCCCTTCCTGGGCATTTTGACCAAGTTTGCCTGCTTGGGTTGCAGGGTGAGGGGTCCCATATCTGTCACATAAAGCCCAGGTCTCTCTTTACACAATGTAGTTTCAAGAGTGTGGCTTAGTTCTCTCTTTGGCGAGGTCTATAGACATCAGTGCTTCCTGCCAGATCTGGCATCTGTGTAACTTACTCCTGTTTCTTCTGAAATTTGGTGTCAAAGGACCATCAGACCTTTTAGCACATCTTTCTCTTCACTTTAATTCATGTTTCACTTGGCTTTTGCACAGCAGTACACTCTTCCCAAAGTTTTTTGAAGCTCTGATTCTGTATTTTATCCCTCTTGTCTTCAGGTTCAGCCAGCACCTGTGCAGACCCTGTGTCTCTAATAAGAAATTGCATTTTCCTTTGAAATGCTGCACAATCCCAATGGTGCTGCAAGAGAGGCCCCAAAGTGAATCATGAGCATGAAGGAAAGGGACCCTCTGGACACATCCAACACTCTGGGCATTAGCCCAGCTTCCAAGTGCACCTCTCTGCTAGGTAATGGAAAATGTTCTCTTATTTCCCATTTATGTGAACACCTGTAGGACAGGATGAGGCCTGCATCAGCTCCTTCAGCCCTGCTCTGCTGGGAGCTTCCATCTTTAACTTTTCCACTCCCTTGTTGCACCTGGGATATATTTTTTTTTTCCATAACACCACTGGGGTTGGCCCCACGCTGACTTGTGCTCCCTTGCTGGACTCAGAGCCACAAACTCTCCTTTTCTTCTCGGGGATGAGTCCACCCCTACCCAGAGGCACCAGCAGTGGTGCCAGGAGGGCCCAGAGCCAGCATGGTTGGTGCCAGCATTTTATTCCCCCCACACTCCACATCCCCTCTCCTGTGCCATTTCCCACAGTCGACACTTCAATGCACCATTTTCTGCAGAATCCCAGTTCCACTCCTCATGCTGGCCCTGTTTTCTTGCAGTGCTTTGAATGAAGCTTCTCACAGTGCTGCTTTCCAGGAATTCTGTTCTGGACACGATGAATTCCACTGTGTGGCAAATTTTAATTGTTTTATCAAGAATTTTTTTTTTTTCCTGAGTTTTCCAACCTCTTTCCCTGGTGTTTTGCCTCAAATCCCAGCCATAATATGTTCCTTCTAATAAGGGATTCCAACCTGACAGTTGCAAGATTGGCACTGCCACCACACGTTACAAAATCTGGAGTTTGCACCGTGTTATCTTTTTCCATGGAAAAATGAGGCACTGGCATATGGCATCTCTCAAGAGAGTGGAGGCTGAGAGTGGGAGGCCAAGAAAGAGGAGGGTAAGAGATTTGGAGGCCAGTGACGGGAGCTGAGAGAAGAGAAGCCAAAAGTGGGAAGCCCAAAGAATGCAGGCTGAAGGACACTGTAATCTCCAGGTCAGGCTCTTGCTGTTTTTTTTTTTTCCTACATTTCCTCAGTTTCCCACTCAGTGGCTGCAGACCTGCACTTGTGTGTGACCCCCTACACCCGAGGTGAGAGCAGGAGCTGCCTCAGCCTGTCACTGCAGCTCCAGACTTCAGGCAGGCCCCTTGGCTCCGGGAGGATCACAACCCCTGAGTTGTGTCTAATCAGGCAGCATCTGAGATTAATTGTGAGGGCTTTCCTCCACCCACCCACAGAGATAAATGCAGAGGAGCCAATTTGGTAATTGCCTTGAGTCCTAGTGTGCTTCTGAGTTGTTCCCGGGCCAGGATAAGGTTGGGTGAGGGAATATTTGCAGAGACATGAATGCAGCACTCACTGTGGTCCCAGCTCATCAAGATACCAGGGTGCCTTTAATGGGGCAGAGCCAGGGATGTCATAGGTGAACCCCATGATGCTATAAATAAGAGGAATCCCCTGTGATGGTTTTGCTTAGACTCTCTCTTGCTTTCAAACAGCTCTGGAGCCTGCTCTTGGGGTTTCCTACATCTCTCTTGAACCAGAAAGAAGGGTGAAACCATTTTGACCGTCCCCACTGAACTGGCTGTACCTCAGAAGTGTTATTGTGATGAGAACTCACCTGGCAATGCCATCACCCAAAGGTGATGTTCTCATGCTTTTGGGTGCCCTACAGCTTTGCCAGGATGGTGCAGGACATTCCTTGCTGTGTCATCCAAGATGTTGGGGTGTAAGATGAATAAAGGATGGGGCAGGAGCAGATTGGTGCTTTACTGGCTGTGGGTAGGTAGAGAAGGGAAAAGCAGCCTTGGCACCTGTTAGTGGCCATTAAAAGCTCCCATGTTCTGCTAATCTGTGCTCATAAAAAGGCCATCTGCTAATGCTCAAAGGTCATTAAGTTACCAGTCCTGTTTACTCCTCCCGTGCTGCTGGGCCAAGCCTTTCTCAGAAAACAGGGCTTAAATGGTCATTATGGTGGCGCCTGCTCACCCTGCCTGGTGGCTGAAGGTCTGTCAGTATTTTCATTAGGAACCCAGACTTCCAGGGCTTTTTAAACTTGGCCATTAAAGCATTTGCTTCTCGCTGCCTGGCTGCACTTTGGAGAGGGACGTTTTGTGTTGGACTGGTTGGGGATGAAACTGCTCAATGCTCTTTGTGTTTTCCCTACAAGAAGCAAAGGAAAAGCATAGAAAACAGAAGCCCACTGTGGGTGCAGCTCTAGGGGCTGTGCTGGCGCTGGTTTGGGGTTCAGGAGGCAGCAGCATGGTCTGCCCACAGAAATGACACTGTTCCCAAACAGGCAGTGTTTGTGTCTCACACGGTCCCAGCACTACAGGTGGCTTAGGGAAGAAGCTGAGGCCTGCACTCTGATTTCATAGGTTTTAGTCAAACCTTTAAGGTTACATTAACATAGTTTTCTTGTGGTTAAATGAAACTATCAAAAACTTTGATAATTCTTTTTTTTCCTTCTGAGACTTCCCAGCGATAAAATAAGACGTAGCTGCTCAAGTTTTTATCCTTCATTTCTGATAATGATGGTGCCCGTCTCATCAAAACCTGCCTTTTATCTTCCCCAATTAGCTGAGTTGCTGCACCCTTGTGCTGGGGAGTTCTGAGGGCACAGTCAGAGCACCCCCTCCCCAGCTCCACGGGGCAGGCTGTCCTCAGCACCCACCCTGCCGTCCCCGCTCCCATCAGCACCGGTTTAATCTTTTGCTTTCTGCATAGCATGAAGAAGAAACCTGGGTCAATGAATAATGAAAGCTCATTCAAAACATGGACTCTTAGAGTTTGGTCTCTGCTGCCTTTTATTTTAAGTGGAACTTCTTTCACAGGTCTCTTAATTTCTTTTTTTTTTTTTTTTTTTTTGCTTAATGCATTCAGGCTTTCCCTTGTGCATTTCATGAGGTTTTTCATCCAGGATTTAGGGGAAGATCACACTGGTTGTGTGATTCACTTGTTCTTCAGGCTGTTTTTATTCAGGTTTTTTTTATTATTTTTATTGTTGTTTATATTTCTGTTCTGACTGAGCTCCAAGCCCAGCTGGGGACAGGAGGGTGCTGTGCTGGCCACTGTGTGTAAATAAGGAATATGGAATTCCTTGGAGGGCTATGAGTCAGGCATTGATATGAAAAACAGGGAAGGATATATCTCAGGTTTTTTACAGAGTCTTTTCAAACCATGTCGCTGAACTTAAAAATCAAAAAAAACCCCTAAGTCTTCATAACTTAGCAGAGATGTTTTTGCCAGAACCTTCTTCTCATCAGCCAGTCCTTCTTAAATCTGTAACAACCCAACAGGTAGTTAAAATAGTCTCAACTAATTGTAACCAGGACTGCTGGCTTCTTCTGAGCTATTGTTCTGATGAGGCAGCATGGCCAAAATCTTCAGGAGGTATAGAGGCAAAGTAAGAACTCAAAACAAGAACTACAGGCCTGGAGGTTTTCTAACTTGTTATTTAACTGTTGTAAAAGCAGGCCCCTTGTCTCTGCTGCAGATGTGTCTGCCATGGGCTGGCTCATGGCTTGGTCCCACTCAGGGTTGCTCCCTTGACTTCATGAGAAGAACGGATTGAAGTGTTACAAATTGAGGGTTTAATTCCGATTTTCTCGAAGCACAGAAGTGATAAAATTTGTACAACTTCACCATTTTAACATCAGCCTTTCCAGGAGAGTTATTTTTAAAAAACACAGCCAAGCTTGGGAGTCCCTGGAACAAGAGACTGGGGGAGAGATTATCTTGTGATAGACACAGTAAGGTATCTGGAAAGGCAATGGTACCGTGAGCCGCCCTCCATCCTGAGAACCAGAGCAGTGGAAATGCCATTTTCCTTCCCCCTTGATCCCTCTGTTTGAACCAAGTACTAAAAAAGGTGTTTCATATTTTTGCAGTAGTCAGTACTTGAAATGTTTTGGTTCCTTATAGGCAGTGACACAGTCTGTTTTGGTGGTACACATGAAAACAAACAAGGAAAGAGACAGAAAGCACAGGCAAGTCCTCGGATGCTGTGTTTTGCTGAGGCTGTAAAGTGGAGGGGGCAGAGATTTGTTGGGATTTTTGCTCAGCACACACAGAGCCAAATTACTGGTGAGTTTTGGTGTTGAGGGAATAAAATATTTTGCCCAGGGAAGGGTGAGGGATTTCACTTTGCAGATATGCCTCTGTTTTACTGGGTGTATTTATTTGTCTATCTCTTGCTTAGGAGTGTTGGGTAGGTCTCTCCATAGGATTAAATCATATCCCAAACCATCCTGGCTTTGTGACAGTACAAACATTATTGGATTTAGTTCGCTTCTGCTTATCCACCTCCCGTCCTCCAAGATCCCCATTATTATTATAATAATACCCACAAAACTCCTGCTCTGAGATCAGAGGGGTTTTCAAGTGCCAAAGCAATCAACAAAACATACCTGGTCCTTTTAATCTCCTTTAATCCCATCTTGTGGGACTCTCCCAATAAATGATCACGTATCCAAAAATTCTTTCTCTGCGATGACATTTGAGTTTTAGCTCACAGTTTTCATGAAATTGTCTCATATATGAAAGAAGATGTACTGGAGCCTTCTTATGCCATCAATAAAATAAAAGTTTGGGCTGAAAAATTATCTTATGGAATAAAATAGAATAACAAAAATCCATCATTATCTATGTTTCAGAAAAGGATGGTGTTTTGTTTAGCATTTTAGTTAGAAATGATGTATGGCTACATCATAAAACACTTATATTAAAAAGATCTTCTCACCCTGAATTCAAAATATATATTTTACTCTCTTATCATCCAGTCATTTCAGAGTGAAAGTTAAAAATGCTCATCCTGTGGTATTAGTCACTGGTATTATATCTTATAGCTGATGTATTCTTCTAATACTTTTACTTAAAGGGGCTTTTACTTGGGGCCCATGAGAGCAGACATTTATTTTGTTATTGGAATGGTGATGCCATGGGTGGTGGGTTTGTATTATTTTGCCAAGAAGGCTTGGTCTGCCCTTTCCTTTATTTTTTTAGTGCATATGTTGGTACCCTCTCCATTTTAAAGAAAATCAAGTGATAGCAGAATAAAGGGTGGCCCATGCCATAGTTCAAAGTCTTGGGGGTGTGAGCTGTCCAGGAGTTTTCACAAAAATCTCTGTATTGGGAGCAGAAAATGTGACAGAAAGCAGGACTCTGCAGCATCCTGGTTTGATGTTTTAGAGATGAAAAGTTTCTCCTGCCTGAGGCATAAATTTTGGCTTGAATGAGAGAGCCTAACCCTAAGGCGAAGATGCTGGCACCCAGATTCCTGTCACTGGTTTGAACCACACAGAGCAGTCTTATAAATGACTGCTTCTTGTCCTAAGTGAACACCCTCACCACTAAAAAGTGAATATTGTCAGGAATAAAAAGGAAAATGGAATTATTTTCTGGTGGCAGGTTCCTTGGTTTGTTTTATTTGGGTTTTTCTCTAAAGGAATGTGGATCCATGCAGAACATCAACTTCTCTGAAAACCCGAAGTGTTACAAGGATGGGGAAAAAAACCCCTTTCCTACACATTTGATAAGGGATTGTCTCAAGTTGTAAGAGTGTGAGGCAGAATTCGGTTAAGTCAAGTTGGTAACTTTATTGGGAAAGCAAACACTGGGAAATCTGCAGAGTAACTAAGCTGGACACCCCTCTCTAGCCTGCAGAACAATTTACTGAGGGGCTGGTTAAATGGCACAGATTAAGCTCATTAATGGTTCAGATATTTGCTTGGTTTACACAATGCTGTCCAGCAAATTATATTGATGCTTGACAGAATTATTGTCATTATTTATTTTGCTGTAAGCCAGATTTATGATATTTGTAGCTTTTGTAAGACTAAACATAAGAAACATTAATAACTTTACCAATTATATCACTGCTTTAGAGATATAGATAGTGATAAAAATGCCAAGTAAAGTGAGCTAGTAAAACATTTTAAAGAGAATTTTAAAGTGAGCTACTGATTGATGATCCCTTGGGTCAGTCTAAAGTTTTGAATGTGAGAGTGGTGCTCCCCACCAGGGCACGAGGGCCTTCTGCCTCCATCAGCTCTTACAGCAGAGATGAGAAAGAACAAGACTTGTATTGAGCAACTGATTATTAAATCAGATTGCATAATCTGAAATATATTGAAATCCTATAATAGCATAAACTGGGGCTGAACTTATTAAACACAACAGGGTTGGTTGTTTGGTTTTTTCACCTTTTCCTTGTCCTCAACCTCTCCTGCCTCCTGGATGGTTTATCTGCACTTCTTTGTCTCTTACCTGCTAAAATTGCAACCTCTTTAGAGCAGCAGCTGCCCCCTCCCTCTCTCTCATCACAAATATGAGCAGGCCCTAGTGCAGCTCTGATGAGGAATTCAAGGTCCTAACAAAAATATTAATAATGATTTCATGGCTGTTAAAAAATAAATAGAATCTTTAATTGGTGAGCAGAGTCTATAGGGGGCAATATACAAATTAAAGGTGTGCTTTTACACAGCTGTCAAATGAAAAATCCGTTTTCCTAACTATTGATCCCAGATTTGCTGTGAGCACCCTTTTAAGGAGGGAGATAATGGGTGAGAAAAGAGTTAATAAATGTTCAGCCATTACTGCAAGCATGAATGGAAATCCATCATCAGTTCAAGTACTGGATGGGCTCTGGATGATAATTCAAGCCTGCTGACCACTGTCAGTGCCACTGGGAAGAGACCCACAGGGCCCTGGAGCTGTGATCCTCAGGGATGTGCCTGGCTCCCTGCTTTGCTCTGGTGTGCAGCACTGCAAAGCCCCTGGTTTTATTTTTCTCTGTGTTTAGTAATGACCTGCTTGAAACTCCCTTGAAGCCATTGGGAAGACTGACAGTCTCTAATGGCCTTTGGTTGAGGATTGTGGAAGTGTTTTCCTGAAGTGAACAACCAGTGGGAATTTTCTCCCAGGTGTGGGGGAAAAAATAATTTTTTTTTTTCTTCCCTTCTTGCTCTCCCTGTTTTGCAATTTCTGATTAATTTGTGCTCCTGACCCACTCACTTGTGGTTAGTGTATTGTGGATATTCCCAGGAGGAGAAAGTTGGGCCCCACCTCATGCATGGTGACATCCCATTGCTGTTTGGTGGGATGAACACAAGGCCTGTGGGTTATGGGTAAAGCTTTAGAGCAGGCCACCATGAGCAACTCAGAAAACTCATAGGAACTCACAGGAACATTTGGTGGAAGATTCCTGGGGTTTCTTTCTAGGCATGCTGTAAATATCACAGGGGCTGCTTTCCCTTTGATCCCAAACTAGAGATGAAAGGAACAATTCACACACATTTTTGAACCATAAAAAACATGTGGCTTGACATTGGTTCCAGAAACAGGTCAAGATGTAGGATAATCTTACTTTTTTCCTGAAATATTTGAACTGTCTCTTCTCACCATGTTATAAAGCTGTGCCATAGCCTTGGAATATAAACAAATGAGTGTGCTGTGGGATTTAATTCTCAAAACATAGGTAAGAGGAAAAGTCTGTTTGACTTAGGTTAGCAGAACTTTCTATACAACACCAAAACTAAAGCCAGATCAGTGTGCTGCTCCCTGAGTTCCTTCTTCTCTAATATAGCCATTGCTCAAATTTGTGGGTCATGATCATGGAGAAAAAGCTGCATGTGTTCTTTTAGCTTGGAAAATGACAAGATAACAAATGATTTAATGGAGTAGTCCTACGCATTATTACTACTACTACTGTGTATCCTGCTTTTATGAGCATGTTTTGGACCATTGCTCTCCACCTGCACTCAGGTTCTTGAGCTTCCTTCACTTTTACTCTGTTTCTTAAGATACCTCTTCAACTTGCAGGTATTTTAAACTCCTTGGAGGCCCCAAATCTGGTCAGCTCTCCTAAAAAGATGACATCTACCAGTCTGTGCGTAGAACCCTGAGCTTACAGGTAAAATCAGAAATTATATTTGCCCTCTGATGACCTTCCAATGAAATTACGGAAAGATTAGGAGGGCTGAAGTGGTTTTATGGTTGCCAAGCACTACCAGTCCTGAAGTTCCAGAAGGGTAGTGACTGCATTGATGAAGAATTCAGCCAGGTTTAGCTGTCTTGCACCAATGAGGATGAAGGTTTGGCAGTTGAGTGAGATTATGTCAGGACTACTCAAATAATGCCAGTATTTTTTACCTCCATGCTTTTTCCCCAAAACAGGGGCATGTAGCATCTTTAATTAAATGTTATATGAATACATTCCAGATAGACCCAAACACAGGGCAACTGTGTTTCTGAAATGCTGTTTCTAGATTTAAAATGTATTTGAAATGTAATTTAAGAAAAAAGATAATGGAAAAAAAAACCCCTAAAATAACTCGAAACAAGCCAGAATATAGTAGCTCATCATTACGCTAATATATCAAACAATATGAGCTTAGCTTAATTATCCCCTTTGAGAGTTGAGAAAACTAAGCACAACCTTCAATTTACAGCTGTTTGGTGCCGGGAACCTGAATTATTATTTGAGAAGAAGGGGGGAAAAAAAAGTTTATTTATTGTGACCTACACTCAGTTTTTATTCATCATGGAAAATCTGTATATTCGCAAATGAGGGCTATTCATCTGCAGACTGCAGCATTCTTCAGCTGTCCGGGGCTGCATCAGCCGCACTTCTTCAGCTTTTGTGTTCATCTCGAAGCCTCTTCATCCAAATTGTTCATCATCTTGATGGCGGAGCTTTATCTTGCTCTAGTGCAGCTGCATTCCCCTTATCCAAAGTGCCGAGAGATACAAGGGGAGAGGGAGAGAGTGAGAGGCAGAATAGAAAAGAGAAAAAGCAATGGCCAGTGCTCATATGAGGATAATTTGTAGTTTCTCAATAATAATAAAAAAAAAAAAAAGGAAAAAAAAAGAAGGAGGACAGGCTAATTACTGGCTTAACTAGGGCAGCCTGTGGATCCTCATGTCAAAAGGACTAGCGTAATTATTTGCCATCAAAGCACATTCATATTGTGGTACAAAAGAAGGGCCTTTCGCAAATGGATCTCACTAATAAACAGGGCTGAGAGGAGCATTATGTGTCTCCCTGGATGCAAGCGCATTAACACAGTGACATGGAGCATAACTCTCAGCCTGGAGAGGGGGGGTGGAGAGGAAGAATGATAATTATCCCCCCTCCCCAGCTTTCCTCTCCTTTTCCTTTGTGTTGGGCTAGCAAGCCGAACGCGACCCGCTGGAAGGCCCAAGGCAGGCTATTAGTGACCTCTGAGCATTGACAAGGTGGCTACACTCTTAAAAGCCCAGCTCTCCATGTCACGAGGGTCGCAGGAGCCCGGGAGAGGAGCTTTAAATGGTCCAGCAAACACTTCAACCTTAAAGACACCTGGAAGGTCATGACCAATTTAATGTAGATGAATCTGGCATGAAGAGGGCTCTTTTGAATCCATGGACAAAAGTTTTTAGTTGTTTTCCTTTTTTTTATTCTTTTTCTTTTCCTTGGGTGTTTTTTTTCCCCCCCACATTATTTTTTTTGCAGATCTTAGCTGGAGAAAGGGACTTGATTCTGGAGGCCACTCCTGCACCCGCTGAGCAGATGTGGTGCCAGGCGGCCTCCAAGGCTGCAGCTTTCCATGAGGAAAAGCAAACACGCTTGGAAAGAAAGAGAAGGGACCTGGAAGCCCTGATGTGCTAACACATCTCAAACTCAGACACATTGTAAAACATTCGTGTGTATCTATAGGCTTATATGTGGATGCAAAGGGGACTGTTTGTCTCTGGGTTTTTTTTTAGTATTCCAGCTACACCAGGCTATTCCCCACTGGTTCCTTGCCTGCCAGCCATGGAGTTTAAACGTTGGGTGGTGTCTGAGTGAGCTCATTGCCTGTGATGGGAAATGTTCAGCACGACAATTTGGTTTTCCCAATCTCCTCCCTTGGAGCTGTACAACCTCAGCATTCAGGGGCATGAGCTGCCTTGGCTGTGCTGATTCTCCCCAGGAAATCCCTCCTGCTCCTCCTCACCCTTTCATGGAGAGGAGGCTGCAATAGGGGCAGTCTGAATAATGGGGATGAGCCACCCACCCCAGTGCTCCACTGCTCTGGAGGAGGAACTTACAGGTTTACAATGTTTGTTTTGCTTGATTTTTGGAAGGAACCTTTCTTTCAGTGCTCATGTCCCAACTTCTTCTAAGTAATTGGGTTCTGTGCTGTAAAACAGCTCTGCTGGCTATCAGAACAGTAAAGTGGGGTAGTGCTTTCTTGTGACACCCCTGCCTGACACCACAGAACTGAACTAGTGCAGCTGGCAGGAGGGAAGGTGGCAGGGAAGGGAGCTGTTTTGTTTTCTTTTTCCCCATCCTTCTTGCTTGGTAAGTGTAGAAAGGAATTGGATGCTTTCTCCATACTTTCCTCTGCAAGGAAAAAGAGTGGTAAACATGGGTTTGAAGGGGCAGAAAATAACCCAAGAGGAGGGAGGCTCTTTAGCAGAGATCACAGAAACCTGATGCAAGTCAGTGAAATAGCAAACACTGATAATACAGGAGTACAGACAGACACACTCCTACCCAGGCAGGGTTTGAGGGCTGGGCCGCCCTTCTGGGACATGACCAATGCCTGTGGCATAAAAAATTCCTAATTTTCACCCATCCAGGAGCTGTACAACCCCTCTTTCCCAGCATGGAGTGCTGGAGGGATGGAGACCCACTGGAGCAGTTGGTAGCAGCAGCCCACCACTAAAGAGACACAAAGCTGCTTGTTCTCCTATGTTTCCCTGTCTCTGTGGCCCTAAAATGTTTTTTGCTTTTCTCCCTATTTCCATGGAGGTTATAAAATTCTGCATACAGCAAATTTTGCCTTTAGTTTATAGGATATTGTAAACAGGGACTCAGCATCAGATTTAGATCCACTGAGCTATGGCTATTCTGGAGTAAAAAGAACAGAATTTATGCAACTTTAAAATAAATATGTCGAGGATAGAGATTTGAAAAGTTACCTTTATAAAGTTGGGAGAGTGGGGGGTTTTGTATTTTTAAATGAATCCAGGTAAACTTTCCTGGCTTAGTTGTATCCATCCATGCCAAGGACCAAGTGCTGATATTAGCAATAAAGACAATGTTATTAGTAGCATTACATCAATGTAAAGAAGGTTATAGAGTTAGCATTTGTAAAAAAAAAATCTGTTAATGGTGACTTTTTGCCATTAACTCACTCTTTTGCAGTATTTTATGCAGTGTTTATGAACCTGGGTATGTATTTCTAGTGTTGCCAAGAATAATCACAGACAAATATAGCAGTTGCAGGGTTTCTTTCCTGATGAAATCCTACTGCAGCTTCCAAAGCCAGAGCTGGCCTCCAGGAGGGGACTGTGTCCTCTTGGAGTCCAAGTGTGCTGCTTGAACTTACCACACAATGCTTTCAAGGCTGTGCTTGTCTAAAGTGCCTTAATTTGTGCTGCAGGAGTAGCCTTGTGCCCACAAACACGCCAAAAGCCGCAGCCAGCCAGGGCAGCAGGGTTATTACTAATTTTTTATTAAAATCCCTTAGGCGCACACAGAAGGCCCAAAAGCAGCTTTAATAATAGACAACATACAGCACATTTTTCTTGTATTGCCATGTAATCAAATCTAAAGCTTCTGTTCACTTTCTTTGTTTTACCTAGAGGACCAGCTTCCAATTTAGTTGTGGCCTGCACTAAACTGATTTTTCATTGTAATTAATGCCTACTTTGGCCTCAGCCACTTATACAACTTTCCATTAGAGGTTTGCAGCCATCCACAGAGAATTTCACCAAGTTACCCTCCCGATCCTGCTACACTTGCAATTTTTGTTAAAGTGCCTTTTTTTTTTTTTTTACTTTATTATTATTTTGCAAAGAATGTTTAAATTACTGGGCCAAATAGGTTTCTTTTTCCCTTTTATTTTTCTCTTTTTTCTCTTCCCCCCCTTTTTTTTTCTTCCCCCCTGCCTGCTGCACCTATTAAAGTGGTTGGGCAGGAGTCCAACTGGAAGGAAAGCCTTTAAGTGATTTCAGAAAGGGCTAGTGGAACTTATTTAGGCCTGGGGTCTGCTGTGGTTAATTTTCAGTCTGTGTTTTGTGCTGTCCATTTCCTCTGAAATACTACCTGGGGTTTAAGGTTCCTCAGCACAGGATGTTAATAGGCCTCTGCAAACATTCAAAAGGCTGCTTTCCCACCACTAACCTTAAAAAGATTGTGGCACCGGGCCCAGGGTCAGATTGAATAGATGAAAAAGTATATGCTGTGCTTTTGCTTGCTCCTTGGACCTTTCCCTGTTGGCTTGCCTGACATTTTCAGCGACTTTTCTTAGTACCTTATTTTCAGCGTGCTTCCTAGAAAATTCTGCTTATTACCTTCTCCTATCCCCCAACAGCATTGCTAACTCAACATTGCAGCACAACAATTTGGACTTTTCCCTTGCTGCTGCTTCCCTGGCCCCAATGGACCAGCCGGGCCCCTCGGAGCGTGCTCCTCACGCCATCACCCAGGGATAGCAGGGATCCCTGTGGATCCCTGCTGTGCCTCTCCCAAGGAGAGCAGCTCTGCTGCAAGGCTAAGGCAGAGCTAATGATCCATTATGTGCATCTCTGCCTGTCCTCCCTGCAGCAGAAAATGCAGCCATGGGAGATCCAGGGAAGGTGTGACACGTTTTGGGCACTGGAGCCACACATTTCCCAATGTTTGGGTTCTGGTACCAAAGTTCTTCCTTGCTGTGGTGCTGCTCAAAAGGAGCTGGAGGGTGCTGCACCCTCCCACATGCTTTAGCACATACACTCACCCCTCTTCTAATTGCAGCTGAGAAATTAGACAGGCCCAGTGCAAAAAGGTGCCTGGTGTCCCCAGTCTGAGCTGGCAGCTTGTTGGTTGTGCTGGCTCTGTGCTAAGGGGCCAGTTCTGCTGGGCTTCTTTATCTGGGTGCAGCTCCTCTCAGGAAAGCAATTAGATGAATTTAACTGGATTTGATTTCAGGGCTCTCTTGACTACCGTAGGTGGGCTCTTACAAGTGTGTCCTCTCAGACCTCCTGGGACTGAGGAGCAGAGGATGGGTATTTGGGATCACACAGGTCTGCTCTGCACTGTTACTGTGCCAGATGTCCCCATCTGAGTTTGGGAAGAGTAAGAAGCAGGTCTTTATTTTATTAATTTTTCTAGAATAGTGGTAGCTCTTCCTTAATTAATAGGGAAACTAAAGTAGCATTTGAGAAGAGCACATGGAGACTCCCAGACATTCCAGGTGATGGCCACAAGCTAGGCCTTGGATCCCAAACAATGGCCTTGCATCCCTACCCAAGCCAGCTGCCCTTCTGGCTCTTTTGACTGGTTCACAGCTGGACACATTTGCAAGCTCAGTCCTTTCTGACAGCCCTGGGAACCAGAATTGTTTCAGGTGAAGAAGAATGAGAAGGAGAACCAGGCCAATGGAAAGACAGTGCATTATGTGCCCTGTGTGAGCTGGGGTCGGGAAATATGGATACACAGAATCCAGGATGATTCTGTTGTGAGGATCTGCCCCTTTGCACCCAAGAGCACAACTTCCAGGGATATTTCCTCCAGGAGTGGTCTGCAGTACTGTCCAGGGATATTTCCCCCAGGAGGGGCCTGCAGTACTGTGTCCCTCTGCAGGAACAGTGGCTGCAAATCCCTCACTGTCTGTCCATGGGCCTGAGTGAGCAGCCCCGCATGAAGCCACTGATATTGGTCTAAACACATTTGTGTACCTCTGCCTGACATTTGCTCTGTTAAAAGGTCAGGCTCCTGCAGCACAGACAGGAGCCTCTTCCTCATTATCACACATTACTGCCAATTTCCAGTATATAAAAGTTTTCAGTGATTTCTGCTGCTGCTCTGGCTGGGGCAATCTAGCACAAAGTGCCGTGTACCAGCCTGGGAGCTCTGCCCTGAGTCACACCAAGGATGCTCAGGGAGAGAATCAATGGCCATTTTGGGAAAATTTGTGGAAACCCAGTGAATTTCTTGTTGCAGTAAGTTCCTTGCTTGCAGTGACGAGCTGGGAAAATATGTGACAAATTTAACTTAGAAATGCAAGTCTGCAAGAAGAAAGGGCTGCTCTGCAAAGAGCCATTCATATTTTTCAGTCTTCCCACAGAAGTGCTGCTCTCAGTTTCTCTGTAATCTCTGATATTTCCTAATATCAGAGCACAGTGCTGGCAGAGGCAGAACCTGGGGCTAAACTTCAGTCTGTGTTCTTGCTCAGAGGAAGTGGATTCTGGGATCTCTTTGGCTTTTGAATGTCTAGAGGCCAGGCTCAGAAGCAAAGGAGAGGGGAAAAATAAAAGTTGTATTTTTCTTGTTAGACGAAGGTCTTGCTGATGGGAAGACACAGATGCTGAAATAAAAGCGTGTGTGACACTGGAGTTGGGCAGGCTCCTTGGGAGCTCACTGGGGAGGGTTGTTTGCTCTCTGTTTTCGACACCACCCTCCCTCCTGACAACTCAGGAGCAGTTATACAGATTTTTACATACAAAAGAGACTCCAATTGTCCAGAGACATTTGTTGTGGAGAGAGCAGGTATTGTTCTTCCTTTTGGAATTGATCTGGTTCTGTCCAAAGAAGAGGCTCAGGAAAAGCATTTCCTTGATTGGTAGCTGACCTGGCTGGGAGAGGGATGAGCATCTTGCTGGTCCTGCTTTGTGCCCACGTGCCGTGTGGATGGCCACTGGCTGACATTCCTGATTTTTCTGCTGACTGTTAACATGCTGGAGGTGGCCACTCAATGGTGGCCTTGGGAGAGGGGATGATAAACTGCTGATTTAGTAATGGAAGAGTTGGGGGAGAGGAAGAGCCTTACTTACTTTGGCCTCAGACATGGGTGAGACCTGGGGAGCCTTTTACAGCAACAAAGTTGAAAGAACAAATACCTCACAGCACAGTTTTGATGTAGGTTTGGTTCTTTTTTTCCAGTAACAACCATAAAGAAAATATACTTTGAAAGCAAAATATTTTTTTTCACATTCTTCCCCTTAGTTTTCCTCCTTCATGTGGTGGTGGCAGACCACAGGGCTGCAGCCAGAGGAGGCAAAGTCCATGCTGGTATCTGCTCTGAAGATATTCAGATACTACAGATGATGGTGTAGCAATTTCTCCAAGAGTGGTGCACCTACCTGCTCAGCCCTGCAGTTCAGGTGGGTACCCACTGGAGAAGGATTTCCTTTAGGATTGGCTGCCACAGAAGCAGGGTGAGTCTTCAGGATGCTTTAGCCACATTCCTACCCTAATTACCTCTAGTTTTTCCCTCCCTGCCAGTGAGAAAAATGCCTGACCAGGAAAAAGTGTCTCACATAATTTCCTTGCTCTTGCATTTTTGTCTTACAGAAAATATTATTTGATCTTATGTTTCTAGGTGCTTGGGGTGTCCCTTTCCCTTGTGCCAGTTTATTTATGCTAATTCAGTAAAGCAAAAGGGCTGCATTTGAATTCATTGCCATTGAAGTTGTGACTGAGGACAGTTGCAATATAACAAGATGAGGATGACCTCCTTTCATCTGCTCTTGCTGCTATGGAAAGTTAGTGCTGGCTTAAACCCTGGCTGCCATTAATGAAAAATTCCACTATTTTTATTAAATTTCAGAATCATCTCAGCTAGCATGAAAAACAATGATATTGGATTTCTTTTTAAAATTAACAATGTATGTAACACAGAGAAAAAAAGCTGACATTTACTTAGTGCCTGGGAGCAAAGAGACTGCAAGGCAGACGGCGAGCTCTCCTTCATCCTGCAGCCTGGGAACGCGGGCTGGAGACGTGGGGAGAGGTGGCTTGGGGTGCATCACACAGCCAGGATGAAAGCCAAGAAACACCACTGCTATTGCTACCTTTCTGCAGTAGGAGAATGTCAGGGCTCGCTGGGGAAGGGAAAAAAAAGATTTATTTTAGCAGCTGGCCTGGATGTCTGCCAAAACGAGAGGGAGCTCAGAAGTGGAGCCCGGGATCTTGGTTCAAGGGTGCAGGAGGTGTGAGCTGGGGCTGGACAGTCACCAGCTCTGATCTGTGCCATGCTCAGGCTGGGAAGGGACCTTGAGCCCCTTCAGATGTCGAGGGACATTCACTGTCCAACCATCCCACTTCTCACAGAGCAAGGAGCCAGCCAGAGAGGGGAGCTGATGTTGCTCTAACTCAACTTTAGATGTTTAAGGCATGTTTATTTATGGTTTAAAATTATGGCTTTAGCATTTTACCTTGGGTTCACTTCAAAATTCACTCTCTTTAGGAGGTTTCTACTGCAATCAGCAGAATCCCTTATGAAAGTAAAAGTAGGATATTGCTTCATACCTGTTTGCAGGCATTGCAGAAGGTGCAGTGTCTAGTAGAGACCAGCCTATCTCAGACTGGAAGTGCTATTTGATTAAGTTTGGGGCAATCTGGAAATGAGCTTGCTCTTGAGAAGAGTCCACAGATCACCAGGAACACATTCTTACAGGGCAGTATCCTCACTGTCTTCCTAATTCATTCCTCCCCACTTTATCCAACATGCATTGCTGCTGGATTATTGACTATGTGATTTCTTAGCTTGATGCCCCAATAGAAAAGGCATTACTGTGCAAGGCAGGGAAATAAAGCAGGGCTTTGTGAGTTAGACTTGTTGCAATGCTGAGTAGGGCTGGCACAGGGCACGCTCCTCCTCCTTTAGGGCTTGGTGCCCACCTCCCTCTGTGGATGCTCTGGATGTGTGGAGCACATGTGGGATGAGAGATCTGGCCAAGGTCTCCCTCCACCCTTGCTGTGGGGGACTTCTGATCTATCTGGGGGGTGCATGTAGCACAGAAATTGCTCAGTTCCAGTGATGGCAGGCAGGACCAGCCCTCACAATGCAGGTTATAAACTGATTTACCTGCAGCTGGAACACAGACAGGCACTGAGCATCCAAGGGAGACTGTGCAGGAAACTTGTGCTAAGTTCTGTCCCTCACAAAAATACCAGTGCCACAAATCTGCTCTTGGCACTGGAGTGACTCTAAATATCCCAATCTACCCTGTTTACCTGGGTTTTCAGGAGCAGGATCTCACTGTGGAGTTTAAATTCCCTCTTTACAAGGAGTGCTTGGGAGAGGTGCTGCAGATTTCTCCTGTTACCTACCTCAGCTCTCAGCCTTGGGTTGGTTGCACTAGGCAGGGTGCAAAGATGCGTAAGCACAGACAGACACCCACACAAAGGGTGCTCTGTCCATCTACACCATCACCTGATCAGTCCTGATCAGCAGTAGGGAGTTATAAATAGCCTAAAAGCAGCTCACCATCATCATACACCACCATGGTAATAAATGTGCATGTTCTTTAAAGGCTTTTTACTCTTAGAAGAGAAAAAGATATAATGGCTTTTTTTTTTTTTAATATGTCACATAATTTATTCCAACAAACAGATGTATTTTGTTGTTGCCATTATCATTTGATGAAATACTTTAAAGCTGGTCCAAGGTGGTGCATTTTCAAATATAATGTATACAGTACATCTAGCAGTTAGTGGAATTTGGATGTGCAGCATAGAATGGTCATTATTTTTACTGAAAAAAATAAAGGCACTAATTACTTACAGACAAGATACTTAGCACAAACAGATAAGCTTCAAAATGAAAAATTCTCGGTTTATGATAATTATGTTCTCTGCTTTGTTTTCAGAGACTGATAATTTGAGGCTTTAAAATCACCAGGAAGCCATTAATTGGAATTCTTCAATAAAAAATAAATTACATAGAAGTTCATGATGAGTTGTAAAAACACAGAGACTGTATTATGCAGTGAGCGACATTGCTCTACTATTTATAGACATGCAGAGCTATGTAACAGCAAAAACTGTAAAGAATTTGAGATGTGCAGATAGCAATTATTCACGGATCCCAACGATCTGCAGATATTTCAAATAACTGCTTTTAGCAGATCAGCTATCCAATAAAAGCAGGGCTTTATTTCCAAGTGGCACTCTTCTAGCATGTTGCTTCTTGTTTTTGACATCTTGTATGACATTATTCTCCTGGAGCTGATCGTCATGAGGAGACGTGGAAATCCATGTATGGGAGCAGACGTGGAAATCCATGTGTGTGTTTATCCAGAGGAGCTGAGGGGATTTCTCTTTGAAGGGTTGGTCACTGTGCTCCTTTCTCCTGTAGCAGGCTGAGAGCCTGAAATCCACAGCAGCTGACCAAAAGAAACTGTGCTGTTTTTCTTCCTTGCCCCATTTTTCCGCTGTTCCCCTTCTCTTTGCTTTCACCTGGGGCCACATCCTCAGGGATGATCCCACAAGAGCTGGTAGAGGGGCTCAAGGACTAAGATCTGCCCAGTGGCACCGAGCACAGAATGTCTCTTGACTTAGGAAGGAGCCAGGCTGACCCCTCACTGGAGCTGTGTGAGTAATCTGGGGATATTTAGAGCTGCTGCAGAGATCTTCTGTCCACCCACACCCTTCAAGTGCCCGCTTCTGTCCTTCTGAGCACACTGGGCAGAGCCACCAAGCTTCCAGCAGCTTTGGAACATCCCATGAGGAGACTGGCATTCCTGCAACCCTAAGGGAGACCTGACACCTCCTTGCTATTGTTTGGATGCAGGCCTGAGACTCCAGCCACTAATGGGGCTCAGTTAATTGTCTGCCCAGAGGATATGAAACACTGCAGTATTCCAGCTGTGCTCTTTTCACGGCCACTGACACCCCGGGCTCCTGCAGGGAGCTCTTTAGATAAAGCAAGGAACAAAAGTGATCACAGAGATCCTTGACATGTGCCACCTAGCACAGGAAACAGAGCAGGCTTCAGCTCATTCACCACTGAGCTCAAGGAGATGCACAAAAGAGTGAAGTGGCCTTGGTAGAGCCTGGTCTAAAGTTACACTTCAGGAAGACAGAGGAAGTGTTTCCTGAGGACCTGATCAAAGGCTCTCTCTTCAGTGCCAGCTTTGTGCCTTCTGGCCACCTTCGTTCACAGGTACCATTCAGGGGCTGGATGTGACTTCAGGCCGGTTCATTCTCACTGTATCAGCAAGCACAGAGCTTAAAACCATCCTTTTAATATTTTGTGGCTAGAATTCATCAAAAGTATCAGTTGGTTTATTCCCCCTTCCCTTGTTTGTTTAGATCAGTGCTAGTGCAATCACAGGGAAGGCTGGACAATGCAAGGGAGACAAGGATAAGGGGAGACAATGGGAAAGAATCTGCAGAGAGGCTGCTGCAGTGTCAAGACCAAATGGCATCGTGTCAGGAGACAAAGCCATACAATGAAAATATTGGGTCTCTGCTGCCACTCGAGGAGTATCGTAATTCTTGGAGATCAAAACCTCCCATACATCATCCAAAATCAATTGATAAGAGATCTCAGAGAGATTAAAAACTGTTCCCTCCCATTCATTAGGAAAGGTGGCTTCTGTCCAAAGCTGATTGTTGGTGTGGGCCAACTATGATAAATGCTCTCTTACTCACCAAAAAGAAACACGTCTTAATGAGCGATCAGCTTGTGTACATTTTAATTTCCAAATTGCTGTTGAGTCCATACACAGTTCCCCAGAAGTGACAGTGCTGCTCGAGGCATGCTCCCCTAAACAACACTTTGCTTTCTTTGTAGGCCCATAGAACTTTCTGATGCCAAGCCAATCCCATGACCTGATGCCTCTGCGTGACTAATATTGCAACAATGAGCTATTAACTCCTGTTTCCATGTATTGTAAAACAAGAAGTATTCATATGTGGTTAGTGAGTGGCACCTCAACATTTGTGGAATGGGATTGCAGTGACTGGGCACCCACAACTCCTGTTCATTCACAGTTCCTGATGATCAGCATCAGGATGTTTCATTGTGGGAAAAGCCCCTTTCCAACGGGATGGTTCTGCCTGTTCTCCATGACTTGGTTATGTCCTCTTCCTCTATGTGTGCCCTAGCCTAAAAGAATGTCCTTCTGCAAGTCCCCATGTCCTTTGGGAGGGCAGGGACCAGGATGTCCCACACAGAGCCTGCCTTTGCTTTCCTCCTGCATCCCTGAAGTTTGCAGCTCAGTCCTGGAAAAGCCTTGAGTGTCCCATCCTGTCTCAAACCCCACAGCTCTCAAGGAGCATCGATGACATTTACCCTGTGTCTCTAAATTATTCTTGGTAGAGTGGTGCTTGGGCCAGTGACAGTGATGCTGCAAAAGGTCACTTGGTGGACCTCGACGCCCTGTTTTATTTACTTAGTTTATTTGGCTTGCAATGGAGACAGGACATGCTTAATATGTTGGTCACACCACAGGCAGCCAAGCTCCAGTGTCCATCACCTCCTCGGATTAGAGCATTTGTAGGAGGTGTCAGAAGAAATGGAAGGAGTTCAGCATATTTTTTTGGTACGTCACAGTTTCAAAGGATTTCTGAAATTTAATGAACTCATTTAATAGGCATAATTGTCTTGAGTACATGTGAGAAAACTTCTGAAATAGCAGAATTAGGCATGCTCCATTTTGTAGCCTTTCAATGACCTCCAGCAAACGTGTGACCCAGATATGAGAGCCTCCTGTCCACTTGCATAAACATGATGTTTTAAAAAGGCGGGGCGGGGGGGAATAAAAGAATTGAGCTCTTAATGGCACATGGACAGAGACATACTGCAACTGCAAAACAAATTCAGCAGCAGCAGAGAGAGAATTGCCTCCAGAGCCTGCAAGCCAAAACTCCGCCGCTTCCCCAAGACGGAGGAGCTTTGATGGCCAGGGACCTTGGGTCCACCCTGGATCTCCCTGCGCCAAGGCTCAAGTGGTGGCAAGGGGCACCAAGCTGCTTCAGGCCCAGGAAGAGCTATGCTCAATGCTTGAGTGATGTCCACACTGCTGTTTATTCAGGGTGCCCTGGAACACACGGCCCTGTTTTGTTTCCTGGCCTCGATGGAGGAGGTGAAGGGGTGGCAGTGGCCATGCCAGGCACTGAGGAGGTGGCAGCTGCTCGCTCCAGCCCTCCTGCCACTTGCATACCAGCTATGGCTTGAGCAAAAGTTATAATTTAAAAAATTGCCTTAATTAACATGCATTTTTAATACATCATTAACTTCCCATCACATGTCCTGATCCAGAGGAGCTCTGTGGCTGGGTTCTGACTGTGGGCTTCTTCATCCCTACTCACAGAGAGAGTGAGTGACTCTTCATCAGTTTAGGCCCATCATTTCCTCAGTATCCAGCCCTGACTCTGGATTAACATGCACACTGAGGAGAAGGGGAGGGGGTCCTGCCAGGGGCACCACTGCTGGCCCCTCTCATCACAGGCTGCAGCTCCAGCATCCCACTCCATTCACTGCTATGAGTGAGGTTTATTAAAAGCAGGAACCAGCAAAGTGTGGCTGGGTTTTAAAATTATATGCTGTTAGTTATTAACTGCTACAAATTAGGTAGATGTTGTTTCAAGGAGAGTAATTTCCACCGCCGGTGCTGGTGGAGCGAGTTGGTGTGGGGTATGGCACAACTTTCCAAAGCAGGCATTGCCAGCTAGCTCAGAAAAGCACTTTTTTGGCCACTTCTTGGGTTTTATGCATGACCGAGATTCAGCATTGTTCATGCTTGCTTGCAGCAATGATACTTCCCTGTCTATGAAAACTCATTTTTCATTTTAACAATAATTCCTGGGCAGGAAAAAACACGTCTTGGTTTCTCCACTGAGCCAAGCGCTGAAACAGAATATTGGGCCAAATTATGCTCTGATTTTGCAACTTTAAAATCTGCCTTTGCAAGTTGGTGCTGAATTTAGTTTGTTTCCCCCAGGCATTTTCCATGCAATAAAAATCATATTTCTTTTTAATTTTATTTTTCTTTTTTTTTTTTCCTTTTTCTTTTGCTATTGGGGGAAAAGGAAAACTCAAACAAGAGAACAAAGTCAATTGTTAGATTAAAATTATCTGAACTCTTGGTATTAGAGGAAAACCATAAGGAAAGCTCACTCCAAGTATCTTGCCTGGAAATCTCAATTATCAGCATAAATTCTGTTGATACAGAATAAGGCATTTTGAGTTGTGGCAGCCAGTGATTAAAAAAACCATGAAAAACAAAACTCAGAGAAAAGCAAAACTTTGAGACTTCAACACTTCTGTTCATCCGTTTAAAGGGAGAATGCAGTGAGCTGGTTTGAAGATTTTTCCTTCCCCACTACTTTTGCTTCCACAACCCTGCAGGGGAGAAGCAAACAGTCTTTGAGCTGTAATAGGTGTCAAACCAAGCAAATTCAACAAAGTTTTAGTGAGTGAGAACGGAGAGCAGCGTTCACAACATTTTATTTGGCAGTCCCTTTATAGGTACTCAGATGTGGAGACCGAGAGTGTGATACACAGAGACAGATTGCTCTGGGATGGAGAATGGGGAATTTGAGGTGCCACGCATAGCACAGCTTTTATTGGGCTAGGAAATGCAGAGTGCAAACCACGGTCTTTGTCACAAAGGAAAAAGAAAACGCTCTTCAGAACAAAGTTTTTATGTTAATCTGGTAAAAACTGTTACAGAAATTATCACTGGTAGCTTTTTAAAAGCCAGTAAGGCTGAAGACCACAACCTACTCATACCTTCAGAGCAGATTAATTAATTTTTCTTCAGTAGTTAACCAATAGATGGCATGTAGGGGTGTGTGTATAGGTATATTTAAGTGTATATAAGTTTTCCTGGGAGTGTGAGAAATAAAGTAGTTAGAGAGGGAATGTAAAAACTCATTATTGTTTGTCATCAAGCAAAGGGACAGAAATTAAAGAGGCTGGAGGGGAAGTGAGCAGCTGTAGTCGTACTGACACCCATAACTTTTCACCAGGGTGAGGCAAAGCATCAGGACGTGAGACCCTGGCTCCTGCCCTTTTGAACTTGCTTCTATAGATCACCCTGAAATAGAGAAGTGAGAGAAAGCCTCCTGTCCCCAGTGGGGAGAGAGGAAACCAGCAGCTCATGCAAATATTTCGGATGAGAAGCTGAACACACGCCCTGCTCACATCCGCAGGGCCGGCCACGCTGAATGACTCCAACGTCTGTCGGAGCTGGAAACAGGTCTGAAGCAGCAAGGACAAGAAGAGAAGTGTGCCTTCCTCATGTCCGCTCCTGGGAAGTGTAAAAGATCACTTTAGCCATGGTGGGGCCCTGCAGAGGCACCAAGTGTGGTGGTGGTACCCCTAAATGTGGGTGGTGTAGGGTGCAGGGTGATGAGCTCTGTGGGACATCATGGCCAGGCTGGGGCTCAGCTGTGCCCAGGCACAGGCAGCAGATCTGCAGGTCGTGCTCTTGCCCTGGCCATGGGCTGGTGGCTCTGCCTGGCAGAACCAAGGATGTCTCATCCCTGCTGCCACCAGCTGCTGGGCAGTGCATGAGTTGCCCTGTGGGACCTGTGCGGGAAGGTGTTTGTGCCTGGAGTGTTTTGCCCTGAGAGCTGGCCCTGAACATCCCCTCCGTGCTGGGGATGAGCAGGGAGGGGATGTGGCATCAGGCCTGCTGCTGAGGCTGCTGGCTGTGCCTATGAGGTGGCCATGGGGCTTTCCACCGGGCCCTGCCTGGCATGTGTTGGATGTGGAGTGGCCAACGCGGCCCAGCGGCTCTTCAGAGGCTCCTGGTTCTGTCTGCTGCTCAAATGGCCGTGGCTGAGGCCCCACAGGGTCGGGAGGCCTCAGTGTGGCACTGTGTGGCTTACAGTTTGCTCTCGAAAGCAAACTGAGAAGTGAGAGGCAGCTGCCACACTCACATACCCTTCATGAAGCCATGGCCCCCAGCTTGGCCTCTTGGACAAAGAAACAGAGTCATTTGCAAGACCTGAATTCCCCTCTGTGGTAGCACAAGCTGCCTTTTCACTCACCTTAAGAAACAGAGGTAGCGAGGAATGCTCAGAGTTAACAATACCCAAATGTATTTTGCTCTTTTGGATTAAAACAAGCTCCCTCTGAAATCAGATTTCTGCTGAGGCCAAGGGATGCTGCTTCTCTCCTGCCAGCTCTTTCTGCTTGATTTCTTGTCTGCTCCAAGGTCCTGGCAGAGACAGGAGTCCCACCATTGCAGGAACTGTGCATACCCCATTGAAGGAAAACATTTCCTGTCTTACAGAGCTTCAGGTTTAAACAGAAAATGTTGTGAGGGGAAGAAAGCAAATAAAGTGATTCAGGCTGGCTGGTGGCAGGTGTGGGACTGGACTCTATTCTTCTGCTGTTCTGGTGGCCTCAGGATGAAGCCAGGTTTCATCCTGGTGTGCCTAGTGTGGGACAATCCAGCCTGTCTGAAATTCACAATGGCATTAAGCAACAGCAAAAAATTGGGGATTTATGTCTCTGCACAGTGAGTGTCATCATCAATATTACAGTGAATTATCATTGATTAGGAAGTTCAACTGCATTGCATTGACATGGACTGAAAAGCTGGAGACACCCAAATTTCCAGAAAACATCTGTGTTTTCAGACAGCACCACTGCTGCTCGGCAGAGCACTGGAGGAGAGGTTTTACATGAGCGAGATTTGACATGTGCTATTTAAAAATGCAAAGATCTCTTGTTTTGCGTGAAGAGGCACATTTTCAAACAGGGAAATGGGTACATAACATCCTCTGAAAGCCCCTGGAAGTCTGAGTGTCATTGGTATCTCTGCAAAAGTTGCCCTGTCTGCACTCCTCTCACAGTGCTTTGGTGACAATTTGTGAGTGACACTTCAAGGCTGATTTTAGTAAGCCTTGCTCTGCCTGTGCTTTCCAGACCTTATTACCCACTCCTCAGTAGTCGAGAATTTGCTGTTATTTTAAAAAATTGTACGTCCTGAGAAAAAGTTCTGTAGGATAGCTCAGTGTTTCATCATCTGCATCTGTTTCAAAGTGTCTCCCATAGTATTTAGATAGTCTGGGGACTTGTAAGGGATGGTTGCCCTTTCTGCACTTCAAATTTTCACATCCTGACATTAGGGTTTATTCTTGACTGTGAGTAGTTCAAAGGCAGCTTTGGTCCAAGCCTCCTTGATGGTAAATATTGCACAGCCATAGCTGCCTTCACCCTTAACAGTGTAGACCATTTCCTGCATTATTTTGTTTTATATTCAACACTCCATTCTTTTCTACCAACATTTGGGCAATTTGAGTCCCAAGCCTCACCCTGAATGTATTTTAACATTACTAGGTTGCATAACCTTTCTCAGGTAAAAAAAAACAGTGAGCATGTTACTCCTATTTAATTTATTAAACAGAGCCTTCCATGGCTCTAAAGGCTGCCCAGATTTTTGGGAAAATTCCCTGCTCACACAACTCTTGAACTGCAGGTGTAAGCATTTTGGTGATGCCTCATCACAGAGGTCAGTGTTCACCCAAGCCTCTGCTGCTGCTGCTGGAGACTGCAGACTGCAAAGTAAAATCCTAAATTCAAATGCTGAGAGGCAGAGATGTCCTTTTAGGGAGAAATATTCAAATGAGGTGCACAACACCAGGAAAAGTGGAATGGGGCAGGAGTCAGGGAGCAGCAGCCTGTCCCTTGCAAGAGAAAGCAGCAAATAACGAGTTGGTTATAGGAGAGATAAAAGAAAAGCTGACCTCTGCGATAAGCATGGAGGTGGTGGAATGCCGAAGCAAGGAGGCAATTATCCCAACTCTCTGGGATGAAGTGGGTACAAGAGCTAACAGAGCTGAGCAGTGAATTTCAGCAGCAAAAAAATAAAAAAATGGATCGTGCACAGCTGCAGGGGTTACTGCCGGAGACTGTATCAGAAAGAAGAAAAATGGATATTGCCTGCAGAGGGACTCAACACTTTATTGGGCTTCCAGGAGAAGTCGGCTCCAGCATACACAGGAATTTCTGAGGAGATGATTTCCCAGCTACTTTAGATTCACTGCAAACAGGTTTCAAGTGATAAAATTCTTTGGGGGATATGGGTTATAATGAATGATCCGTTTTAGAAGAGGAAACAAATAGTGGGATGTTGCAATGTTTTAGCAGGGAGAAAGCCATTGTTTCCAGATTTGTATTAATGATACGGAGTGGAAGGAGAATGGTGAGATGACAGCATTTGTAAATGAGGGAAGTGATCAAAGATCAGCAGCAGTCCCAGGAGGAAGGGTGAGAGCAGTTAGAAAATACTAAATTTCAGCTCCAATTCTCACACATCCCCTAGGATATTTTATAAATTTATTTGTTCCTGAAGAGTTTTCTGGGCACCCCAACTCAAGGCAGTGCAGGAAGCCTGCACACCTCTGTGATTTGGCCAGCAGTTAAATCCAGCTTCAGCTGCTAACACTGATGAGCTTGGAGTTGGGAGAGACCACAGGACTCCTGTCCTGTAAGCAACAGCCACCTGACATTGTTCCAAGGCTACTGTCACGAGCACAGCCTTTGTCCTGTGAACAAATGTGTGTATTACTCACAACTTGTAAGAACAAAGGAAAGAACAGTACTTGAACTGTGTTTTTCTAAACAACCACATGAACTATACTTCGAAAGGAAAAACTTCCTGTCAGGTTTTATATTCAACATTTCTTTATCTTTATGAGACATCAGGAAAAAAAAATTACCTGCCCTGGAGATCTAAATTTGTAGGCAGAAAGATGCAAACTAGGAAATCCCAAAACACACAAAAATTATCTTGCTCAACTAACATTATACTACTTGCATGATAATAATTATAAACAGACATGCCATTTGATTATTTACAGATTCATTTCTCTACTTAGTTCAGCTAAAATTTGTAGAGTATTTCCCCTCATTTGTGGAGTAATTGACTTGTTCTCATGACAAGCCTGGGCTTACAATCCAAAGCTGAGTGTGATCTCTCCCTCACAGCCGGATGTCTCTGTGAAACACGCGCTGGGATTTCATCGCGTCTTGCTGGGTTCAGTACAAAAACTGCTGTTGAGATGCAAACACCTGGGCTGTGCAGAAAAGGATGCCAGGGGACCAGAGGGGTGGCTTGCACTCTTTGCATTCACTGAAACAGCAAATCCAGAGGCTCTCCCCTTTACATGATGTCTGTAGTGCTGCCAAACCCAGAAGTTTTGGAGGTAGGAACATCTCAAAGAACCGCCTGTCAGGGGACAGCACGAGAAGGCTTTCCATTTCCAGCACTCTGTAGGCTCTCTGGAGCAACCTGCTCTGCCATGGCTGTGGGTCAGGCTGCCCACACTTTGCTTCCCCTGCTCCCACTGTCACCACCCCAGATTGCCTCATCTCCTCAGTTGAAGGATAATTTCTGATGTTGAATTTCTGCTGTTCTTCAAGCAAGTCTGCTGGTTATCCTGCAAGGCTGTTTCATACCTTGGCACAACAAAGCTGGCCTTTGTCACTGGGCTCCTCCTCAAGCAAAGCCATTGTGTATCCTTCATTATCCCAGGCACCCTGATGCCTTCCTCTGGTCGGGGTGAGGTGACACCTGGGCTCCCAAATCTCCCTCCTCTTATCAGCCTTTCCCTGTCCTTGCATGAGCACGGCCCTGGAGGAGGGCTCTCCTGTACCATGGGGTGAACAGCCTGTCTCATGTCTGGAGGCACAGGGAGCTGCCACACTTCTCAGGCTTTTCATGTGGCACAAAACACCCGCTTGTGCACACAGAGTCACCTTCTGCCTGCAGTCAGAGCCCTCCTCACACAAGCACCATTCTTGGCAACACTGTCTGGTTCAGCTCAGCTTCCTCTCCCCAGTGATCATGTACTGGTTCCTCATCTTTATCAGAATGGGCAGCTTTGTACCTAAAACCTGCTTTGGTTTTTGCTGCTTTGTGTTCATGTTGGGCATTTTTTGGTGGGGCTCTTCTTTTCCCTGTGGATGCTCTTTCACACTGCCAGTTTGGTCTGTCTCCTCATTGCCTGGTTTTCCTGAGGAGCTGGTCCCAAGCAGAAATGGGAGGTCACCTATTGTGTGTTTCAAAAATTTGTAAGAAGTATTCACTGGGAATCAGATATGAAAATGTGCACAGAGTTAGAAGAGAAAGTATTAGTGGCATAACCCTTCTAATGATATTCCCTACAGATCTTACAGGTATAAATATTTCCAGTGTTGAACAAGTGCTGCCTTAAATCATTCAGTCACTCTCTGTAGGCTGCAGCTCACTCAACAGCAAAGTTTTGTCCTGTTTCCAATCTCTCCTCAACAGGGAACACAGGATTGCTCCAACATATTCACTGTGTGTTCTCTTCTGCTGCCACTTTCCATCCTGCTTGGCTGAGTACTTTTTCCCCAGTCGGGCAACTGGTAAGAAATGAGTATCTCACTGTGATTATTATGATTTAGTCTTTGCCTGTAATCAGGGGCAAATCTAACCTCTAGCAGAGGGTCAAGAGCTTTTTCGTATGGGTGACACACCACGTGTGACTGAGGCCAGGCTCCCATGGACATCTTCTCCTGTTCTGTAGCAGAGTTACACCAGGGAAAGGTTTGGCACAGGCTGTAAAAACTAAACCTTGACCCAGCCACGAGCAAATGAGAGCGAGGCAGCTGTTTAAAATGCCTGATGGTGAATTCAGATTAAACCATTTCAATATTGACTGAAATGCTTAATTTTATTGGCACTGGCTACTGTGAGCACACTTCCCTCTCAGTGACAAGCAGCAGGATTACCCAGCTCAGAGGTCAGCAGGTGGGCTCTCCATCCTTGGCTCCCCTCTGAGGACAGGGCTGGAGAAGGGATGATCCCTAACTCAGGCCATCACACCCCTGCCCTTGAACACTGGGGAGAATGAAGCAGATGCAAGTGGCTGGTGATCTGCTTTTCAGCCCAGCGCTTCTGACCAGGGGACGCTGGGCTGCGTGGCCAGAAGCCAGTGAGCTGCCAGCAGAGTGTTTGTGTGAAGACACATAAAACATCTTTTGGCTGACAAACTGCATTACACGTCTGTCCCCATGCCCAGGAGTAGGCAGAGCAGTTCTCTGCTTCAACTCCCTGTGTTATATATATATATATGTGTGTGTGTATGCATAGCCAAAAATGTGAACTTCTTGTGGTGGTGATTTCTCCAAGCTCCTGCCCAAGACAAAGCCAATGCCCCCAGGATCTGTCTGGAGAAGGGAAGGCGCTCTGTCTGCTCAATCAACGCGCTGACACCACAGTCCCTGAGAATTGGCTTGGCAGCGGGTGCTCTCCGAGCCAGAACTGGCAGATCAGCAGCTGCTGGAAGCAGACACTCCTTCGCAAGTTCTGGTCCTCTCTGGTGTCACCCAAGCTGCTTCCCTGACTTCCAGCGACGGCTTTTTGTTAATTAGGTCACGCGTGGCCCCGCCGCGCGACGCGGCGCCAACGCTCTGGTGCCGGTGTGTCTTTTCACTTTTGTGAGCCTGGCATTTTCTTTGCTCTCCAGGTTATGCCAAGACAGAAGGAGGGACTTGGAGAGGGAGGATTAACCTTTCGCTGGCCACGATTCCCTCCCTCTTATCGCGGAGGCTTCGGCAAGGCGCCCCCCCCCAGCCAGCCTATCTGTCTGAATTGCTGAAAGCATAATGCTCCCATATGAGAGATAAGTAAGTGAGCTCTCTTTCTTTTCCGTAGGGATGAACCATAGTGTATGCAGATTATTGGGAGAAGAAAATAATATCAGAGAAAGGTGGCTTTCTTAAAAGGCGTCGGTAGCATTAGTGTCATGTGTGAAGCACCCATTTGTGACAACTGTACAGACCTTTCAATGGAAAATTGTGCTGTGCTACCTTTTAAAGTATGAAATGCTAATTTTGGATTTACAGTTTTTGAACTGGAGGGCTGCATTTTGCATGGAATTTTGTTTAATTTCCCAGAGAAAAAAGGCATTTGAAACACAACTGCCTACAGCCAACTGTCAACAAAAATCAACTGTAATAACACGCGGCCTGTCACTGATTTATGTGGTGATGTGGTAATCTTCTCAATTTAGCTGGATATTTCTTCTTCATACCAAATAGCTGAAAGTCTTGCTAGACATTTATGAATATCGGGAGGTGCTATTAGGATGATAATGGGGCAAGATTAAAGAGGTGCTCACTAGTTCAAAGTGCCAGTTAAAGAGACAGGGAAACGAGAGGTGCAGATATATATGGCCCGTTGGTATAAGTGAACTTTATATTTTCAGAGTTGCTTAAGATTTGGGAGACGGCATATTGAAATCCATCTGCCAGGAGAGCGTCTTTCTAAAGGGAGACTGGGGGAAGAAGCAACTGTATGCTTTTTTTTTCTCCTAAAAACATGCTTTTGTTTAGCAGGAGGTTTGGACTGAAAATCTTAGGTATGGAAGCTGGAGCAAGTGAGTGTGGATGATGTTTTAGCAAGCAGAATGCTGGGAATTCTCCCCCTTTTCTCCAAAGGTCTGAGCCTCAGCCATGGTCACTTTGCAGCAGGCTGTGTCTCAGCCAGGACTGGCGAGTAACATATCACACTCTACGTGTTACAGCTAAGAAAAGTAATTGGCCTCTCATAAAGAGCCAGAACTAATGCAGACAAAACGATATTGCAAGACTTGAGCTGCAAATAAAGAGACAAGTTTGTGTTTTACAAAAATGTATAATTTACCAGGCATTTCATTATGCTGTATAAAAAGGCAAAAATGATAATTGAAAATAAATGTGGCTGCCTAGCTACAGTATATGCTGCCAGCGTTACTGGAAATAGAAGTGCTTTCTTGCTGAAGAGAGTTAAAATTTTCATACAACTTCTGTCTGCAGACTTGTGTAATGTATCTTGTTAAATTTGTTTCAGTTTGGGTATTTGTTACAGAGAAGCAGGCAAAATGTGAGGCTCCGTCTGTGTATTTTTATATCTAGGGGGTTGTACAATTATATTAATTATTAACAGCCTCTTCTGCAGATGCACACATCTGTGCAGTCTGAGGCAGGATTCATCTTGCTGAGTTTATTCCAGAGTGGGGAAAGTGCATCAGTTGCCTTCAAGGTTGCCAGAGATATCCCACAGCAAACTCCTGTCTTCCAAGGAACATGGTTACAAATAGAGATAAACCAAAGTAATGTAGCTGGGCTATTTTGCCCTGAAGCAAAGGGAATTCTGAACTGCTGTTTTTCTTCAGTGCATGGGGCTACTTGGGGATGCTGAGAATTAGTGGAGGGGGAGAAGGTCTATGGAATTGTCATTGCTTCTGTCCTTAAAGCTTCTTTCTGGCCCCCTCATTCCTGGCAAGAGGAAGCTGCCACAGACATGGTGTCCCTCTGTGTCCAAATGTAGGAGTCTCCCTGTGCTCTGCACACCCAGTGTGGGAAAACCTTCCCCAAGGGAGCTTTGGGGGGAAAAAACCCTCCTCTGGATTGAGATTTTCCCTCCAAGCTCTTCAATTTGTCAACAGAGAGAACTGGGCTCCAGGCTCAGTTCTTCCCAGGGTCTGCTCATGCCCCACAGCAACAAAATGCTGTGCAGGTTATCCAAGCTGAAACTACTGAGTTTCCACCATTAGCTCTGGAATTAAGCTAAAAAAGACAAGGTGAAAGGTTTTCCCTTGGCTTTAAAGGCCAAGGAGGCAGGGACAGAGAAATGGGATGAGTCCCTTGTTGGCACTCCCATTCCACAGATCCCTCACCAGGGTGCATGGGATGGCAACAGAGTGGACAGGGTACAGGGAAAAGAACTCATCAGCAGGAAGGTTGTACTTTCATGTGTGTGTTTAAATCCAATGTTCAAAATTATCTTCTTTTTCATTCTTTCTTTCCATTTGGGCTCTTCTTTTATCTACATTCTCAGCTGGGCTGCATTGTTCAGAGTCGGGGTTGTGTTTGGATAGGTCAGGTCCTATGAATTCACTTGGCCTTGAAGCAAAAAAACTCATCATGAATAATGAAAGAAAGGAAAATAATGCCTGAGACAGTATGACTTTAAAAATTATTAATATCTATTCTTTCCCTCATAATTTGCCTCCAGACTTTTCCCTTTTCAAAATAGCTTGCCATTAGCAGTTGAACTTTCAATAGTCAGTACTTTGATGGAACTGGTGTTCTGAAGCCAAAGGGAACATAATTATTATTATTACTATTATTGTTATTATTATTTGGAATCAAGGTTCATTTTGGTAAGTTCAAAGCCCTGGGTGAATACAGAAAGGCCCAAGTTCTGTCCTCCAGCACATCTTGCTGGCTCAAGCTGGCCACTTGGAACACAGCAGTGTTTGCCAGGCAGGTACTGAAATTGTTGTGACCGTGGATGTGTAAACAGCAGCATCAGCTCCCATCCAATACTGCTGACAGGAAAGCTGGTCCTGTGCAGAGCAGCACCGAGGGGATTTGCAGTTATGAAGGAATGGGATATATCAGGGATGCAACTGGCTGTCACTAAGTAGCTCAGCAACTCTCAGGGGCCTCTACTCGGGCTCCCCACGCCTCCTCTCAGGCAGGAGATTTTCCTGCTTCAGAGGCTTTTATTAAAAACCAGTTCAGGTAAATGCTGACAATAAGCAAGCAAACCTGTTGAGCCTGGAGTCCACAACGTGCCAGGCAACAGGATGCTTCTCTGTGACATTTAAGAGTGCTAACACCTGAAGAAAATATTGCATGTTTTACCCTTTCTGCTTCAAATAACACCAAAAGCTGCTGCTCTTGCAATTGCATTTCGGGGCATTTTCAGCAGGCTGTCCCCACCTCTGTCCCCAGGATCTAAGGGCCCCCATCTGCCTCTGATTAAAGGAAACCTTCTCCATTAGTGCCATGGTTGGGACTCTGAAATAACCCAGAGCAGCTTTATGTACCCCAAAAGCAGCTCCACAGCAGAATTTGGGGTGTGCTGAGGCAGGGCTGCTGGCAGGGTGTGGAGCAGAGCACTCACAGCCAATGAGCTCCAGGAGTTAATTAGTGTGTTATCCCAAACACCTGTGGAGCACACTTATAGCCTCAGCTTGCTCTGGCTCCAGTTTTAGTCTGTGCTGCTCCACGTTCCCTCACAGCAGCTCCCCCCAGCTCCCTGGGCTACCCTGAGCTTTGGGTAAGGTAAGTTTGCCTGTTATTCCTAAAGTTTTACAGGTTTGCAGCACAACAGTGCTCCATGTTTCTTTGAAGTGATGAGCAGAGAAAGCTTGATGGTTGTAGGACCTGAAGTTGCTCCTTGCTATGGCTGTTGTAAGGTGGAGTAGCTGCTTGGGATGTGAAAGGTGATGATTTTCTGTGGTGAAATTCTTAATTTTTTTTCTCTTTTAAGTCCTCTCCCCATCAGTATTTACCCCCTGCTTTGTTGGCATATTTATGCACCTGTATATTTGTATTGTTTCTCTTGTGAGCCTTCCCTGAGCTGGTCATCTGTGGAGAGGATGAGGATTTTATGGGAATTCAGTGGGATTTTTATGAGAATTAGTACTTTTTAAGTCATAGTTCTTTGATTTTTCTGTCAAAATAGCAGATGATTATTTTGTTGTTAATGGTCAGCTGTGCCAGCTCTGTGAGCATTGTGGTCCTGGTAGTTTGTGGAGTCAGAATTGTTATGGCTTTTAGGCAATACTCCCACTGAGTGTGGGGAATTTTACCCCTGGTAAACATAAGGGTTACCCCAAGTTTCCACTTCACCCCTTTCCTGGTGCTGGAGGAGGGTTGGGGGAACAAAAGGTGAATCTTTTTCCTCAGCTGCTGGAGCTTCAGAGGGCCTGGGCAGCGTTAACGAGGCACAGCTGGGCCTCGTTTAAACACTTAAGGCTAAAGGGTGAAGCCACGAGGAGCTTCCAGAACCGTCTGGGCTTTTCCAATCAGGCTGTGGATTAATTAATTGCCTTCTGCTAGAGGTGGAAGGAAGGCTTTTAATGTCTGCCAGGGGATAAAGCTTCTTGTGTTGCCCACTGAAAGCATGGCAGGCTCAGCTCAAATGGGTGAACCTGTGTTACACACCCCATTTTGAGGACTTTAATGGCTTGGGGGTGGAGTTCCTACATGGAAACCCCCTCTGATTCCAGGGGGTTCACCTGCAGCGTGTGCCAGGCTGAATTTGAAGCCATCCAAATGCACTTGTGTGTTACCTGCAGAGATAATTGCATGTATGTGCACATCCCCATCAGAACACCTGTGCTGCCTCCCTGGCATGCATAAGTATTCCCTGCATGCCTGTGTGTTCCCTGCAAGCAACACTACACATTAATGAGACAATCCATATATTGCATTAGGACAGACCCTATGCAGACAATGCTCCAGGTACTGATTTTTCTTTCTTTTTTTTTTTTTTTTGAGTGTAAATCCTGAAATATGGCTGATATGGTCCACTGCAAAATGAACCTATATTGGAAATGGCAAAATTGTAATGTAAAATATACTGGGGTCAGTGGGGTGTGATGTTTTTTGCATACATTTTTTCTCCCTTGACCCATGCCATTCTCCTGCATATCGGGGGAAAAAAGCTTCATCTCACACGGAAATGTGATGTCCTTTACTGCCAGAGGCTGTTGCTGTTTTAAATGAGGAAAAAGCACAATGCATGAAGAAGGAAAATTAAAGCATATTCATTTTGGAAATTAGATACGGTGTCAGGAGACTCTCTGGAAATAGCATGGTTTGAATGGAGCACCAGACTACAAGACAGTTCACTGAACTTTTGACCACTATTTATACTATGGGAGCTTTTGAAATGGGAAGACAGCGAAGTATTTTATAGCTGTTTAATAGTGGATTGTGGTTTTTACTAGACATTTATCTTCCCTCTGAGTGTATATAAGATAAGTAAACATTATGGAGTGTAATTGCCTTGTGTTGGAAGCGCTTTAATTTAGGGCTGCTTTATGCTCCCTGTTTGTGGCACCTCTCATCCCCAGGCACTGTGAGGGGGTGCAGGTGCCACCTGAGTGCCTGGCTCCATCCCAGGATCCAACACCTAGCTGAGCCTGCTCCTGGCATCTCAGTGATGCTTCTGCTGTTTGTGTTGGGCAAAAAACGTAAGCCTAAAGCAGAGGTGCTTGTGGCCCTGGACTCAGGTGACTTCTAGCTCCAGGCCTGACTTAATTCCCTTATCATTGAAACTCACTTTAACCTGCTCTGTGGCTTCATCCCTCTTTAGCATTCCAAGTGCAGGGAGCAATCCACCCTTCCAGGGCTGGCAGCTCTCTCATTACAATTGTGACGCTGCATCACCAGGCAGACATGCATGAATGAAACACTGTTTGTAAAACCAAAAATGTGTTTGGGGTATTTTTAGGTCCTATTAACTTGGGCTGTTGTTCAGGGAAATAATATGGAAAGATCAGAATTTTGGCATAAACTGAGAAACGTGGTCTCGGCATAGTCAAGACTTTTTTCCCTTCTCCCTTTACTTTCCAGCTACATAAGTTTTTAGCTTCAGCTGGCACAGGGTGAGTTGCACTGTGGCTGTGGGTCTCAAGGAGCATTGAGAGGGAGGTGCTCTGGAGAAGGAGCTGCCCCTGCCAAACCAGCCACCTCCTCCTGGGGCTGAGGGCTCAAATGGAGTCATGCTGCACTGGGATTGGTGCAGGTAGTGCTGTTTCCCTTTCTGTTTCCTTTTCCCTCTTTGAGACAATTATAAAACAGATCACTTACTGCTTAATACTGAGAGGCAAGCCATAAAGCCTTTTTCCCTTTTTTTGTTTTTTTTTTTTTTTTTAGTGTGCTCTTAGGAGAAGTTTAGGCTGATGGACATCCATTCTGTGGTCCCTTTGTCTTTTGTCATAGTACATCTTAGCCTATGGGAGAAGGAAAAAAAGATTTTTTTCCTTCTGCCATGGAAGATGCTTTTCTTCCTTGGACCAGAAGCTCCTCTCCTCTCAGTAGCCAGTAACAACCCTTCTGTTCATCCTTATGTCAGAGCCCCAGTGTGGAGCTAATAGAGATGGCTGACAATTAGGGATGAGCTGAGATGCTTTGGCAGGCTCCGGGTGCCGCGGCCCCCAGGGTGCTCTGGGATCCCTGGGAGCAGCGGGTGCAGTGCCAGCCGTGCTTCTCACGTGCCCTGTGCTCCTGGGGACAGCACTGGGCGTGCTGAGCCCAGCTGGGGCTGGGGGCTGCGGCACAGTTGCGAGGGGGAGTCTCTCAGAGTCAGCTCTTCCCTCCCTGGCTGCTCTCTGTCGCTTCTTTTTGCCAAGATGTCCCAGGCACTGTCAGGTCTCTTCTCCTGTGGGAGATGGATGTGACAATATCCCAGGATAACTCTATTTTGTCCTCAGGAGTAGCATGATGGGTCACAGCTGGAGAGACAGTGTCCCTGGAACATACAACAGAGACAATGCATGGGATAATGTTTTTAAAGGAATGCCAATTCCCCCTCAGTGCACACCTCCTCAGGTGTTGGGTTTGTTACTTCCTTTTGTAATGATTATGTATTTTACTTTATTTTTCTCTAGACTTAGAGTATTTCTATCTTGTGCTTTCTTGTTGCCCAAGACAATATCATGAAATACCTTGAGATCCTATTTATGCCAAAACTGTATGGGACAAGTGGTAATTTTGAATGTTTTCCTTACTCTTTATTCAGTGTGGGACTACTCAGACATAACTTGAAACAATACCCCAAGTAACCATTGGTGAAAAAGCAAATACCCCAAACAAATTTCTCAAAATTAGAATTTTGCCATGGGATGGTTTAGCTGAGCCATGACCAGCAGCTTGTCATCTCTAGCATGGCTTCCACCCTGAAAGACTGAATTTACCTTTTCTGCTCATCCTGACTAGCTATTTGTGGGAGTGTGGAGAAAAGCTGCTTCCCCAGCCTCATTAGGGAGCTGTGCTGCAGGAAAATTGCTTAGGGAATTTTTGTACATCATTTGAATCCCGTGAAACTGAAATGAAGAGGTGTGTTTTCATTATTTTATTTCACTTTTCTTAAGGCTCCAGGGTCTCTTTCACCACGGTGTGGAAATTTGTACCTCAGTGTTCCTGTCTGCCAAGTGTGTCTGATATTTGTGGAGGACTTTGGAAGTGTCTCAGCCTCCAGCCCAGTAAAACTTTTAATCTGCACCATGTGTCTATTAAAGAGGAGTGGTAAAGTGCAACAGGTGGCCAAAACCTAGAAATTAGCAAATTTCAATTTGCATTTTGGAGGCGTATGAAATACATCTGTGTCGTCTCTAGAAACACAGAGAGGGACCATGCTGACAGATCTTTATCCTACATGTCTGCACATGCTTTTCTGAGGAAAAAACCCACAAAACCAGACCAGAGCCAAGGCAGAGGGGTAGTGAAACAGAAAAACGAGTGGCTTGTCCCCATGGCTCACACTGTGGTCCGTGTGAGCACATCAGACACGGATTCTTTGTGTGTGTGAGGAGATAACAGATCCACATTAATTTCAGAGCTGATTGCCATTCTTTATTAATAGAAATGTGATGTGGTGCCAACGCCAAGCCCTGCCAGCCTTTCCTTTTTATCTCCTCTTTCAAACATAGACAGCGTGGAAAGCCTGATCAGGAGGATCCCCCCATCCCTGTTTATTTCACAGCTTGTTAAGCTGAGGGACAGTAATGGCACCTTCCCATGGCTGAGGTGACGGGGAATTGTCAGCTAATGCTGTAAATATCACCTGGAAATTTTTTTGGAGGCTGGAAATAGTTTCTGTGGAATAATGCTAATTTAATATGACTTCATAAATTGAACAGAATTGAATGAGTGACAGTAGATTTGTGAATAATTTGCAAATTGAAGCAGTGATAAAATTTGTCAAATAATGTGTTTTCTATTAATAGTTTGCCCTGCTCCATGTAGCTGCTGAGCAGTCTTGGTTCTCTTGGGTTTTTTTGAGGAAAAGCTGGAATAAAAATTCTTTTTATTATTTTTGTTATTTTTTTTCCTTCCCTGTTCCAAGAGCCATTGTTTACTTCTGAAGTGGATGAAAGATGAATTCAGGTTACGTTCTGACATTACAATGAAATTGTCAATAGAAATCAATGCCTTGTCAGATGATGAGTTAGGGGCTATAAGGCAGCCTAACAGTGTCCCTATATCTTCAGGCTCCCTCATTGTGCTGCCCTCCTCGGGAGCCAGGCAACTGTGCTGTTATGGAGAGGTGTTGTCATCTTTCAGGGGACAGAAATGGAGTTTAATAAACCTGGCAGCAAAGGCATGGAGCCCTCATCCCAGTGCCAGGGTTATAAAGCACCACCTTGTCTGTCGAGCCTGGTGCTCCCATCTGCATTGATTATTGACCCTGGAGAGGTAATACAAGCACAAGAGATGGAGGTCAAAGAGCTCACCTTCAGCTGCTGCCTGTGGCCACACTGAAATAGCACCGTGTCCCCTCTGTCCTCCCGAGGACCTTGGCACGCTGAGCCACGGCTTCTTCCTGATGTGCACCCAGGAATGGCCATGGAGCTGACCAGGGAGGTGGAATGCTGTGCTGGAAAGGTGCTGTCCCCACCCAGAGCCCTGCTGGAGGGGTTTGAGCTCTGCAGGCTGGGTGCTCCTGGGGCATTCCTGCCTGATGGAGCAAGGATGCAGCCAGGCTCCTGCCCTGGGCCATCCTTGCTGCCTTTTGCAGCCCATTCATTTGGGGAGCTGGCTGTGCTCTCCACGTGTGCCTTTGAGCTTCTGCTGGAATGGCCTGAAAGTCATTCTTCTCTCCCCTCAAATCTGTCCAGATCCTAAATTCCAGATCCTCTCAGGAACAGAAGCTCCTGCAGCCTAAACTGGTTCAGCCCCAGAAAGCAAAACCCCCAAAGAGAAATGATAATTATTATATAAACCCCCCAAAACACACCCAAAGAACCTGATTCAGAACAAGACACAGGAACAATTTATTCTCTCGCTCCATGGATTAGAGGGGTGGTACTTGGAGCAGCTTGTTAAACAGAAGTGCTTGGCCCCTGGCCTTGCACTGCTGTTTAATGATCCACTCTTCATGTGCCACCTCTCTAATCCACGGAGAGATAGGTACAAATTGTATCTATAATGTTATATTATTTAACAGTATAATGTATTATAAATCATAGAATTGCATCCCTGCCTTGTAATTGGTGAGATGTGTTGCATGAGAAATCCCCTAATTCAATATAAAGTGGTTGCTCTTATGCATAACTACCTCTCTGGATCAAACCAATTCAGCCCAGAAGTGGTGAGAGAAAAGTTAAAGCTTTCTTAATTAAAAAAAAAGGCAAAAATATAACTTAGCACGGCTTTTTAGGCCCCTCATTGGGTTTATAGGCTCCTGCCCTCCAAGAGGTGCTCAAGAGAGGAGCTTGTCCCTGCAGCAGGAGCTGGTCTGCAGCGTGTCCTGCCACTTCCCAGAGGATCCTGACTGCACACTGCTCTGCTTGCACCAGGACTGATCCTCACTTCTGGTGCTGCATCTGCCAGAGGCGAGGAAAAATGTCCAGCCCCTTCTGCAGTGCCTGTCTCAGTGGTGTGGGAGCACTCCTGCAGCGCAGCCCAAACCAAGCCCCCTGTTTTATTTCCCCCCTCCCCTTAAACCCAATGTCTTGTCCTTGAATAGTGACCAGGAACAGCCACAGCTTCAAGGGAGACTTGAAAGTATCAAAAACATGCTCATTATGTAACACATGAGGAAAAGAAGTATTTTTTCCTGACCCTGATAGTGATCCACTCATATCCTACAGCACTTTGAGTGATGGGCTGTCTGGTTCATTCCGTGGAGTTGCAGCTAACAGATGTGTCTTCCCCCTCCCCAATAAATAACTAACCTTTCTTTAATAAATAATAAATAAACCCTGGAGCTGTTCTAGACAAACTATGCTTAATTAAAGCCTCTGACACTAAAACAAGTTGCATTTTCTAATTGAAAAGAGAGGTATTTTTGGCACAAGAAAAGAAAATTTAGCAGTAAGAATTTGTCTAAATTCATGATAGGAATGGACCTTAATGAAAGCAAGGAAAAAAGCTTTATTTCAGTCTTAATTAGGCTTGGCTCTGGGATTAAGGGTGCTGTGATGGGTCCTAACCAAGTGTGGTGTTGGCCTCACTGGACAAGATCCTATGGGTCTTGTGTGTTTTCCAAAAGTAATGGAGACCAGCACTCAGACAGGTACCCAAACTCTTCAGGTTTCTTGAGGGCAAGAACTCTGGAAACCTTTTGTGAGTACTAATTTTTGATTTTTTTCCTCTCTGCTGAATTTGGGCAAATCTGTAAATATTCAGGAAACCTTATCTTGCTTTTCCTGTGGTATTTCACCTGTGAGAAGAAATGTGGCAGGCTTAAAACAAAGAAAAGGAAATAAACGTTTTAGACCTTTGTATGACTTGAGCCAGTGCAAATTTGCATTGGGGCTGGGGGGAAGGTGTCTGTCTCATTTGAGGAGGAAGTGATGAGGGGTTTATTTCTGAATCAAAGCACAGATCAGCCATCCCCATCTCCTCCAGCACTCACAGGACACCCTGAATTACTGACTCAGAAAAGTTCCTTCATGTCCTGTGCTGCTTATTTAAGAAGGCAAATATTCCCCTAAAACCAGGGGAGCTGTAGGGTTGTTTCCCCCTGGTTTTATACACACCATATAGAAGCTGATAGCCTTTATTAGGTTTTTTGGAAAAGGGAAAGAGCTGAACTGTTTGTGTTCCAAGTTCTGTTTTGCTTGACAAGTAGGAGATGGTGAGAACCTGGGAGATGATACTTTTATCTGCAAACAAGGCAAGTGCTTCATTCTGAATCTGGAACTTGCATGAAGTGGGGCCTGTACAGAACCAATGCTCATCCCTGCATGAGGCCTAAAATCTTGGTGTGCTGATTGCTTCTGGTCTTGCTTTTTGTCTTTGAATTTATTTTTCTGAGGTGCAAAGATGCTGCCAAAAATCAGAGTCAAGTTTTCCAACTTCTTTTTAAAAAAAAAACTGGTGAAGCCATCAGAATAATGACAGTACTTCTCAGGGCAATTAGACAAGACTGTTTTTCACCTGGGTTGTTATATTTATATTTGTTGTACCTGGGTTTCCTTCCTGCTAGAGTTGTTTTGCTTTTGCTGAGTGAGAATTGTGTACAAAAGGAATGCTTTTATACATTTATCTTCTCTTTCTAGTCAGTTTTACCTGCTCTTACAAGTGAGAGCCTGGGGGTGGGCAACAAGGAAAAAAAATAATTTCTTAGTGTTTTCCCTCTGGAAGCCCCAAATAATGATGCGAAGTGGAGCAGAGCATTTTTCTCTGCTGTGAGTGGCTGCAGTGCCCCCTCCCCTCCTGAGAGCCCTGGGGCTCTGGATTCTGGTCCCCAAGGTGGGCACAGATTCCTGTCCTCACCCCTGAACAGGTCAGGGTGGGCATGGGGAGAGAAGGGTGGGAGGAGCTGAAAACAGAGGGCCAGGAACAAAATGCTTCTGTCTTGGCGAGCTTTAATCGGTGCTCACCTCACACATTTGTAAAAATGACTGCCTAAGAAGTGAAAAAATCTATTTCTTCAGCAGCACACACTTACTCTTAAATCAATCCAATGCAGCAGGGCACTTAATTTTTTTCTTCCTGACTTTTCTATTTATTTGCTTTATATGACAACAAAGTTGCCTTTTTCTGGACTGAAGTGAGCAGTGGAGTGCTGTGCCTCTCTCCTTTCCCCACTCTGTGGTATTATTGGGAGTAGGGTGTGAACACCCATTCAATTTGTGGAGTGTTTTTATGTGCCTGTCTGCATAAAAATAGGATGTAGAGATGTTGAGGATTAAAGGTATGGTCAGAAACTTTTTTAGTATGGTATGAAATAGTTGCACTGAGAGCAGCTCTTTCTGACCCTCCAGGACCTGCATACTGAGCATACAATGGCAATAAATCCTGCAGCAGATTAAGCAATTTCCCCACAGTAACGTGTCTATTGGAGTTTCAAATAAGCCAGAGTAGCTGGAAACATTTGGATATTCCAGTCTGTACCCCATCTGTATGTAGAAAGTTGATGGCAGGGCAGCATCCTGAACTTTGACTCCTTGTAAAAGTTTAAATTGCTGCCCTGCTGGGCTGAGTGAATGCTAATTACTTTGTCTCTTACAATACGTCCAGACTACTTATTTAAAAAAAAAAAGTAAAAAAAAATCCCTGAAGACACAGCTTTTGCATGCCAAATATATTGTACTCAACAAAACACAGGGAGCCGTGGGCCTGTTTGCATACAGGCAGTGCCATTGTGAATTTGCTGGGTTTAGTAGCCTTGAAGAATAATTTCAGTTTTTCACTGCTCGTGTGAAAATCCTCAAGGCTGAGCAGCTCCTGGTGGCAGCTGGGGTGCACAAAATCCATGCAGGTTTCTCTGAGGATCTTGGAGCATGTCCCCAAAACAAAGATGATGGTCTTGAGTGCGAATTTATCGATGAATCAAGCAGGATTTCTTGCAGGCAAAAAAGGTACAGTCAAAATAAGGCCACAGCTGTAACCCATGGAAGCAGAGTCCAGCACGCTCTGTCTTCCTGGAGATGCTCAAAATCTTTGCTGCATTGCCAGAGTCTAATAATTATTAACAAATCTGTAATAACAATATTAATTGCCAGGGAAGCCAAAGTTCACTGATGAATTTTTGGTTCCTTTTAGCAATTGTTAAGCAGAATTAGAAGACCAGCCCTGTTGAACTCCTGGCAGTGAGGATGTTTGTGAGGGCCACTCCTTGTGTCACTGCTGTGGGCAGGAGTGGCTGTTTGTGGGGTTCAGGCTACAGAGGTGGCATCAGGGTACCCTGAAGGGGAAGAAAAAGTGTCCCAAAAAGAGAAACTTAAAGGTAATGGAGCTTATGAATAGGGATGGACAAATCCCACTGGAAAGTGAGAATCCAAACAAAGGTTAGAGTCTCTGCTGTGCCCATTCCAGAGCTGTCAGTGTGCAAGCTCACAAAAAAAGCTGCTGGTTGGCTGCTTGGGCTTTGCACTGGACCAAAACCCAGTGCCCTGGAACTTTCCTGAGATGTGGGAGAGAGCACAGGGCTATTTGTCCCATTTATTCTCTTCTGGATTAGAAAGTGGTGTCATGTTGTAGGGTTTCATTTTCCTCATATACAGAGAACTCTTTTATTTTCAGCCAAGGGTGAGCTTGTCCTGCACAATGACTGAACTGTCACCCAAGAGTGCTGTGGGCTGGAGGGTGTTTGTACACTGGGTGATGCTGTGACTCGCTCAAGGACCCCTGGAATCCTCCTTGCCCTGATTTTGGAGCAGCTGAGTCTTTGTGGTGCCCTGTATCCCTCATGGCCACGTGAGGGGATGGGGAAATGTGCTGCTACCACTGCACACCCAGGGCTAGGGGAAAATTTTGGAAATAGGTTAAATGAAAGGCATTCCTGATGTGCTGCCCACCAAATGTCCCAATGAAAAGGAATGTCTTTTGTGGAGGGAAACAGCCTGCAAATAATTAATTGAAAACGGGGGGAAGGGGGCAGAATTAAAGAATTTCATAATATTTCAGACTGAGAAAACGTGTCACCAAATCAACAAACAGAGTATTCATTAGGAGAAATTTGCTTAATTTCAGACCAGGGATGTGGAAGTGCCGTGAGAGTTGTTCTGAGGGAATTTTTAGCCCAATCAGAAATGAGAGAGGACCACAATTATTATGGGAGTCTGTTCTTCTGAGAATGTCAACCCAGTTTTGCAGACCCAGGAGGTCTGAACAATCTCAAATCAGGTCTGGCTGTGGAGCTCTTCCTCTCACTGCTGTCTGTGATGTGAGGCTGCTCATTTCTGTTTTCACAACCAGTGTTCATGTTTAACCTCTGAGGCTCTCCTGAGCTCAGAGTGGAGGAGTTTATTCAGCAGGGCTACCTGTCCAAATGCTTCCTGCAGGCAGAGCCTGAGCCAGTAAAGCTGGCTGGGTTTGCTGGGCTGGGTCTCACAGGGCAGGGCTGTGTGGTTTGGCAGTCAGATCACCTAAGAGCCTTGATGAACATCACCAGACCACAGGCATGATGGTCCCCTCTCCCCTGGAATCACCTGTGAAAGGTCACCCTGTAGCTTTTCCCACTGGTCAGTCCCAACTTTTCCAGCTTTCCCAGCTGGAAATGGCTTTTTTGGATGCAGCCACTGCAGGAGGATGTGCAGGCCCTGGCTGCTTGTCACCAGGGCTGATTCACTGAGGTACCCCCAGAGCAGGCAGTGGCGTGGTGATACTGGAATTAACAACTCAGTGTTTTAGATTACTCCCTGGATTTACTACCTTCTGGGAAAAGAAGTTATTTCTAGACCCTCTGCCAACCCTCAATTTCTAGAAAATGAGAATATACTAGTTCTGGGACTTTGGATGTTTTATGAAAGGAGGGGAGGGGGGAAAAATGAAGAAGGGAAAATGATTTTGATCTGAGACACAAATTCAGACAAAGGATTACCCGTGTTGTTTGAACAGACAGTGCATAAACATTACCTTATATTAGAAGGAACAGAGACTCGCAACATCCAGGAAACTACTTTATTCACAAAATAAAACTAGGCCCGTTTCTGCTTATTCAAATACCACCCACAACTTTCTGGGGAAAGATCATATGCAGAGCATATTTGGAGACATTATTAGGAATGCATAAAGTACAGTATTAGTCAATTTTATATGCTCAGTTGCATGAAATCTGTGTGTTTAAAAAATATAATAATTTGCATTTCATGGCTTTTGATAACCTCAGGAGTGCACTTGAAATTCAGCACATGCCCACAGCACCTCCCAGCTCACCCCATTTTTAACTGAAGACCAATGGTTTCTATTAAGGGATCAGGCAGGGACTCTGACAAGCCAGTCAATAACTATGTGAGGTTACTTCATTAATGCTATAATGGCTGATAGAGTGAGAGGCAAAAAACAGGTTCCTGACAGCAGCAAATGAAAATGATAGAGATTCCTGAAGCAACGCGCCTTTCCTTTGTCATTGTCTTTTGCTTGGCTTATTCAAAATGTGGCATTTATGTATTCAGCCTTGATGAATGTTGCAGGCTTTAAGTACTTTTTCCATCTCTAATGCAGCGCCGATTGCACATTGTTCTTTCTTTCTCTCCCTCTCTTTTTTATTTTTTTTTCTCCCCCCCTTTTTTCCCCCCCCCCCTCCTATAACCTCTGCTGTCAAGGCACCGTGGGCTGAAGGGTTGCAGGCTCTGGCTAAATGGCTTTTCTGCTTTCCTGCAGTAAACGGGGAGCTGATGGCACCATGGATCATGAGCGCCGCCGAGGTCACGCTGCCGTGGGTGGCAGCGCCTGGAGGTGTCCCAGCCCCGCAGGGAGCAGGGCTTGAGCCATGGGGAGGCAGCAGCCCACCTCCCCAGGCATTGCTGGGGTGCTCTGGGGTGCTGGCTTGGGAGGTTTGTTGCTCACAATTTGCGTTTTGAGGGATGGCTCGTCCCCAGGACAAACAAAAACTCCATCGCCGGCATTCCAAATCTGGGTGTCCCCTCTGCTGGCTGTCCCAGGGTGGTCACATTTCTGCCATTCCCCCAGAGCAGAGTCATGTGTGGAATTTGAACATCAGGATAATGGGCCTGGATAATTTAGCTTCTTTAAATGTTTGTAAGTATTGCATATAAATGCCCAAATTGCGGTTGGAAACATGGTAGAGATTCTTACAGTTTGCTTTCACTCTTACTTCCTTTCATTTAACTACTGACAATGTTGCGCATTTGATTTTTGGTGGCAAGTCCTTTCTGGGAATTGTTTTTCCTCAGGCTACACAGACCAGAGGGTTGAGGCAAGGCTGGACCCTTGCAGAACCTGACACCCTCATGCTTGTGCTGTGGAAAAAGCTTCTAATTTATCATTGACCAGTCTTAAAAAACAGTGCTAAAGGTGAAATAAGTCCCCTCAAACTGCCATATGATGAGTTACAAAAATAATTATATTTTAAAACTGTTCCCTTCTCCTAATCATTGCAGCTATCTCAGCCATGTGTTGAGGATTTTTGTCCAAAACAATCTATTCCTACCATAGGGTGTTTGTGCACACCTGCTAAATACCTTCCCATCCTCTGGTTTTCTATTCCAAGGCAATTCTTTGCGTGCCTAAACCCCAGTTTGTTTCAAGCCAGCTTCTGAAGATGCTGAGGCTTAATTCAGAGCAGTGTTTAGCCATGTGCTTATCTTTAAATAGTCCCCCAGCAGTCACGTTGCAGAGGCAATATTAGACACATGCCTAACTCTCTGCTGACTCGAGCCTAAAAGGCCTAAATATCCAAATAATTAGATTAATTTGTGGCTTGATAGTGGAAGACTTTTGGCCTAGGAAATGAGAATGCAAAAAGTATGTAAAGCAGTTGCAGATGTGCATTTCCCAGCGAACTTGGAAGAGACCGCGAGGCAAAATGTTGATACTGGGCGTGCAAGAATGCCTGAACATTAAAGGGCTTTAAGCTCCTTTAGGAAGCAGCTTGGGTGCAAACCAAAGCTCGGGTTTAAATTGTTTCCGCAGCAGAAGCAGAGAGGCTCAGAGCTTGCATTATTTATTTTTTTTTAAGGCACTGGTAATTTCAGGGATTTTCCCATGTTTATGGTTTAACAAGAAGGAAGCCAAGTGTGCTGTGGTTAATGACATAAGCATTAAAATAGAAGGATGAGGGAGATCCGGCCTCTCAAACCTCTTTGGGGGTTTTGGGCCAGCCAAATGGACCCTCAGCAAAGAGGGTGGGCAATGGCCCCCTCAGCAAAGAGGGTGGGCTGCTGCTTCTTCTCCATGAGCTTCTGGCAAGCATTGCTGCCCAGCTCAGGAAGGGTCTCCAAGAGACCTATGCTCAATCTGGGCATTGCTGGGATAACAAGTTAAGATCACCCAGATGCAGAGGAAGGGCCCAAGCTGCTCGTTTCCAATTGCACAGGAAGATCTGTCAGAGACCTGAGGCATGAAGAAGGTGTTTGTCGCAGGGGTGGTCATGCCAAGTATCTGCCTGTCTCTCTCTGAAGGCTGGAATGGGAAGCCTAGTTTGGAAACATAACTTCTTTCAAAGTGTGTGGTTTAGCAAGTCTTGAAACCTCTCTTGAAGTGGAAAAGCCTGTATTTATTAATATATTGTGAAGTGATCCTAACTGGCCATGCTAGGAGTATTTTCCACTTATTCACAGAAACAAAACTCTGGAAACCAATAGCTTCTTCCAAGGAGGAGCAACTCCGTCTTGGGACTCCTGGAGTTACCTGCAAAGTGTTTGAAGTGGTCCCAATTTCCAGCCAAATATTCATTCAGTTGCTGAGCACACTCTGTTTGTGTGTAAACTCATGTCATTCTGTGCCCTGTGGGACTTTAAGCCACTTCCAACAGGGTGATCCCACACCATGTCCTCTGTGGTTGGTTCAGTACCTCCCTGTTGGTCTTCACACAACTCATTTCGCAGTGTTCCTTCAGCCTTGAATCATTCCAACATCTTCCAAGCACTCGGCACTTTTCCTTCCCAGATTGGCCAGGCTGTGATCCCTCTTGGTGCAGCCACAACAGGCTTGGCACGTCCCCATAACAGCAAACACTGGAGCTGTGGCAATTCCTTCAGAGCCAGGGGTCCGTGCTGTGGCGCTGAGGGTGAGGAGTGTCCCTGCATGGAAGCTGCCTTCCAGGAGAGGGTTTGCTCGAGGGGTGGCTGTGCAGCACAGCCTGCCCCCTCCCTTAGGATAAACCCTCCTGGAGAGGCGGCTCTGGAAGGTGCAATTTGCAACTCTCTGCACAGGCTGAGGTGTGAATTGAGTGAGGAGGCTGCCAGGCTTTGCTTCCTGCTTGGGAAACCACCAGGACCGTTTTCCACCGGGCAACAAGGAGAAAGGGACGTTCGTTTTGCCAACACAAATTTACTGTCCTTGCCCAAATTGTTTTTCTGGGAAGTGGGTTTGTGGGTGATCCAGCACCTCTGCCTTGCTCCTGGAGGATGGGGCTGCATCCCTGGGCTGGACTGAGGGTGGGAGAAGTGATGGGCCTGGTGACAAGCCTCACTCCTCTGCCTTCACTCCTTGAAATTACTGATAGTCCTTCCCTGTTTTGGCTGATATTTGTGTGCAAAATCCTGCTTTTTAAATGGTACCAGAGATTCACAAGTTAACACAAACCCAGGGTGGTTTTGTGCGCAGAGCTGAGTGGTGGCTGAGTCAAGTTTCCTTTTTATTTTCCTTAAGTTGTGAAATTGCTCAGGAGTAACTGGGAAATTCTTTTTCTGACAGGAAACATTACACCTGTCTTACCTGTTCACATTCACAGAATGCTCTGCGCACAAAGGAGGGCATTTAATGAACCTAATGAATCCATCAATTAAAGAAAATTCATGTGCTTTCCATGATCGGATTTTATTTCAATACCAAACTCTATTCAAGCCAGCCCAGAATCCCCTAAGAGATAAAACTTTAAAATATAAAATCAATTGTTCCATGTGGATATTTTTTAAAAGAGGTATTAGGTAAAAGTATCAATGCCTGTATTACACAAAAGTAGAGATGTAATGAGTGTTTTCACAGAAATAAGACTTTTTTTAAAGAATCCCCTGCTAATTTGTCTGTTTTCATCATTTGCTCTTTTAAACAAAAGTTAGAGACATTATTGCTAGCAAACAAAAATCTATTTTAGACAAACACAGTATGTCCTCAAAGATCCAGTTTGTCATGCTGGTAGTCTCATTGGCTGTGATTTGTATATTAAAAAGATTTTAATTGCCCAGGTAAGTGCCTGCACCTGCTAAGACATTGAATATTAGAGCACTTTATTCTAATCTCTTATAATATAGGGCACACTTCACCCATAAAATTATTCTCTACACAATTACAGCTCGGTTTTGCTGAGGTAGAAAGTGCAAGTTAACTGTTTGGTTTTGCTCATTATTATTAAAATCATGCAAATGAGGACCATTAGGTACCAGTTGTGTAGTTAACCACTCGATAGCCTGGTGCCTGCTTTTCCTCCCCCCTGCAGAAATTGCAGGGGTGGGGATGTGGCTGGGCTGGGTGGGCAGCGAGCTCTGGGAGTGTGAGGAGCAGTATCAGATGTAATATTGCCACCAGTTCTGTGCAAACTGCTGTGTTTTCTCATGCATCCTCTCTCCATTTAGCTGGGAAATCTGTGGCTTCAGAATGCAGAGATCTGTTCTCAATGAGAACTGGCACAAAGTTTGAAATTGCCTGTAAAAAAACACATTTCTGGGACATGCTCTTTTGAATTAGTCAAAATGTTCTGGTTCAATAAATCAAAAGGTTTCATTCCAATTCAGTATTTCTTTTATAATTAGGGATATAATGCAAAGTAACAGTTCAGAACAGCTTTTTCTTTGGCAATGAATAATTGACTTGCTCTGTTCCAATGAAATTTAATTTTAGGGTTTATTCTCACCAAAACACCATGGTTCAATTTTTGTTCTAAAGAAAATTCTATCAGAATGTGCTGGCTCCTGCAAAAAGTTCCTATCCAACAAAATGGTGTTTCCTGTTGGAGAATGTTTTATTCCAGCTGCTTTGACCAGCTCTTGCCTGGGTCCCCAAATCTCTAAACAAAACAAAGTTATTCATTACTCTCCCTATTATACCTTTATTGAAAGAATCCCATGCAACTGAAAAGAGAAAATCCAATGCTCCGAAGTCCAGAACCCCATGGCCTTCAGCAGAGTTGCTCCAGGAGTAAATATGACTCCCCAGTTTTCATCCAGGTGGGTTTATTTGGATATCACAAGGTAACTGTGTGGCCGTAAATCCATAAAAGGATTTATGGTTCTTGCAGGCAGCTCCTGCAGGTCCTGAGGTGAGATGCTGGAATTATCAGGGTGATTTGTTTTATTTTGTCACATGTGAAGGAGGAATAAAATAGTCATCATTTTATTCAGATGTGTAACCCAGAAATGTTGGTGCTGGATGCACACACAAAAGTGTTGGGGAGAGGAACCAGAACCTCCTAGGTTCAGGGTGTGTTTCCACCCAAAGCTGGGTTTAGACTAAAGCTCCTCTGCAATGTGAGAGGCTCACACAGCCATAAATGTAGGCTCTGACATTGGAGGTAAATATCTTCAGACATCTCCTTGCCAAAGTGGTGAAATCCATCCTCAGCACATGTGGCTGCCTGGCTTCTTTAGGAGCAAAAACATTCAAGATGTCTTCTATAAGGAGTTTGGGTAGACAGGAAAGCTGCTGGTGCATGCATAAGGAGAATTATCTGGGATGTTTTTAGTGGAAAGAGTAATGGCATGAAACTGAGCTAAGGAAAACTTCAAGCCATGGAAAAAATAATACAGGCTAGTGGTCTGTGGACTGGTCTCCTGAGAGATCTAGGAAAGCCATGGCATGCTGGCCAGTGAAAACCACAGTGGGAATAGACTGAAGAAAAATATTGCAGTTGTCAGCAGGATGGACAAGGTGCCCTGTGGGATTTTCAGAGTGATTCAAGGAGTATTTGTTTCCATGTTGTGTTTCCTAATTGGCCAAAACATATACAGCAGACTCTCACAGGACTGTGCTGAGCCAAAACTCTTGCTGAAGTCAGATGAAGAACTTGTGAGCCTGTCCTGTTGGAAAATGTCCATGGGTGAAATTGTGGAAGGTACACTGTGTGAGAATTTCCCACCAAAATGCTCATTTTGCTGTACATCCTCCCTCCAGGGGACACGAGTGTAATTAGCAATTGCTTCCAGTAAATGGCTCTCTGATCATAATGAAAATCCAATTTGGAGGAAATTGTTGCAAAAAACACAATTTCTGGCTGGGCCTTCATGATAACAAGTGTCTGGCTGGTGGAGCACCTCTGCTTCCACCCGAGTGTTGCTGTAAAAGGGTTGGCTTTGGGGTTTATCTGCCCCAAACCAGTGGAGGGGAGGGAGGAAGTGCCCTCTTGAACGTGGCTCATCTTCCACTCTGTGGCATTTCACAGCTTTTGTGCACCATAGCCACAAGGTGGTTGGAAGATGCAACCCCTGAAGAAACCTCTCAAAAGCAGCTCTCATTCTGCTTTTGTTTTTCCTCTGAGTGATTTTGCCTCGTGATGCGCCGCTGATGTAAAGTCCTTATTGTGAGGTGTCCCACGGGGATCATCCCTCTTTCCTCTCACCAGCTGGACTGTCTGGGCTTGGCACAATGGAGGATGGAAGTCTTTCCACCATTTACTCCATTCTTTGTGAGACTTTGCTGCTTCTTCAGACCATCACTGTCTCTGCAGTGTCCCTGTGCTGCAGAGGATGAGCCTTGTCTCTTGTCCCATGTGTCACCAAGGGTGCCTGTCCCTGTCCTGCTGTGTCCAGGTGGTTCCACTCATGCACAGGAACAACTCCACACTCTTGTAGTGCTGGCAAAGGGGGGTTCTGGCCACCTTGGTGTTGAGTTTTAGCCCCTCAGGGCTGAAATTGCCATGTTACTGAGTCTCCCAAAGTGAGGGGAATACACTGAAAGTTCATACTGTTTTACTACTACTTTTATTATTATTATTATTTTCAGCAAGATCATTATTCTGTGACCACATCCCTACCTGGTGAATCAAGTCTGCAGGCACAATAGCTCCTTGCAGGCCGTTTCGCCCTTGGTTCCTTTTCTAAATCATAAATATTGCAGATTGTGGAGAAATTCTATAAACAAAAAGGTTCATATCTGAGCTCATCAGGACAATGCTATGTTTATATAAAATGCTACTCTGGTGAGGGGGTATATGACAATTTTTTATTGCTGGTAAAGGACATATTATTCAAATATATGAAGGGAAAATAAAATGAGCTCGATAAAACTGGGATGCCCCTAGCAATCAGAGTTTCACTTTGAAATAACAATAATAATTGAAGTGCCATTCTGCTTACCTGCACCACAATCAGTGCAGTACTCCTTTTGGAAGTGCCAAAAGTTTGTTATTTTGTGCAGGTGGTGTGTCTGTGGTGGGTGAGGAGTTATCCCAGCTCGGGGTGAGGTGCTTGGGAATGGGCTGGAAGATCCCACCCTGCTGATGGATGGGAGCCCTGTGCTGGGACCTGGCTCTGTGGGGCTGCTGCTTCCCAGCTCTGCCTGCTGACCTCGCTGCTTTTACCCAGAGTAACCACATGTGCATTTATCACACGACTTTATGAACAGTGAAGGTTTATTATGTTGCACTTAAACCTCGTTTAACCTTTCCTCAGGAAGCAATGCTCTAAAGTGGGATTGCAGGAGTTTGCAAAATTCTGCGAGCGCTTCCCGGGCAGGGTGTGTACATGCTCCCCCCAAGAGAAAATGCAGCTGCAAACCCCACATCTGTTGTCTTCATAGTTCTGCTGTGAGGAGAAATATTGCAGCCTAGGAAAGATTTATGGGAAGATGTAACTTTGGATATTTTTAATTTTTTTTTTTAATTTCAAAATTACGCATATTTTTGAGCCAATGATTCTCTCCCTCTTGTATGGTAGCACTTGCAGCCCTGGTATCTCTGTGTGCAGGTGGCCTTGGGGCAGTCCTCAGGCCCAAAGACCTCCTGTGAGCTGTCACACTGCTCAAAGAGCTTCAGTCCTGCAGGGAAAAGGGAGAAATAGAAAGCTGGAGCTGAGCAGTACTGAGAGCTCCCTGGCAGGAGCAGTGCCCCAGGGGAGCAAATGCAAATCCTGTCACTTGGGATGGTAGAAACTGGAGTGAATGAAGTTCTGGCCTAAAGATAGCAGGGAAGCATCTTTCACAGGTGAGGAAGGGGCTTGGGAGACTCCCAAGTCTTTTTCCAAGTGTGCTTTCAGTGATTTACATTTCTACTCTGGATCAGCCCTTAGCTTGTAAAATATTTGTGTCATTCGGAAGTGGAAAAACACAATGGAAAAAATGTGAGGGGTGATCACCTGCACTTAGTGAAATTGCAAAAATCTTAATTCTGGCAGAGAAAAAACCCTTCACTTTTGGTTTCTACAGAGCCAAAAAACTTTATAAAATTAGCTTTGATCACCTCACACCTGATGTCCCACTCCACCTCCTTGGGCATCTTCTCTCGTAGGAGCTGTAAACACAAAAGTTCCTGACCATTGTCAATGAAGACATTTCTTAGAAAGCCAGAGCCCCTGCAAGAAAAGCAGCCAAAAATAAACACATCTTCCAAGTGGGTGGCAAATGTTGCTAGGGATTGATAGGAATTTTCTGTAGGCCTGGGAGTGAGTAGGAATGGCTCTATGGAAGGTGCTTGAGCCAGAGAGTGCAGCCTGCAAGGCAACCTGACAACGACATCAATAATTTACCTCGTGGTATGACTGAGATGGGTTGAGTCTTCCCAAATCAACCTGGAGGTAAGCAAGAATGTGCCATAACAGTGTGTTTTGAACCACAGGATAGAGGCTTAATTGATTTGCTCTTTATTCTTTGCAAAAGACAGCTGAATGTCAAAGGTCTTTCTTTTGTGAAGTAGTGGAAAACCCGTTGTCAAACAACCTCCACTCATTTAATAATTTATCCCATTTTGTAAAAGAAAGGCAGCTGACACGCACTAAATCTAGTCCATGTTTAAATTACTGCATTGAACAATAATAAGAGGAATGAATAATCTAGTACATCTATTTAAAATTAAACATATATGAAACTGTTTTTCCAAATGATCACCAAAGGCTATAGTTTAAAGGCAGGACAGAAGCCACGAACAGAATGAAAATGCCGAGCAGTAGTTTGCAAGTGGCAGCAGAATTATTTATTCTATTTTTTCTATACATAAGGAATAGAGCTAAATGAACAATGTTTAAGCATGTCAGAATTTCATCAATTTTGCATGAGCATTCACAAATATCCTGGTGGGGGTAATTGCTTGCAAATACATTTAAACTAATGATATGTTATGTCCTTACTTGATATAAAACTATTAAAAGATACGTTATTGCATTTGACAATGCCATGAAGCTGGGTCAAAGCTTAATGACAGATTTCTGCATTCGTAAATTAAGATATACTCTGCTGGAAGCAAATATTTTGTAAAAATAAAAGCCATCTACTATGAAAGTTTGATCATTGATCTAAGGTTGCTTTTTGGTTTCTCCAACCACTGGGCTTGCAGAAGTAGAGGAAAGGGAGATTGCATTGCAGGGACAGCTCTGGAGGTCCCAGTGTAGCTCTTGCACATGCAACAGGAGTAAGGAGGCTTGTCTGAGACACGCAGTGGTTTTAACAGTCCCATTGGAGACTTGGAGCGAAGCTTGTGCACCAAGTGGTGAAAGTGCTTGGTTTTCCTATGGGAAGAGCAAAAGTTTATTCTACCTGAAGTTGAAAGTGCTGGGGAGGCTTTTTAGCCCGAGAAGAAAATCAGAAAACAGGTACTGATGGCTTCTGAGGAAACCTGGTAGGCTGAGGTTGGTGTGATGACTTTAAGGTCTGGCCACTGCTCAGATCCCTGGCTGGTTCAGTGTGGCAGGAGTGTGCCATGGAGCAGCTCTGTGGGCATCAGCTCCTAATTTGTGACACTGTGCTGGTGAGCAATTTCAGTTATTTTCTGAAAGTTATATTAAATATGAAACCTTTACAAAATTAGGTGTCCCCAGGATACTGCCAGGCAGCTTTTAGCAGGCAATAGAGAGGTCTTGGGGCAGTGCAGATGCCTGGGAAATACTGTGTGTTGTCCCAGGAGAAGCTGTGGGATGTTGTGAGAGTAAGAGAGAGGGACACCAATCAACTTTTACTAATGGTTCTGGGTGGTGTGAGTTTTGTGGTGATGCGAGGCTCTGTATCCATAAAAGCAAAGGAAGCATTCCTGGGTGAGGGCAGTGCATCCCACAGAGATGCAGCCACCTCTGCCTGGCAGAAAGCAGAGAGGCACCAGGAGTGATGTGAACCCTCATTTGCCCCATCCAGAGGCCACCTCAGACTGCTGTGATGGCCATGGGATGAAGCCTGGATGGGTCCTGGCCCAAGCTGGGCATCTGGAGGGGGGTTGAGCAGCTGCTCAGGGATGTTTTATGGCTTTTGCCACAGCCGTGATCTCCGCTGCGTGGCAATCTGAAATATCCCTTCCCATCACCTCTGACGCTCCCTTCCACTCTGAATTGCTCTGATTCCCAACGTCATTGAGGATTATTATAACCTCCCCTCACAAGGTACTATAAATTTTATAATAAAGCTGGAATTCTTGGGCTCCCCAGCCCCATCTTGCAGGCAGACAGCACGCTGTAGTTCTTCCGCTCGCAGTAATGTGAGCAGAGAGCTAATGAAGATCTTTATGTAAATTTTCCAGTTATCAGGTGAGATCTTCACATTGAAATCTGTCACATGTTATAAAAATTCTTTATGTTATCAAATGCTAATGATAACTCAGAACACAGAGCCCACGGAGGAGCTTTGAAATCCTTCATAAAAACTGCATTCGGCCTCAGCAACCGGAGCCTTGGATTTCTACTCCGACTACTCCAGTTTGTAATTAGCATAGTGCAGGCTTCTCTGCCCTCTGAAACCATAATGTTAATTACAAAAATTACACTGTGTTTAAAAGTGCAATTAAGAGACTGTGCTGCACAAAGGGAGCCGTGGAACCTCTTTGCACACTTTGAAGCCAGGTCACAACGCAGCCCATGAAAGGGAGTCCGAGGCTCGCTCCCTGCTAAAGGCTTGGGAAGATCATAGGGAGAGCTCTGCTAAAACGAGCTCCGGTGGGCTCTGCTCAGCCCTTAATGAATAATGCTCTTCCTTGGGAGGGAAAGTGCTGAGAGGCAGAGGGTGGGGGGGAATATTGAACTAATTAAGGGCCTGATCCTGCCGTGGTTCTTGCATCTGCTTGGGATGGCTGCTGCAGTGGGGAATAATGCAGGATCAGGCCTTGGGAGGTCACGGTGCAATCACAGCTGCCAGCAGCCCGTGATTGCCTCGGTATTTATACAGCACCTGAAAGTGGAAAAGGCCTGTGTTTCCTTGTGTCTTTGCTGTATTGAGTAACTTGGAAAAAATGTAATTTTTCTGTCCTGGTCTGCAGCTGGAGGGTTTGTTCTGCCCTGGGGAGCTGGGGTGTCCCCTGTGCTTTGAGTGGTGCTGGGTCTGAGCGTGGTGGGTGCCCTTGGTCCTGCCCTTCTCAGATCACAAAGGGAGTAGAAGGCAGCTCCAAAGTATTTGTGGAGGGGCATGAAAAAAGCTGGAAATCTGAATTGTGCAGTGCCAAATGTTGCATGAAAGACTTGCAAAAAAATAGATTAAAAATTTTTTTGGCCTCTTAGGTCACTTGATAATATGAACTTTGGTAGTCCCCTCCACCAAAGACCTTCCAAGTGCCTTGCAGAAGGTGTTAATTAATTAATTAAGACCCAGAGCACCCCTCTGTGGTCAGTATCTGCACACCAGCTTGTACATAGAGAAATTGAGGCATGGCCAGTGGCAGGAGGGGATGTGGGCTGCTGCACCCAGGGCAGGAGAGCACCTGGAGCTCCATCCCCTCCTTCTGCAGCACCAGAGGGTGGTTCTTGTGCGTGTGCCTGGCTGAAAGAAACCAGGCATCCCTGTGGCATCGGCTGCCCTGGGTGTTTGGGAGGAGGGTGGTGTGGGGAGCAAACACCTGACCCCACCGTGTCAGCCCTCTGCTCCTGCAGAATTCCAGGGCCACCTGCCAGCTCCATGGGCACAAAGGGGAGCTGGCAGTGCCTCTCCTGGGGCAGGATTATCCCACGCTGCCCTGGGAAGGTTCTGGTTATGGGGCTGGTTCTGATATGAACCATGAGCCGGTTCCTTGAATTTTCCAGTAACTCGTCCATACAGCCTCATGTAAAAAAGCTTCAATAACTGTTCAATAAATCATCCAGCTGACCTTTTCCAGTAAAAATGAGCACTGCCATGGGTGATGCCGAGAGTGTGTGTGTGTGGTGGGGGCGTGGGGGGAGGCAAGGGGGAGCCCAGCCTTGCCAAGAAACTTCAGTGCAGCCAGCAGCCTTGGGTTTATTTTGCTTTGGTGTTAAAAAAAAAAAAAAATCCTCTTTCCTTGTCTTTGCCTTCTACCTGCCCAACTGGTTATAGACCCAGACAGTTTACATATGTGATCCTTCCTATTTAGAAAATTAATGGTGTTTTCTGGCTCCAAATCACAGCTTGTGGTGCTCTGCAGGCGATGAAAAACTTGGCCAGCTTCAGCAGCAAAGCAGCCATTAGAAAATTAACCCTTGGTGGCAAAAGAGCAAAGGTACCCCAGCGAGGTCCACGAGAAGTGGCAGGCTGCAGCTTTCAGGTGTACCTACATATGTTAGCAATGTAAAACCAGCGCAGGCAGTGCCCCCGGAGAGCGCCCATCAAGCGTGTTTGGAGCTGGATACTGTGGAGAGGGCATGGCCATATCACTTGGCAGCGAGAGCGACCAATATGCCACGGTTTTCATTAGAGCACAGGAGCAGTGCTGAGCAGAGATTATGAATCAGAGATTTCTCTCTCAGCTCTACCTGGCTGCACAGCGCTGGGGCGGCCGCTCGCTGGTGTTCCAGCAATTCCCTGGCCTCGGCTCTTCCCCCTTCCTTCTGCTTGTCCTTGGCAGCAGGGCTCAGGAGCATAGGTGTTGCTTGAAATACTTAAAAAAAAAAAGGGTGTGAGGGGGCTTGTGCATTGCTGCATGCTCTGTTTTGGCTTGGAGAGGTGAGCTCTTCTGCGTTGTAAAGTGTGATTGTGGCCAGTGCTGTCATTGCCCCTGTCCCAAGGAGGGGTCTGGGGATGTGTGAGCAGCTTGTGGGTTTTGCAAGGATCTTGAATTTCCATTATGTGGAAGCTGTTACTTTGTGCCAGGGGAATCAGTGGTGCTTCCCCAGCTGTCCTAAAGCAGAGATAAAATAATGTGGAGCATCCAGAGGAGTAACAGTGCAAGATTCTGGGCAAGCAGAGCCAGGGCACCATCCATACCCAGCATTCTTCCCTGTGCTGTGACGATGCTCAGGGTGCCCAGAGCCCTGCAGGGTGGCCATAGCACAGGTCAGGGCTCTGCTGCCTCTAATTTACAAGGAAATGGGGCAACGTAATTTTGAGGTGGCCTTGGGGCAAGGGGGGAGATGCTGCAATGACAGTGGTGACACTTTTCCTCCCATTGAGCTGAGGGATCTCTTCCATGGAGCCTTCCAGTGGCCATTTGGGTTGTGTGTGGCTGTGGGATTGTGCTGACATCATCCTTTTGGGAGAGGCTTCACAGTGCTTGTAGTACCACATCAGGAGGTGCAAAAGCTGCTCTTTGGGTTTTGCTGTCGCTTGCTGGAGAGTGAAACATCTTTGCTCCCCACGTGCCTTTCCCATGTGCCTGCTTGCCCCTTGTCCTACAACAATATTTTTGTGATTAAAATTGTTGTTTTGGCCTGGTTTTAGAATGGAAAAGCGTCAGGACAGGCAATGCCTGTTACTGGTACCTGAGGTACCAGAGGTCCCTGCCAGACCAGGGTCCTGTGTTGGCTGCAACAGAAAGGGGGCAAGCATTGCTTCTGTCACCCCCTGGCCCCATGCACAGTGATCTAAAGCTGGTTTTATCTCTGGGCTCACAGTGCAGGAAACCACAGCCGTTAATTTCACTGCCTCTGACTCGGGGCTGTGTGGAGCTGAGTGAAATCAGCCTGTCCTCCTTCCTGCCTCCCCAAAACTAGGGGCAAACAGCAGCAGAGTGTGAATTACTTCTCTACAGTTTACTTTGACAAAAATGTCCTAAACCGAAGACTGACATGATTACAGATGATGCATTTTCAATTAGCCTTTGTTAACGCTATTAATAAGATTAATAACGTACAGTAAAAATGTCAATAAGCTTATCTCCATGATTTTTGGATCAGCCTTTTGGCTGGCTAGCAGCGAGCCCTTGCCTGCGCAGCCTCTGCGGGCTCGGGAGCGAAGTTGCTGCAGTAGGATTTGATTTCCAGGGAGCAGATAGGGCACGGCTGTGTTCTCCCTTTGGCAGCCGCTGCCTGGAGACCCAGGGCTCGTGCTCGGAGCGCCAGCCAGCTCGGTGCAGCTCGGGACTTTGCAAAGTTGCTGCGCAGCAAAATCTCCTCTAAAAAAAGCTCATTTTGTATTACCTGGGCTGGCGTCGGTGACCCCGTTCTGAACTGGATGATAAATCGCGCGGGGAGCTCGCGTTCCTCCTCCGGTTTAAAACGTGCGGCACGGCAGCCACCGGTGTTAATGCACGGAATTAATTGCCCCAGTGAGACACTTCTTCCCAAAAAGTAATAATAGTTAGGACTTAGCCTGGCGAATGTGAAAACCCTCTGGTATACTAATAAAATGAAAAGGTTTCGCGAAATAATATCCCAAATAATTAGGTTCCCTCTACCAGAGGACCCCATGTTGTTTCTCTTAAGCAATATATAAAAAAAATTGTGATTATTCCTTTGGACTTAATAAAACGTAATTGGAAAAAATCTTGAAAGAAAGTGTAAGGTAATCGCTTTCACTTTTCCCAATCAAGTTGATGTTGCTTTCCCTCTTCCATCCTCCTTGTAAGGTGAAGAAGTCTTTAATGTATTTGGATCATTCAAGAGGCAAAAAAAGAAAGAAGGGGAAAAAAGAAGCAAAACAGCTTTTTTCTCTCTTTATTTACAAATGGACTCACAATGTTTGTGGTGGTAGCACACTCGCTGCAGCTCTCTGTGGTTTGAAGGACTGGCTACTTTGGCGTTGGGGATTTTTAAAAATATTTTGGGGGGTTCATGACCGTTGGAGGGAGATTTGGGTCTTGATACATTTTTAAATTTTTTTTTTTTTTCTCAAGGCGCATTTGACCGTTCAAACTTTTGAACAGCCCCGGCTTGTAAATCCAGTGCCCGTCGCCCCCTCCTCCCGCTCCCCAGAAACTGCATGCTCCTACTGTGCTGCATTCATAATCAAATTAGTGCGCTGTGAATAGGTTAAAAAAACTGTTATCCAGCCGCTGCCACGAAAGATATTTTAGCCCACTCCCCCCAAACCCTCCCCTCCCCGCTCCCCCTGCCTTTTTTTCCTCCCTCCGCGAGACATAAAGACATCCACGGGGATGGGGAGATCTTTACCTTACTTCTCCTCTGCAATCTTAGCCCTCTTTTATTTATCCCCCCCCCACACCCACCCAACGTAAGAAAACAAAAGTAAATTCTCCAGAAATGAGCTGCTGGTGAGAGAAAAAGGGGCGCTGGGGGGAGGTGGGAAGGCGGAGGGGCTGCTGCGCCAGAGATGCTATAGGGAGACAGCGCTGGAGATAGTTGTCCCAGCTACGAGATAAAAGCTACATTACATGAAATTAATGGAGGCTGTCTGAGACATACATGAATCACTGTTTCAACACTAAGAAACCAGCACAAAAGAATAAAGAAATCTGAGTACTAACTATATCTTCAAAGGTCTCCTATTTACCCAGCTATACCGGGTACTGACACAAGTGGGGGGAAAATATAAGAAAAAAGCACTGCTGTGATCGAATGAATGAGACCATATGAGCTATATTGGTGCCGTATGCATTCTATTTAGCTGATATCAAACACAGTTTAATGAAAGTTAAATAGTTTCTGAGGAGTGCATGAGCTGGAACAGATTAGATTCCACTGAGGGGTCTGTCAGCATATTGTTGCTCACATGTATTCCCTGCTCAGAGCTGCCACAATTCCAGCACTCCATTAGCAATACACAAAAGACTTATGCAGATAGCGGGCATAAGCATGTACCGCCATGTTGGGAAATAAAAAAAAAAAAAAAAAAAAGGAAAGGAAAAAAAAGAGGGGGGAAAAAAAAGAGAGGAGAGGGAAAAAAAATACCCAGATGAAGGTTTTGTTCAGTGCGTTCATCTGAAAATAGATCTCTGTAATTCGAAAGTGATAAGAATAGATGGAGGAAAGGAGAAGTGGTGGAGGCTCTCAGAAAAATAAAACAAGAAAAAAAAAGACGAGAAATATGTAAACTCCTTTAAAAGAACAGATATTCCACCAAGTATATAATGAGGTTTTGATCTTTCAGGGGACAATGACATGGGTGAATGCTCTGGCCTTTTGATTTGCAGGTTACATCTGGTCTTAAAGGCACAGCGGTTCCCGTGGCCTCTCTGCCCAGAAGTTGCAGTGGAAGATGATTTTTTGGAGGGGGGCGGAGGGGAATTCTTCCTACAAAACAACATCTCTCAGGCTCCTCTGTCTTATTTTAAGATGCAGAATTCATCCCAGAAATACCACCGGACAGCCTGTGTGCCTGGTACAATCGCTGTCACTGAAAGTAACATGAATTGAGATTAATTTTTATCACTTCAGAGGATTTTTATTCCTCTCCCTGGGAAAAAAAAAAAAATCCTCCTTCTCTGAGGTGTCTGTTTTAAAATTAATAGTAGGATAAGGCTGGTGGGGGTATTTAGATATCAGATGGCAATTGCTCAGTGATTATTGCATTTTGATTTAATCTGACAGAACTGATCTTGCACCATGAAATCTGTATTTTCACAGGAAAATAGGAGTTGCCATACTGGAACAGACCATTTGTCCACCCGGGCCAGTGCCTGGACCCGTCCATGGGGGCAGAAAATCCATCCTGTACTTGCACCCTCCACAAATACTTCTTGTTTCTCACTGGGTGGGGGTACAGTGTTCCTCCTTGCTCCTGACTGTCAGTCCCTCCACACCCTTCAGGCATTTCTTTGCCCTGAAACTTCTTTTTTTAACCCAGCTAAGTGCAGACACCAATATTATTTCTGCCCATGGAAATGCTGCAAACTCCTTCTGGAGCGTGCCTGGAGGTGACAGGGATGTTGTCATCCACTCAGGTGTGGGAGGGCAGGCACTCCCCCCATCTCTCCCCACCCTCCTCTCCTGTAATTCGGTCAAAGAAAAGGGGGCACAAGTGAAAACAGGATGATTTGTTCGGGTTTCTTTCTCTGCAGCTGGGAGCCTGCCTTATTAATATTATCTGGGCTGGGAGCGTGCAGTGTTTCCTCAGGCATCTCTTCTGAGTCATTTTATCATTATTCATAGGGATAAAAATGGCCCAAACCAAGGATCCATTTAGGGTTGCCTGTCAGATCCACTAAGGTAATTGGCTCCATTTCTTCATTCCCATTCTAAATTAAAATAATTTTATTAAGTGGTACAGTAGGTGTTTCACCTGTGTCACCAGCTGCCTATTAGAGCCAGAAAGGGCTTTTCCACATTATTTCTGTCTGTTCTTAGAACATTATGTCATCGTATTCCGCGTTACTTCGTGTCAGAGGTGGCGCAGTCTCCCGTACTTAAGTCCAATGGTTACAAAATGTAGGTCCAAGATGCCCTTTTCGGGGCGAGGGCAGAGTCAAACACACTTGACTGTTCCAGCTCTGCTCGCTGCTTCCCAGATAGAATTCACACAGCAGGAAAAAGCAGCGTGAGGCTGAGAGCAGGCTGAGAGCAGGCTGAGAGCGTACCACTGATGATAACGATGAGCTGGTGGTGATGTTCCCAGCAGCAGCTTTTGGAGGGGAAGAGCTGGTGTGAGAGCTGTTCTGGGCCTGGGCCTGGGAGGAGAACACCTAAGGAGGGAGAAATGTGTGGCACCCCTGGTCTTGGCAGGGAGCAGCCACGGGAGGTCCTGCTGGTGGCACTAAGGTGGAGGTAAATAATGGAGCCTGGCCAGGTGTGCTTAGGGTTAATTTCTTCTTCACAACAAGGTGGTTCTTCCTCATCTGCCTGGGGTAACTAATCCCACTTTAAAGAACTGAGATGAGGCTGGAAAGCATCATGGTAAAGGCATTCTGTGCCAAAATAGTTTGCAGCTCCCAGGTTTGCCTTTGGAGCACTCGGCAGTGTCAGTCAGGGAGGGGGGCATCCAACAGCAGTGTTTGCATTTAGTGCTCAAATACAGCATGAAGCATCTCCAGACGGTTTTTGGCAGGTGGATAAATGCATATTTGAGTGTCCATGTGAATTAAACTTTTTGGGAATGGGTCATTGGCAACTGAGATCCCTACATCCCATTGGGGCAGGGGAGCTGGGAGCAGTTGCAGAAGTAACATGAGAGAAAATTCCTGATTTAATTTTAGGCTCCCCACAAACCACCAGCGACCAGCCAGGTGGAAGTTTCCACCAGCAGATAAGACAAGCTGTGTTATCTGAGAGTGAGAAAAGGTCACTTTTCCAACGGACAAAGTCATTTCCTTTCAGAGAAAAGGTGCAGTTGCACAGGAACATTCCTTGTGGTTAGATAGGGAAGGAGGGGGGGACAAAAAGCATGTTTGTTCAGTTTTCAGGGATCTTGCAACTGTTTTTCTTCAACCTGCAGGTGGCATTAGCACTAAAAATGGATTTTTCTTTCTTTCTTGAAAAGTGTTTAGCAATGAAAGGAAGAAAGCTGCGAGGGGATCTGTAGTAGGACTGCGTGCTTGGAGTTAGTCATGCTAACTGCAGATGGCATTTTTGCATGTTTTATAAGGCAGGGATACACAAATGCTTTAGCACCCTGAAATACAATATCTCCAGTTTCCGGAAGCAGGCGGGCTGGGAGGACCAGGGGAGCTGAGCTTGGGCTAAATCTGTGAACTGAGAAGGAGCAGGGCTGGCAGTGCCAGGCTGGCACCTGGCCATCGCCAGCAGCAGGTGACACTGCCCGTGTCACAGGCAGAACCATGGGGAGGTGGAAGTTCTAATTAGTGCTGAAACAAGGCTGAGGCAAAACCAAACTTTTTATTCTTTCTTGGGGGTTTGTTTTGTTTGTTGGATTTTGTTTGTTTATTTGCGTGTATGAGGAATGGGAGTGAGCTCCCATTTTAAACTCTAAGACCCGTCCCAAATGCCATCACTAATGCCTCCACCCTCCCAACACACCAAAGTGCCCCTTGGGGCAGAGTCCCAGGGCTATTGTTTCACCTTGTCCTGGTGGACTGAAAATGAGACTTTTATGGCCGTAGTCATTCAGATTTGAATTCCTGTCCAGGGAAAGTCCACTCGGGGTGCACGTGAAGATCAAACCTGGAAGAATGAAGCCTTGTAAAGGCATTCCCCAAATGAAAAATGTGGAATGATCATCATGAGAAAACACAGTGGCTACTGGCTTCACTGATATTGAAATCCTCAGAAGAAAGCCAGGAGAGCTAAAGTGAAATGTAGAAGCAAAAGGTTGCTAGAGAAGGGAGCCATCAGCTGAGGCCACAGAGCTCTCACCAGAGGCTGTGTGGAGATATTTTTTTCCTTTTTTTATTTTTCTTTTTAGGCAAACCATTTTGTTACTGGAAAGTGCTAATTTGTGAAAGCAAAACAACTCCAGGCAAAGGGTGTGCTTTGACAAATTTCCCATATTGAGGAGGGGCGGGGAGAAGCATAGAAAAGAGGAGAAAATAAATGTAGAACGATTGCAATGTCATGGGGGGTAAGTGGTACGTTTGAGACAGGGGCTAAATCACTGTTAAATCACTGCAGGCAGAATTGATGTGAGACTGGAGCACACTGAGAACTGGGCAGGGGCATAAACCTAATTGATTTGAGGCTGGAGCAGGGAGTTAATTGGGGGCCAGGGTGGAACAGTAACTAACAGAGTGTTGTGATAGCCAAAAGCATATCTCACTTTCTGCCATCCTGCCCGTGCTGGGTGTGAGTGCTGGCAGCTGGGAATCACCCCAGAGCCTAAACCACAACTTCACCTGCTGGCTGGAGGCCGGCTCCATGCCTTTGGAGAGGGCTTGAGCATCTTTGGGAGCTCACCATTGCTCCCTGTCATGCTGGACCTTGGGAGAGAGCAGCACTTGTCACCCACAGCCTTGTTTTGGCTGGGGAAGGGAAGGTGTGATTGCTGCCAGAACAATTACTGTGGAGAAGTGCTCACTCTCTGAGAGAACTTCATTCCTCTTGGAGGAGCACCACATGCCCCCAAGGAAACCACCTAGACCAGGTCCACAGTTACTCTGTACAAATGTTCCTTTTTTATTTTTTTCCTCCTAAAGACTGTTGAATTGAGCACTCAAAATTTGAAAATGCAAAGATGAAGGTTGCCTGGGCAACTGCTTTGCACTGAATGAGGAAATGATCTTGTGAAACAAACATTAAGTGATCGTGTAATTAAAGACTGAATCAAAATTCCATTGTACCAGGAAGGAGCCTAAATTAAAGTTGACCAGGCAACTTTCAGTTTGGCATTTCCTAAGTTTTAAGAACTTGATTTGAATTGACTTTAATTATTTCTCCTTTTGCATGCAATCTTAGGGTATTTTTGTCCTAAAAATTGTATGGCATATTGGCATGTGGTAGCCATGCTCACCTCTAGCCACAATCCAAGTTTCAGCACAGGAGTTGTTGACTCCCAGATTCCCAAACGCCCACCACTGGGACAGAGGGTGCAACTTTCATCTGCTGCCCTTTGGGGAGTGACAGCTGAAGGAACAATGTGACTTTTGGGTTTGTTATTGTGTACAGTTTGCCACGCTGCGTCAGATGGGCACTGAATTTAGTCTGCACCAGATGCACCAAAGAGGGATGCAACAGTAAGTGTGGAGATGTAGAACAGTCTGTCCACAGGAAGAATTCACCCAAACCATTTGTAGTTAGAGGTTGTTTTAAACCCTCAGGAATAACTTTTATTTCCCTTCCCAACCCTAGGTTTTTGGGTTTTTTTTGGTGGTGGTTTATTTAGATTCCAGCCTTTCACCGTTGCTATGACCAGAGGAATGTGGTGACTCAGTGCTCCTGAGGTCTGTGTCAAGCTCTGGGGCACAGGTGTGGTCCAGAGCAATTGTCACAGCAGGAGAAGCAGAACCTCAGACCTGCAGCATTATTCGTGCACTTGGTGAAGGAAAACTTTAGGGTGATGTCCAGTTCTCTACAATGCATGGATCCTTCCAAATGACACCTTCCCTTTTGCTCCTTTTGCAAACCACTGTGGCACCTTCCAATGCATTACAGCAGTGAATTTGCCATTTCAAACCTGCATTTAAGACTTTGCATCAGCAAACTCTTCAATTCATCAGGAAACACAGTTGCTTTTAGCTCAGGCGTTTTTTAGCTTACTTAAGTGATGGTTACACAGAGCTCCACCGTTCCCTTGCTATTTTCAAGGGCAAGAGATGTCCGTGCACGCAGCATGTGCTGGGGCCTGGCTTTTATTATTATAATTGTTATTGTACTTAGCTATCTGTCAATGCAGAGCTTCAATTTGACACAAATTATCTCCGCAGCGCCGCGTTCCTACTGCGAGATGCTCTCGCGCCTCCCAGCTCCGAGCACGGAGGCAAAGAGTGGTTTTAACCTTCTCCCATCTGCACCCAGTCTAATTTTACCTCATGATCTCACCTAATCTTTTTTTTTTTTTTTTTTTTTTTGTGAATCCCTGGATATGCAAATAGTTCCTAAGAATTATGTCAGGAAATGTAGCGATAGGGAAGATGTAACTTGTATTTACAGAACTGGCTAGGGGTTTGGGGCACCTCAGTTCTCATCTTTCCAGGGTCACAGGGAGACTCAAAGGCAGCACTTGCCCATGAATGCTTGGCTGGCTTCCCTCTGCAGCTCTTTCCTCTCACCACTCAGGTAGTCTTTGTCAGTGTGGGTTTTTTTAATCTTAGTGATCATTTTATGATTTTTTCCCCTCGTACCCAGTGTTTATGCTGGAAGCAGTGGCAGAAGTTGATGCTGTTTTGGGGTAAGGGGGCTGAAAGGCCTCTCCTTCCCCTTGCTGATGAGCACGAGTAGTGCCTGTTCCTAAGCAAAGGAGACTCCGTGTCTGTTGAACTCAGCTTTGTGCTGCTTTCATTTTTCCAGGATAGGTTGGGAAGTTCATTCAAAGTTCTTCCTTTACTGTGGGACATCCCTGACATTTTCCCATTGACACAGACCAACTGGTGTGATTCTGTGACCTTCTGCACCGACCCTTCAGTTGGATTCTGTTCCTGCTTCCTCACCCAGCCTGCCCCACCATCGTGGCTTTGTCCAGCTCCACTGTTTTGCTGCCATCCTCTGACTCCCAGTCTCACTGCTTGCCCAGGCACAGGGTCTATTTAAAAAAAAAAATTATTATTTTTATTCCTACAAGTGTTTTTATCTCATGACTTAGCCCAAACAGCCTTACTCTTCCCCTCATCATTTAGCACCAGCTCCTCTCTGCAGAGCCTGTGTCCACCCAAGCAAGGCCAGCTGTAACCAATCTTTCCCATCCCATATTTCAATTTTGCTTGACCTGTTATCCCGTGGATTTCTTTCCACCCTCAGTGTCTTCCTCACATGTCCTCTTCTCCCCCCATTAAATGAAGTTGTTTCCTTTTCTGTGTCTCCGAGACTTGGAGATACCCAGGGAAAAATGATTCCCGTTGTTCTCTCCAAGGCCCCTCTTCCAGCAGCTGGAAGCTGCAATTACAGAAAAAGTCTGGTTTGAGTTTGGCAAAAGTTATAAGCAAATGAAACAGTCCCTTATAATGGGAAGTGTCATACAACCTTAGTAATAGACAGTGCCATCAGCCCCACCTAGAATATGTGCGTGTGTGTAAAAATGAAACCTGAAAACTGAATGAACATGAAAAGGCCTCGACCTACTTTCAAACTGATAGGAATGCTCCCCATCCCTAATGGAAGCAGACAGGACAGGCCTTGTACATCTCTGGCTTCATTTTGCAGGAGTGTTTTACAAGTGCAGAATTAGTGTGGAAAGGAGCCTTGCAGACAATAAAAGCAGGGAAGGGTTTTTTGCAGGGCTCATTTGCACAGGGGTAAAAAGCACAGGCCCCTCTGAATCCTGACACAGTGAGCCAGGCAGATGCTGAAACATGAGGGAACCAAAAGTTAGATCCAGGCCTGGGCCCTCCAAGTAGACAGATCTGTCTTCTGACAGGCCCAGGGTCTGCTCTCCAGCTGCAACCCAGAGGGAATTCAGAGGGAGACTGGGATTCAGAGCATCCTCTGTGAGCCCACCATTGGCTTATTAGGAAAGGGAGAGCTCTTATTCCTGGAAGCAACGTTTTGTGAACTGTCATACTCATTTCCTTCACACGCTGGCACAGATTGCCTGCTTGACCCCAGGGCTGAAGCCATTTACATTTTTGATCTGCTCATCTCTCAGAAACCTCCACAAATTAGAAATACTACAAGCCATGTTTGTTGTTGCGAGGGCAGAGAAGTCTGAAGCGAGGTCTGGGTGCCGTGTTTGACCTCGGCTGAAATCCTGGTTCAAAATAGACCTTCTTTGAAGAATCTCAGAGCCTCTAAACTTCAAAGCACCGGCTAATGTCTAATTGACTGTAGGTGAGTATTGCTTTACAGGAGAGCTCTTCTGCACCAGAACTCTCAGACCAAGCTTCTCTTGTGCCTTAGAGGTGAATGTGAGAATTCAAAATGGTCTCCAAAAAGATTTTGAGTTGAATCTCCATAATTGCAGCACTTTCTCCTTCTGTGTTAAGATTCCTAATGAGCTTTTTACAGAAAGCTCTGGGTCTCCCAGCTGAGGAATGCTGTAGGACAGCAAACATTTTATTTCCTTAATCTTTATTCTTCCTCACAGTGTCTGTTTGCCACGGGTGTGCTCTGGCTTTTGCAATGAGGACATGTCCATCCTTTCTGCCTCCCTTTGGTCCCAGCACCCTCAGATGGGATGCAGAGGTGGCTCTCTGGATGGGACCCTCAGAGCTGGCCCATCCCTTCTGGCGTAGGAGAGGGTACAGAGTGAAACCCTAGGAACAAGCTGTAATGCTGCAAGATTGAGTGTTCAAAACCTCAGTATTTTTTTACCATTTATAATTTACCACCATTCCTTCCTGCTGAAAAATTCCTCTAAATTTTCCCATGTGAATGGAGAGCATGAAAGGAGCACCGAGAGTTTCCTCTCTTGTTCCCCTGTTCATTTTCTTATGCTAAAGCCCTGTGGGTGAAACCCATTCCAGGTGCCAGAGAGCTTTTCCTGTAATTTACCCATGGTATTCTTATCAAAAGTGTTACCTCCAAAAATATTTCCTTTTAAAGTTAATTATCCTGTGAGCCGGCTCACTCACAGCAGGCAAAAGGGTACAGAGGCTTGGCAGGATTGGTTTTTTTTCCTTTTTCATCAAGTACCACATGTGCCTCTCTTTGCATATATGGAGGGGCTTCCCACCATATATGAAGACACCCCATCCTGTTCTGTAGGAATAACAGGTATTATGAAATGGATTGTTATTTTTTGATGATGTGCTGTGATCCTTCCCATATGAACTAGTGAGGAGGCTTGTGGTGCCAGAGGTGTAAGAATTAAACTGGAAGTCTAAACAAACAGTAATAATTAAAGAAAAGGACATGAGCTGTTGCTGGGATAACATTTCTGGGGGATGAGTCCTCCCTGGAAGGTTTGGTGTGCCAGCAAGGGGAGATGAGGATGTGATCAACCCCATGGACGTGGAGGTGCCTACCTGAAGGCAGCCCCAGAGGAGCTGGGGGAGAGAGAGGGGTTAATCTCCTGTCCTTATTGCCTAGCAGGGAAGGTCTCCTTTCCTTACATGAGTTAAGTCAGCCTCTGCTTTGTTTGATGCTGCCCATTTGAGGGAAGCTTCTCCCTGACCTTCTGCCAGAGAGACTGATGACAAGGACGGTTTGAACTAACCTTGACATTCACCAGGGTAAATGGCTTTTTCCACAAGTAGTCAGCAAGCCAGGAGAGCCAGTCAAGAGCTAATGAATCTGTACCTGAGGAAAACAGAACAACAGTTGTACTTTTAAAGAAGGAAAGTCTTCCCTGGCTCCATCTGTGCTTAAATGCTGGAGGATTAACTCTTCCAGCTCACGCCTGGGCTCTGCCATGTCACCTTTTGCTGGTGGCAGGGAGGCCACCAGTGGAACTGTGGGTAGGGAAAGCCTCTGAGGGAAAGGACAGGTGCTCAGCTTCCTCATCTGTGTGCAGATGGATGAAATCACTCCCTCCATGGTGGTGATAACCCCACCAGAGGCCTGCAGTGCCCTCCTCGGTACGGAGCATCAGCCAGAGGGATGCCAGCAAGGATGGAAAGGTGGTTGGGTCACTGCTGCCTGCAGGTGCTGTGCCCCCAAGTGCACCTTTAGATGGGGTTTAAGGCAGAGTTTCAGTCCTGGGCTTGAACTCTGGGCAGTGGAGTGACCGCTGTGGCCATCACCAGAGCTGGCTTGGGTCTTGGTGGATGGGGATATCACACCTGGGCAGGTTTGGAACACCGAGGAAAAAGGGAAAAGGGCCCAGCTGCTGCTCCTCGGCCTGGGGTTTTCACTGGGGTGTCCTCAGATTGCACAAGCAGAGGCATGTGGAGCCTGCTGTGCCCTTTTCCTGCTCAAGGAAGGAAGGTTTCCTTGGCTGCTCAGCTGATACTGGAAACAATAGAAAGAGCGTTGGCAATTGCAACATATTTCACTTTTCTCAGTACTGTCCAGATGATGTATTCCTAGTCCTAATTAGGTTGTTCAAAGCCCAGTTTTTGTGAATAAGCCATCATTGTGAGAAGATTGGCCTGACAGTCCTCTGGCCTGTTCATTCACAAATCTTGCCTGTTGCTACGTTTAGCTTTAACTCATAAGGGATCGCTCCCGTGGCTGGAGGGAAGGACTGGAGGTGCTGCACTGGAAAGGGCTTCCTGGAGGAGTGGATGGAAATTAGGCTAGGACTGCTTTCAGCCCACTTTGGTGAACCTGGCTATTTCATGGGGTCTCAGGCTCTTGAAAGAAGTTTGCAAGGGGACTGAACGGTGGAGTGAGAGTCTCTTTTTCTGGGATGTTCAGGAAGTGACTCCAGCCAGCTTTTGTCTGGCAGCACTTGGACTGCAGGCACAGGGACTTCTGAGTCTGCTGCTAATTCGTGTGTGCATAACTCCTACTGGCTGGACTAAATCAGCCTCTGTAAAATGTATTTATTAATACTTACTTCCTAGGGCTGTTTATTTAAATGTTTGCAAAAGGCTTTGGAAGGCTAAGCAAGGGGAAGGCACGAGCTCCAGCGCTGAATCTTAAGCACTGGCAGCAGAGGTGGTTGGCAAAAACACAGCAATACATTTTCCTCGGGATAACAAAAGCAGCGCCGGTGCCATCTCTGGTGCAGGATCATCTTCCAAGGGATGATTTAAAAGAAACCACTCCAGCGTTCTAAGGAGGGAATGAGGCAATTCTGAGGAAACAAAGTGCAGCTGGGATGGGAGCTGGGTGTGTTTGCTTGTGAGATTTCCCCCGTGGGGCTTTGCCCAGGTTTTGCCACTGTGCGCGAGCGGCAGGAGCGGAGGGGAGCAGGGACAAAGCGGGACTGGAGCGGGGCTCTGCCAGGTTTAGTGTCTGCTGATCAGAGAGATGAGAGTGAGGAGCCCGGGCACACTCCAGAGCGTGGTGCTGGCACACGGGGTGCCCTGCAGCCCCCCAGCCCCAGGAGAGGCTGGAGATAAAGGGCTGGCGCTGCTGAGGCTCCCGGGGAAGAAGTTGTATACAGAGCAGGAGATAATATTTCATCCCCCCGCAGGTCACTTGGTGCTCGGCAGTGTTCTCTGTTTGAGATTTGAGGATTTGCAGACAGACAAACTCCACAACCCAGCAAAGGTCAGTCTAAATATCAGACAGATAAACAGCACCTTCTCTGTAAGCACAACTCCGATTTATGGTGCTCCGTTTTCTCTTTCCTTCGCATGATAAAGTGGAACGTGTGCTTCTTCTGAGGGCGGCAGCTGAAGAATTTAAAGTAACATAACTTCCTGAGGTGTTTTTAAAGAAATATGCTTTCCTGTAGCCACAGCCTGCTTCCTCTTACGGCTTTTTTTCCCTCTATTTTTTCTCTCTATATTGCTTCAGAGAATTTCTCCTTGCTGGCTCCCCAGTCCTATAGAAAAATGCAACACCTGCTTTGTAGTCGCTTTTCCAAAACAAGACCTGTGTGAAAGCGTGTCTGTAGGAGCGTTGCTTTGGCCAAGGGCCACCCAGGAGGTGTTGGGCCCTCTCCTTTGACCAAAGCTGTGCTTTGGTGTTTCAACCTGCCCCTGAAAAAGCCAGCAAGGTACAGGGCAGCATTCCAGATCTGATCTCAGCTGATAACACAGCTCCTTTATCCCAGGCTAAATCCTTGTAGTTGGAATGGGCTCATGTCATCCTCAGCAGAGCCCACATCTCCCTGTGCCCCATGAAGTATCTTCAAAGTGAATATAAATTATGTTACAATGGAAAAGCACCTCTAACAGTATGGGAGTGGGGATAGGGAGTCACAGTAAATCAGGATCAGACTCCCTTTAGTTTTCTTCTTCCTGACCTTGTGGACAAGACCTTTGTAATTAAACCCTCTCTGTAGGTAGTAAAAGTTCTGAGTGCAGAGCCTGTACCAGATCCTTTTTTTTTAAGCTAAACTATTTTTCATTAGTCACATAATTGAGGAAATATTGCACTGCAACATAAAAACATTAGAAAACCCCAATATTTCTACTCTTTAAAATATTAATATTGGGGTTTAGGGTTTTTTTTTGGGGGTATGTATTATTTTTGTTTGCAGAAATCCAATGTGTGCTCTCATCAAGACTGAACTCTAACCAACTTTAGGAATTGTTGCTGTCTGTACTGTGGATTCCTGGATTCTGGGTCTAATTTGCTTCTAGGCTGACTTTTAGAGCAGTTATTTAGTAAATGTGTGGAAGGTGATTTTTTTACATCACTGTAAACACAATGTAGTTTAATTATTTTGGTTTGTTTGCTTTGTTTTGGTGGGGTTCTTTGTTTTGTTTTTGTATTTTTTTAAATTTGGTTGAGGTTTTTTTGTTTTGTTTTGTGTAACCTGCTTCTGGATCCCTGCAAGGTGATGTTTTTTCAGGAATGTGAATGGCTGTGGATTGTTTGTCCAGCTGATCCACTGCTGCCCATGCAGCACCATGGCTCGGCCAGCCAGCTCAGCACTTGTAGCTGCAGCCTTGAAATCACACAAATTATCTGCCTAGTCTCTAATATTAAGGCCAAAAAAAGCCCTTTTAAATAATTTGTAGGACTTTATAACACAATACAATCATTGCAACATTATGAAAAATGCTAATATTAGCTCCCAATGCTTTGAAGTTTGTTCCGGGAATTTGGATTTCGCAAGGATGTCCCTACAGGTTTTGCAGTCAGTGGAAGACATTTGGGTGGAGAAAGGGAAGCAAACTGAACTTCCTTCTCTCTTCCAAGCTTTCTGTAGGCCTTGAGGGGCTCAGGGCAGGGAGTGTGAGATGTTATTTTTCAGGCAAAGACAATGTTTGAGCTGTTTAAATGGAAAGCAAAGTTTTAGTGCCTTAAATTCATCATTTTATCCTCTGTTGTGGGGGAACACTGCTTTCCTTGAAAGCACGGCAGGTTAGGGAAGAGGAGGCAGCTGGGAAGGACTGGGACAGTGCTGGTGGACACCAGGGGTGGGTGTGTGGATGCTGATGATTGAACCCCTCACGGGGCAGGCCCTGGTAGGGGCAGGTCCCCACTGCACCTCTTAGAGGCCATTCACTGCTGCTTCATGAGACACAGCAGTGACACACTATTAAAATTGGTTATTCCAGATGGTTCACCTGGGGATTTGCAGTAATTGCTGGAATATTCCCCTGCTCCCCATGGTCAGGGCAGTGGAGATGCAATGCCATTCTGTGCTGCTGACACAGCCCAGCTCACAGGCAGCTTCTTGGGGCTGCAGTGCAAGTAGCTTTCAAAAAGAAATTATTTTCTTTCTGGTGATTTTTGACTCGCTCTTCCATGACCCAAGGGGACACAGGGCTGATGACTGAGGCTGGGTGCACATCCCATAAAACAGTAAATAAATCCATCGGTGTGCAGGCATGCCCATATCCTAACATGAATTCTGGGTCATTCTGGCATGGTAGAAATGAGCACTTTTTCTGTGCAAAACATTGTGGGTGAGAGAAGCAGTGATAACAATTAAAATTCCATCTCCTTTGGAGAAAGTCACTTTTTAAGCTTTTTGTTACCCAGACCTGAGGGCTGTGTTGATCTTGCAAGGCCTGTGCTGGTTGTGAGCTGGAGCCAGCCAGTGCAGCTGGGACAAAGTTTCATGGCACCACCCCACGTGTCATGAAAAGCCATTTTCTTCTTCTTTTCTGTTCTTGGGGTTTCTTTGGGAAATGTTACCAGTCTTGCTGGAAGCCCACGTTGCCCAGGAGGAAGGATGAAGAGCTGTGTGGTGTTTCTGCATCTCTGCTGCCATGCTTTTTTGGGTTTTGTTGGTTTTCCCATAGCTGGGGTCGTGCTCTCACCCCTGTGGGGTCAGCGTGGGACAGTCCCCTTGCCACCTCCCCAGTGCTTGAGCATCACCTGAGCACTGCTGGGTGTTTCCATGGTGATCACAGCAGGGCCAGTCTCCATGGATACGGTGGTACCCTGGCTGTGGGATGGGGAGCTGGTGCCTGGGGTACCTGTCCATGGCCTGGGGGCAGCAGGGCTGGCAGGCTGGGGACAGCAGGTCACCATCAGCAGCTGGAGGACAGTTTGTCACTGCTGCCAGCCTCAGGGCACAGAGCTCTCCTCCTGGCACTCTCTGAGGCCTGCACTTTCCCTGTGGGAGCAGGGACCAGACCCCATCCCCATTAATCACCTGGCTCCAGAGATCTCCTGCAGTGTCACCGCGAGGGTGGCGGGAGCAGCGTCCCAGCTCCGTGCAGGTGTCCCTGTCCCCGGGAGAGCAGGGAGGATCAGGAGCAGGGCCCCCCACAGCAGTCACAGCCAGGTGCTTTGTTTAGGCTGGGCTCACACAACGTGCACCTGCACCAGAGCCACCAGCCCTGCAAGGAGAGCAGCTGCTCTGAGGCTGAGCAGAACATGCTTAAGTGAGCAAATCCTGGTGGGCAGCGATGGCTTTCTGTGTCAAGGAAGGCTCAAGTGGGTAAGGTCAGACATGAAAATAATCTATGCACCTGCTGAAGGTTTTTTTTTAAAATCTGTACATTACGTGCTGAAGGTGAACTTTGTATTTCTTGATCACTGGGCAGTGAAAGGAGCTTTGTTGGCTGCTTTTATCCCTCCATTAGTTTGGTTGAGTGCTGCCTGCATCCCCAGGCCTGATGGTAGCTGTTAAATAACTACCAGTTCTCAGAGAAACCATGGGCTGTGAGTGAAGGCACAGACTGGTGTTGTTTCCAAAGTATTGATGAAGGAATGGCAATTTATTATTTCAAATTATCTAAGCCTGGTAAGGGCAAAAAGTGACATAAGCACAATAGCAAACAGCGTTAGTGTCACCAAGGGCTCTGGGACATGTTGCATCCTCTTCATGTGATGTGGCTGGAGGCTTCTTCTTCTTTTTAACTCTTCTTGAAACACTATCAATGATCCAATTATTTATCTCTGTCTCCTGGGAGACCCAGAGCAGGGCATGCCTGCTCTGCCATGGAGCAGGGGGAAGGACACAGGGACGATGAACCTGGGAGTGATTAATTTGTGCAAAAATGACTGTGCCAAGTGAAAGACAAAGAGGATGAGGGAAGTGGATTGGAGGAGCTGAGTTCAGCCCAAATGTTCCTGTTGAGAAGAAAACCTGTCCACTTTAAAGCACTTCCAGTTAAACATGTGCAAAAACGAAGCGCCTCCTTTTCTGCCCAAATTAGCCAAGTCACTGTTGAAAACAACTTTCAAAACTGCTTTCCAAACTACTTCTGCACATGCTGGTGTGTCCTGGTCCCACCCAGGACAAGGTAGAGCTTTGGCCTGGCTGAACACAGCAGGACCAAGCCCTGCCACAGCCTCTGGGCACAAGCACTTTGCTGGGTGTCCATGTACCTGCTGCTCTATGGGTGCTACCAGGTGTTACTGGTACTGCAGAAGGGGAAGAGAAAAGGAAAATATCTCTCCTGGTGTGCCCAACTCCCTTGCTCTGAGCAGTTTTCACCTGGCAGTCTCTGCAGGCTTTTTCCAGAGCCAGAGGGAGAGAATTGCATAGTGAAAAAAGTAAAAATTTGCCAAAATTAGCAACAAGATTGATGACCAAAGAAACTCCACGGTAGGCCATGCCGAAGTTTCTTTTTGCTGTTGCTGCAGTTGAGATGAGCCTTTGTGTTGGTCCCAGAGTCTCTGTGACCTCTGGGCTGCACAGGGTGCAGGAATGAGCCCTGGAGCTGCTGCCCCTCATGGGCACTGTGGCCAGAAAGGGCCTGGAGCTGAATGTGTGAAAAACTGGAAGTGCCCACTGTATCTCAGATCAATGCCACCCAGATTTCAGCACTTGCTGAAGTTTATCCACACTTTAAAACATATAAAATGTTTAAGTGTCTGCTCCATTGGCTTTGCTCAGTGCTTGAGGATTAGAGAGGCGCTTAGCAACTTTCTGGATCTGGGTGGAGTTAAAAACAGAAATCAGGGGTGATCCTCACTGATATCCAAACCACTGCAGGGGGAGTGAGGGGCAGGGATGGCCTTGCCATGCAGCTGCATCCCTTCCCCTTCTCTCAAACCTGTTGTAGAAAATAATTCAGAAATCATCACTGCCCTTATCTCCCGTCATTCCTGTGGAGCAGCAGGGCCAGGGCCTCCCCAGAGGCATGGGTGCCCCGTGGTACCTGGCTGGGGGAAGGTCAGAGCCAGGACAGGCCTTGGCTTTCTCTTCTCCTCAGGGTCCGGCTGCTGGAGCACCCGGAGCCCTGGAGATTGGTAAGTACTGGATTTCATTTCTTCCCTCTTTTATACGAGTGTGTTTCACTGGAGGAGGAGAAGCAGGGCCTGGTTGGTCGCCTTGTGAGCATCCCCGGTGCATCCATCCCAAGCCTGTGCCTCTCAGGAGCTGCTGCTTTAGGGGAAAGAGCCCCGGTGTTTGGGATTGGGTGGGAATAAAGCCAGGGCTCCTCTGCAGGAGTGGGGAAATATTGCCTTGCCTTCACCAGGGATTTTATTTTCCCTCATGAAAAGAGAGTGGCCTCTGAATGTCAGCCCAGCCTGCCTGTCAGTTCTCAGCTGCACCATGGGATAAAGCTGCTGATCCCTTTTATCCCCTTCTGGGAGTAGTATTAATAGTATATTCATTTTTGTTCCATTTATAATTCATTACTGCCCAGTTATTTGGATTTACTTGTGTTAAAAGGCATAACGAGACAAAAACTTAGCTGGTTATGAGCCCGGGGAGAAGGGGAAGGCTCTTCCCCTCCCTCCTTCCCTGCCTTGCCTCCAGGGCAGGGGGAGCAGCGGGCCAGGGCCGAGTTTGCCAGAGCAGGGAGGTCACTTTGTCCCTGGGATGTTAAGCTTTGGAGGTCAGCACTGATTTTGTAGCTCCAAACCCACAGGAAGAGTGTTAGTTCTGTCCAGACCAGCACATTCCCAGATTGATGCACCTAAATCTCACTGAATTTAACAGCAAATCAAGCTCCCGTGGGTGTTTAAAATCCCTCCATACAACTAAAATATTTATACTAAACAGATAGGAGCATGCATTTTTAAATAAAAATTTCTCCTTATTGTTTTAACCTCCACCTTCCCCCTGCTCCATTGCTTTTATCTGTCACATAAGCCCTGGCTGTCCTCTGGGCATTGCAGGCTCGGGGCCAGAGGCTCTGCTCTGCCCACAGCACACGCTCCAGGAGAGGCCCAGATGTTCCAAAAGGGGCAACCTCCACAGCCCAACAACAACAGAAAGCTGTGGTTTTTTTAAACCACCTTTATGCTTTCCTGCTCCTGGGATAAAACAGCACAAGATGAAACAGCCTGGAGCCTGCTTTGTGTCACCCCCAGCTGCCCACCCTCCCAGGGGATGCTGTGGCACAGGGGCTCAGCTCCTGCCCAGCTGTGGTGGCACCAGCCCCACAGGGACCCTGTGGCCAGGGCTGGCCCCATGGCCATGCTGGGGGCTGTTCCTGTCTGTTTGCTTTGCCTGGAGCAGCTGGGGCTGCTGCTGAATTGTTTTTTCCCCTAAGCTGTCAGGCTGCCTTGCCAGCAAACTGCGGCTCTGGGAGCCCTGCTTTCACCAGGACAGGATTTAGTAGGGACAGAGTGTAGTCCTTTCTTAGAGCTTGGCCCAAGTAGAACAGACTTGCTCTTGAGGCTGCTCTTGCAGATGGTGCTGGTGCCCCTCACCCTGCTGTGACCACCCACGGGTTTTTTAGCTGGCTTAAATTAGCTGCTGATATAGGTCTGGGCAGGTCAGCCTGGACGTTCACATCCCAAATATGCTTTTGGGAAATGATCTAAAATGTGGGCAGGAAGTTTTATTTTGCACATAGACCCATGCAGAGCTCTGCAGACAGAGAAACATAGATGGACACATCAGTCAGATGGGGCAGCTTTGATCCTGAAGGCTCCCAGTCTTTGAAGGATTTTTTTTTTTTCTTGTGTTTTACTAAGATTCACAGTCTCAGCCTTGACCCAATTGCTCCTGTCCCAAAGGGCATTTGCAGATGTAGAGCTAGAGTTACTGGTGGGCTCCCAAGAGGAGAAATCCCAAATTCCTGAGGAGTATACTGTGGGTTTCCCAACTGGAGCTCCCCAGCTTTTGATTCAACACCCAAAATAGCCTTTATGAGGCTTATGGAGCCTCTTGGGAAGAGATTTTCATATGGCGCTTGCTGTTTCATATGGCAAACATATAATTTCCTTTTATTTCTTTTTGCCAGACTGTGGACTAGAGGGTAAGGCAGTACCAAAAGCTCATCCTATAGACATAATGGTCACTTGTGATCAGTACTGGTAATAAGTACTAGAAGTAGGAAATATATTTAATTTTAATTCAAATTTTCCCATGTAATTGGAAGTAATTTAAATATTTTCAATGAAACTTTATATCTTCTCAGGGTAAAAGGGACAATATTTAGGCCCAGGTACTTTCCAAACTCCTCCTGTGCTTTGGGCTGCATACTGGCCTTCACCAGTAAAATTTGGATATTCTCTCCTGGTTTTGGAAAAGTTGCTCAGGATTTGGTTAAGCATAAGTGAGACAAGTTTAAGTGTATCCTATAAAACCTTTAACCGGTTTTGCTTTTATCTCATGTTCTCTGTGAAGCCATTTTTGCTATAAACTAGATGGGAGAAGAATGTCACAGTGTGGGTAAATGGTTTGTTTTTTGCTTTGTGTTTATCCAAAACACAAAACTTAAATTAAAATCAAACCTGGTCTGAACCCCACCCCTCATTAGTGGTGCCAGAACTGGAGGCCAGTGGCCCATCCCAGAGTGTAACACTGGTGCTTTTGCACTCAAAGGTTTGGCTTTGTCCTTGCCACCAGTTTTAGTGGCACACGGGTCAGGCGGCACATGGAGAAATTACGTAGCCATGGGACTCGCCCTCTGAATCACAGCACCCAGTGACTGTGCACCCCTTTGGTGCGTCTTTGGGCCTGATGTGTCTCTGAAAGGGGAGCAGGGCAGGAGGAGAGGGGGCAGGGAGGCTGCTGGCAGCCCCTCTAACAGGAGCACGGTTTGCAGCCCCATTCACAGACATTGTCTGGCATTGTTGTACCAGACACGCTCCATTCACGGCCCCTCTCTTGTCCCTTTTCAGCGAGTGCCCACTGGTCCTGCTCTGTTTGTCGGCAAGAATGAGCCGGCGGGAGCGGGAATGTTTCCCAGACGGGGTGAGGAGGTCAGTCTGGACCTCTGGACAGCGGCATGTGAAAGCAGGGGACCCTCTGGGGGCCTTGTTTGGGTATGTGCGGCTCAGATCACGGGATTAGCTGCCAGGTCATCTGCTGTGAAATCCATTATGAGAAACGCTCGGTCACCGGCGCTGCACTTGAAATCCTTCCTTGGTTAAACTGCAGGAATCACCTTCCGAAGCTTTTGTGGGCTCCGTGTGCCCGCGTAAAATATTTGTGCCCGTGTAAAATATTTGTACGCGTGCGGATATAAACTAATGTTTGCAGTAATGCCTCATGCAAAACGCTCCTCGAGTAAATCTGTCACTGCAGCTTCAATTCCAGATTACTGCACTCCAAGATCTGCTATTATCAGTGAAAACACATCTTTAGAAAGTTCACAACAGTCTGAAGTAGATGAGCTATTGAAATGCAATAGAAAATCTACCCCTCGCGGATTAGTCAAACAATGAATGTAGCCCTGCACGTAAACATTGTCTAACTGTATTGGCAGGGTAAATGGTTCCTGATTTACTGCTGCAGGAATAGGTGGCATTTCCTCACACTGTGAATACAAATATCAATTATCTCGAGGAGAAATACATTTCTAATCCGTAAGCATGGTCAAGCGATGCAAATAGTGGCAACAAATCAGTCAATTATCAAATTATTAAACATTTCTAATATTATTATTAATTATCTCTGGTAGCAGCAGTGTACAATTTGCCGGGAAAGAAATCGTTAGTAGATCTTGGAGTACTTGAAAAAGTGGTTTTAATCTGTGGACATCCTGAAAAACCACAACCCCTGAGTCAGGGAGATCAAAGAGGAATGAGGAGTCTGGGGTTTTGGGTTTCAGAGATAGCCTTTCATGGTGGTGGTTGTTGCTGCCACGCTCTGTGTTTTCATAGTGTGCATTAGGGATTTCTGCAGTAATAGCCACACTTACCTTTGCAGCCATTTGGATGTAGCAGAAAAGTATGAACTCCTGAAGGAGGAAAAGATAAAAGAGGGGAGCAGAGTGAGGCAGGTATTGCTCTCTCTGTCAGTAGCCAGCAGTTTCTGTTGTCTGCAAAATATTTCCATGTCTTCCACATGATCTTGCTAAGGAGCACTCTCAGCCCAGTGTGTTTTGATAGAAATAATTGAGGTACAAAGACATGGAAAAAGGAAGAACTTAGATTTGTGGCAGGTAGAAAGTTTTAGATCATTTTAGTCCAACCCATTGGAATCTTTGTCGAGTTGTTTCTTAATATCCTTCCAAAAGACCCTTGGTACCAACTCAAAATTTTTATTGAGGGCTCATGCCCTGGGTGGAAAGGGTTTCATCCACCCTTGTACAAATGGGTAATTTTGATGAGGGGCATGGATTTGGCAGGTTTTCTTCAATGCTCTTAAGTGGCACACCTGCACTCAAGGCAGATTTTTGCAGTGCCTCATCTCACAGCACCAGCCTCATCTCAAAGCAGCTCCAGGCCTGACCAAAGGAAACTGGTATCCAAAAAGACCAACAGACCAGTGATGACGTGGCAGAAAATGCCCTTTCTGGGCAGGTGATAATGGTCCAGCCCCAGCACAGGCAGATTGTGCAAGTCATGGATGAGAGTGTCACCACTGTACTTTTCTATTTGCATAAAACAATTATCCCATGGACAGTGGCTCTGGAGTTGTCTAGACAACATGCTTCTGATGGTATCACTGACCTCAGACACACTGGGCTGGCTCTAAATTAGCAATGAGCAGGGCTGGAGGGATGTATTATGGCAGTTATAAACCATAAGAAGGTATTTAAATAGATAGATAAGACACATGCAAATCTTTCCATTGCCATGACAACCATCTTGATATAGGTTTTCCATACCTAGCAAGAACGGCAGAGCAAAAGGCACTGGAAAAATAGCAAGAACCTGTAATGATAATGAACCCTGACAGTGTATTAGTCTAGATTTTGGTCACTTATTAACTCTTAATAGAATACAAACTTCTATAGTAATACAGTGTTCAGTGGGTCAGGGAGCAATTACTTCTAAACCTTTGCTATAAGGATCTCTGCTATATGGCTATACCTAATGTACCAATTCTTCACAAATTGATCTGACTGATTAAAAAACACTTTGCTATTAGATATAAATTGCTTAGCTGCTCAAAAGCGCTTCGCAGGGACGGGTTGCACAAAGCATGAAAATATGTCATTTATGGACATCTCTATGTTTCCCTCCCGCTTTTATTGGCTGGGTGAGGAATCTCATAAATCCGGATACGTGAATAATTGTCGTGTAAGAGCTGGGGCCACCAGTTTCAAAAGGGAAACACAGGGCAGCCCCCAACATGATTGTGACCCCTCCCCACGTTACCTGTCTGAGCAGGGCAGAGCTGTGTGTTTATTCTTTCTTGTTGTTCCTTCTTACAATTCTTCATCCCTTCTGAGTGCAAGCTGGTTTGAAGGCCAGCTCACGGCTCTAATGATGCCTCCTGTGGCCAGCGAGGGTCCCCTCCAGCAGTGCCTTTCTCAGATAGATGCACAGGATGAAAGCAGCTGCCAGAGCATCTTGTCCAGCCTGTCTGAGTGCTCTGAGCTTGTTCTCACACAGTCCAGGGATGCTGGGGTGTGGGTGGCCAGGTGGGAAGGACATGGATATGCTGCCCCGCTTCAAACAGCTTCCTCCACAAGGCAGGGGCATCAGCAGTGACTGGGGCCTTGGGAAATGAATTAGGGTTAACCTTGCAGGGCTTTGTTGGTGTTGTTGTTTGTTCCTTGATGTTACAGAAGAGACTTAGGCTTAGAGGTGACCTAATTGCTGCCTTCCAGTACCTGAAGGGAAGAGAGGTGGAGAAGGAATTTTTACGAGTGTGTAGTGACAGGACAAAGGGAATGGCTTTAAACTGGGAGAGAGTAGGCTTAGACTGGATATTAGGAAAAACTTCTTTATTGTGAGGGTGGTGAGGCCCTGGCACATGTTGCCCAGAGAAGCTGTGGATGCCCTAGCTGTGGAAGAGTTCAGGGTCAGGCTGGATGGGGCTCTGAGCAACCTGGGACAGTGGAAGGTGTCCCTGCCCATGGCAGGGGGTGGAGTTGGATGAGCTTTAAGGTCCCTTCCAATGCAAACCATCCTGTGATTCTGTGCAGTTGTAGGGATCCACCCTGTTGCAGTTGCTCGTTACCACTGCTTGCTGTTCCTGGGATGGATGGTTTTGCTGTGGAAGGGTGTTGGGAGGGGGATGGCCCACACTGTACTTCCACACTGCCCTGTTCCCTTCCACCCTGGCAGGCAGTGGGACCCCTGCTTCCCCAGCCTGGCTCTGGATCCAGAGCCACTGAATCTGTTACAGCCTCTGTGCCACCTCCTGTCACCTGCCCCCGCTGCCTCTGTGCTGTCACACCCCACATTAAACCCTCACTGTCCTTGTCAGAGCTTTTCCATCCTTTTATTTATGCTTTCAAGTAATAATTTTGGCCAGCACCATCAGGCTTTGACCGTGCACAGCGCTCACACCAATCTTCCTCCTTCAACCTCCCTTGGGGCTCCTCTGAGCCCTTGAGGAGAGCAGGCCAGGCAGGGTGCTACAGCTGCTCATTGTCTGAGCTGCAGCCATCTCTCTGCAGCCTTGTGTCACCTCTCTGCCCAACTTCCAAGGTGGGGGGAAGCCGTTTGGGAGCGCCCCATCCTGTCCCCCTGCAACGTGCAGCGCCAAGCACGGCAGCCCTGACCAGAACCCAGCGGGTGATACCGTGGTGCAGAGAATAATTAAAAAGCTGCACTCGTTTCCCAGATGAGATGCACTCCTGTAGTGTGTAAATCAGTCACAGTCCTGGAGGAATAATCCAGGCGGGATAATTGTGCAGGGGAAAGGCCCCAGACGTGATAGGGGTTTGCATTAGCAATGCCTTTTCATCCATCTGTCTTTTGACCAGAGCTAGAGAGGGCCAGAATTTTACTTATAAGGATGTTTTGATCAACTGATTATTTCAGTGACAGAGCTCCTGAAGTACAAGCTCCTGAAAATACCTTATTTGTGTACAGGAGCAGTTAGGAGCCAGAGACTGAAAGGTTTCTTTCTTCAAAGATTAATCTGTTTAGGGTCTACCAGTTCCCTTATGATCCTGGACAATTCAACCATCAGCTTGACTGGGGGAAATATTTCACCTTGAGTATTCATCTGCTGAGCATGGTGGAAGCAGAAGCAGGACAAAGAAGAACCTGGCTCAGGGCAGGTTTATATAATTAAATTATACAGCTTATTGGTAAGATGCTGTTATTTATTAATTAGACTGAAGAAGAGCTGGAGAGCCCTGCTCGTGATCTGAGCCTGGTTGTGGAGTTCAGGGGTGTTGGGAGCCCTCTCTGTCAGCTGCAAAATGCTTTTATGTGTCACTGGGGGAAGGTTAAATGTCTTGAAGCTGGCTGGCACCAAAAAGTATCCCAAGGATGAATGTGAAAGAAATGCAAGGGCAAATCTGTTTGTCCTGCAGTCAAATGCTTTTACAAGTCCTACGTAACAAATGTGTTGCTAAAAGCTGGTGAAAAGTGTATCCCACAGTTTAGAAAAGGCACTTTGGTGCTGTGGAGGAGAAAGCATCCCTGACAGACTCCACCTATGTGTTTTCTATTTAAGATCATCTGCACTTTATCGAAGACTAACCACAGAACTGAAAATTGTTGGTATTAACACTCTAGGGCATCCTGTGTACTGAAGACTCAATTTCTTATCCTGAATACGTGTTCTGGCTGACAAATTTTGGGGTGTTATTTTGCCTTCTAGTTATTCAGATGTTCTTTGGACATCTGGGAATTTAATTAACAGCTTTTGCATGTATTTAAAGCAAAGTAAACTTTCCTGGAGCCTCCTGATGGTGAGGAGCCATCTTATTTATGAACACTGGCACCTGTCATGTTAATTTGTACAAAGTTTTTGATTTATCCTAAAAGAACACATTACACAGTGGATTTGGAGGAGTTAAAGGGAACCTGCAGGGTGACTTTAATCTTTATGTCTTTATATACTTGGGGGCATTTTACTGCACCTCTGCACTGCTTTCACCACACAATCATTTTCTGCTTTAGAAATGTAGCCATTTGGATCAATAGCTGCAGTACAATATATGGTACTTCTGATGGGAGCCTCACAGGACACCTAAGAAGCACCGTGGTAATTTTGCAAAACGCTTGGCTACACTCTGAAATATATCTTAAAAGTAAAAGTTGCCAAAACAGACACTGTGCAAAATTACAAGAGCCCTGCTGAAATTGTGTTTACTGTATTTACGTGTGTTAATAGTAAATTAGGAAAAATGGTGCATAAAGGGATATTCCTTGCTTGAAACATGGGTGTTTTATCAGGAAAATCTTAAGGGCTGGGCTGTCTGCATTTCTTGTAGCAGCAGTTTTAAACTCCTGTGGAACGTGTTGGCTGCTCTTGAGGGATTTTTGAAGGAAATGATTTCCAGCTAATGTGATATGTGTGTGTTTCCTGGGCTTGATTCAAAAGAAAGCAGAAGTAAAAAGGTATGTTTGGTGACATTTACTCTGTGCACAGAACAAGAAATGAAAGAGGATCTAAAAGCATACGTCCCTTAAAGCGTTAACAAACGTATCCTGCACGTTGCAGATTTTACAGTAAATTCTTTATCTATAAACAAACCGGGTTATCACAGCTGTTTATTGTACTGCTAGCCCTGATCCTAACCTTTATGTCTTTATTGCTTACATACCATTCCCTTGTTTATATGTCTGTACCAGCCTGTGCCCTTGAACTTGGCCCCAGTGAGCCCTGACGCGGCGCTCGCCCGCCCGCTCGCGGGGTCACGGCGGCATCGGAGACGGGACATGGACACCCCAGCCAGGGCACAGACCACGGGGACACGAGGAAAGAGCAGGGAAAAGGGTGGAAGGGTGGGCAGGAGTCCCTCTGAGGAGTGTTTGTGAGGCTGCCCTGCTCTCCAGGGCCTGTCAAACCCGCCTGGGAAGCTGCAAAGGGAGGGGGCAATGCTGGTACAGCAGAACCATCAGCCCCCTGCCCTTTCCAGCTGCCCAGCTGGGGCCCGGGTGCTGCTTAAGAAAGGCTTTTCCTCTTTCCCCCCCTCCTCTGATAAGCTGACAGCCAGGCATGCCCTGTTCTGATAAGTCAGCAAAGTTTGGTTTTCCTAGGGACAAACAGCTCGTGCCCTCCAGCATCTTCAGCAGCAAGGCCTGAAGGGCAAGGATGGAGCAGGTAGCATGGGGACAAGCAGGGACAGCGATGTGGCTGGGCAGATCTGCCTCCAGATCACTGATAAACTTCATCCATAACCCAAAATGGGGTTTTTGCAACCCCCACAATGTCCCACATGGTGGGTTAACCCTCACAATGTCCCACATGGTGGGTTAACCCTCGCAATGTCCCACATGGTGGGTTTCAGGGCATAAAGGATTTGGGCTTAGTTCATAGGGCAGTGTTAAAGTCTTGCACCACGACCACAGTCAGGGCATGCTATGGGAGAGCCCAAAAGAGCTCTCTGAAAAGTGGGCAGCACCAAACACACAGAGGCAAAACAGTTCCAGTCTGAGCCTTCCTCACTATCCCTGAAACTATTGCCCTGGGTTTGGTTTCAGTTAGTTGAACAGGCTCTTCACTAAAAACAAACCTCCTGGTGCAAACATCTGCAGGTCGGAATCACATCCTTCATTTGCTGCTAAAAATAATGGCAATGAATGGAAGAATGTGCAAATTCTCCCAGGGAAAAGAAATTATGATCCCATTAACCTACATTACAGCCATCGCCATTAAGAGATACCATTAACCTGCAGTTCCCACACTGCCTTGTCGAAGGAACTACAGTCATCCTGTAATTCTGGAGATGCTGCAGCCATCCCATAATTGTGTGGTAGCTCTGGCAAATGCTGACTTTTTAACAGTGTTGCAGCCAAGTACTTTGTTGGATTATAAACCCCAATCCACATGGCCTTTCATGAGGGTTTTGGCTGCTCTGTCTCAAGCCACAGCAGGATTGGGCCCCCCATGCCATCCAAAATTACAGGATTTTTACTGCCTGGCTAGGTCATGAGCAGCCATAATTGATCAATACAGAAGGTGATGTGAGTATCAGGAGTTTTAATGGCATAACAGCGTGTGATAGGAGTTGTTGTTTCACTTTCCAAAGGAGCACATGTGTGTTTTCAGTGGCTTTTCTTCACACATTTACTGATATTCAGCCTCCCAAGTGAAAGTGCTCATCCTGGTGAATGAGTTTAACAGAGTCCTGCTAGCTGGAGAATTGGAATGTTACTGCTTAATATAAAGTATCTAAATATATACACATTTATTTATACATATGTAAGATCAATATATTCTATATTCTAATTCCTTAACCTGTTCTACTTACTTTCTACTTACTTGACACATTTAGGCTCTAATTACAAATATTCTGTTAAGTCTAGGAATCAAATTTTCATATATTCAGAAGCCTGAATTTTCCTATCTACCAGCCTTGAATTTTGCTTTTTTTTTTTGTTTGGTTTGGTTTGGTCTGTTTTTTTTTTTTTTTTTTTTGTGGGCTTCTGGAGATTTGTTTTTAAACTCAGAGGAAGGAACTGCAGGGAAGTCAGTGTGGCTTTTCAGTAAAGGAGCTGGAGTGGTCCTCAGGATTCATAACTTGACTTATTTCAGGTTTTTAGCTCTCAACAACTTTGTCAAATCCAAAAATAAGCAAATCTGTATGTTGAAGGCCACAGTAAAGCAGAACTTTTTCTCATAGATTAAAAAAAAACCCCAACAATCCCAAGTAATAAGATGTATATTTATGTAACAAAAAGTCGGATTTATGATAAATGCTGCTGTGGATTGCAATTCCGCATGAAATGGTCCAGTCTGGAATAGAATTCGTTGGATGCTGACACGTAGTTATGTGCACACTCTCCTGTCTGAGCTGAGTATATTTCTAACTTTGCTCTAATTATCAATCACTTGATTCATGTCAGACCACTTGCATTTAAATCAAGTTTTTGTGCTATTTAGACAGGTACTCTGTAAACACAGGCAGAAGAGATGGTTTCTGGAATGAATAGGAAAGGCTGCCTGAGTGGCTGTCGGAGTCCATGTTCTGTATGAACAAATTAAAAGCAGGAGTCTTTCATGCTAAATTTGTATGGCCCTCTGCACAAATTGCCCAATTTATTTAAGTATTTTCTTGTGGCGAGATGTTTTGGGACGTGAGGGCTGATAAGAAGCATTAAATAAAACACTGCAAGTCGAATTTAAGGATAAAATGAAATTCTTTCTGTGTTGGGTTTGATGTTCTTAATTTAATCCCTGGTGGACAGTAGTCTGCATTACAAAACCTTCACACATAATTTGGCAGAGTTGGGGTGATTTGCAGGCTGTGTGTGCAGAGGATGCCCCGAGCAGGTCCTGTGTGGAGGCTGGGTGACCTCTCCTCTCTCAGGAGGGTGGTCTCCTCAGGTCACCCTCGGGGTCATCGCTGCAGCAGAGCAAGGCAGCTCTGACTGTTCCTTAGTCCTGGGGGTAAACAGAGAACTTCAATTTCCAGCACTACCGGTCCTTAACCTTCAGAAGCATCGGAGGGGGTGGGGAGGAGATGCCAAAGGAAAGCGCAGAGCAAAGAATGTGAGGAATTTTGCTTATCTGTGACAAGTTTCTAAGTGTGTTTGATTATGGTAATAAGGATACCTCATTAACAAAGGATTTTAAAGGCATGTATGCCATTGATAATCAAAGTACACCTTACCTTTTAAACTTTTTTTTTCCTCCCCCCTCAATGGGATAACGTTTGAAATACAGCAGCACCTTAGTTAAAATGTGGAATTTCACTTGGTGCAGGAGGGTGGGGCTGTGGCAGCTAAGGAAGGAGCTCTATCTCCTTTAGATAAAGTCCCCATCACCAAGGATGACTGTAAAACATGCACAATTCCCAATCCTTCAAACTCTCCCTAATTGCAAATCTCCTCATTGTTTTAACTTATCTCTGCCCGTGCTGTGCTGAATTAGTCCTTTGGAGTCCCTGAATGGGATCAAGGGAAGAGAAGAGGAAAGAAAGGATGGGAATGAGAGCAATGAGGAACAGAAAGCAAGATAGCCAGAGAAAAGCAAAGGGGATGGGTGTTAAGTGTAATTGCCCTTTGCCTTCCCGTGAAACTGCAAAATCTTTTGAACACCCAGGGATGAACCAGTCCCAGGGATGTTTTTTGCACCCCTGCTGCATGGGAGGCATCTGGCCTGGTGCTGGGTGGGTAAAAAGGGAAGAAATGGTGCAGCAGGAGTTTTCCTCCTCTGCTCAGATAATTTCCAGTGTGTGCCTTGCTGGAAGGTGGCCCAATGGATGTCCCCCCACCAGCCTCTGTGCTGGTGTCTGTGTCAGGTCCCTTGGGCATCCCCCCTGCCCCAGGTCCCCGCTTGAGGGTGGCAGAGAGAGCCACCCCCGTGCTCACCCTCTGTCTTGGCCAGGCTGGCCCTGTAGCAGGCAGCTGTTCCTGCCAGCCCTCCATCCGTGGGAATTTACTCCAGCTCCACCTGATACCTGGAGTATTCCTATTTTTGCATCCTTATCTCCTAATGAGTTTATAATCTAGAACAGAGCGGTACCCCTGCAGGTCTCCAGGCTCCTTATCAAATGATTTTGCTATCAGGCACATTCAGATGCCCGAGAGCTGCTTCTGGCCCCACACAGGCTCCTCTGTGGGGGCTTTTTTCAGGAGGAATAGACTTGAACAGAAATTCTGTGTCATGTCTAACAGGAGAAAAATGAAACCACCTATGCATGGGGCTCTCCCAGCTTCTTCCAGGTAGAATATTTGAGTGCTGTCTGCCCAACCCTAAAAGTGGTGGATATAACCCAGTATTTTTTCTTCTATTGCCTTTGGGTTGAGGAAAGCATTTTAATATCCACACACCTCTAATAAACTAAAGCTGTAACGAGGCTTTCTCTATTTGTATTGCTCTTTTGTTGTCTCCTACGTGCATTTACCATTGATTTTTGCCAAACTCTCCTATACTGTAACTATGCAGTTATAAACTGGTGTTATTGAGGGGAGCTGAGGAGGGAAGGGATAGCCATGAAATTACTGGTTGCAAACAAACACTGCGGCTCTGTTTGGGCATTTGTCAGAAACACCTGGAGATTACTGCATGCAACCTTCCTAATCAGTAAATCAGCCAGCCACCAATTGTTTCCTTAGCCACATCAGGCACAAATGGAACAGCTGTTTAATTTACTTTTTTATGGTAGGAAATTCATATCCTGAATCATTGACATCTTTATTTTGCAACTTGCCGCCATTGATTATTTTATTTTCTTTCCTCTCAGTGTTGCCTGCCATAAAAGATAGGAAGGTCTCTGTGTGTGGACGAGGTGACCTGATGTCATCTTTCAGGATGATTCATGGAAACCAAGTGAAACTCTCTGGAGCTCCACTTGGACACCCTCTGAAACCCAAGGGTTTGGAGGGGGGGAACCTGAGACACTTGCTAACGTGAGCAGGAACTGAGGGACCCAAAGTTTTGCAAGCTCTAGAAACTCCAAAGTAAATGGCTTTGGTTGGCTTGAGACTGAGCAACAGCCAGCCACAACTGAATGCTTTATTGCCGTCTGGAAGTGTTTATTTTCTGAACATAAATTCAAGGGACAGATTCAAGGCATGTCTAGAAATAAAGCATATCATCATGTGAGCTAAGCTGACAAGGACAATTTACTGTACCCTGCATTCGTTCTGGGCCAATCGGAAGAGAAGAGGCTATTAACATCCTGAAATTCCCGCTGTTGGGCCCGGCCTGTCCCTTCACTGAACTCGGGAATGGCATGTATTAACCCCTTGGGGGCCTCCCGTGCATCCCAGCGAGGGACGGGACGCTGTGAGGGCCCCGGGCCGTGTGCGGCGCGTCCGGCTGCGCCGACAGCGAGCGGAGCGCTCCGAGAGGCCCAGCACAGGGTTAACATCTCCCTCCTGTGCTGCACACCGCCCCGCTAAACCCCAGAGTTCACTGGTCAGCCTGACCTTGGATTCTCCGGCACAGGCAGGAACAAGCTGACACAGAGCCCGCGTTCCCAGCGGCTGCGGAGCTCAGGGAACACAATGCGGCCGTCGGGCCGAGAGCGTCCCTAGGAAGGGAAGGGAAAGTTCATTTCCTACTTTTTAAACGCTGCCGGCAAGAAAAGTAACAAAACCAGAAGTCGGGAGGTAAAACACAAAGGGCACGGCAGCAGATATTGCGGAGGAAAGGTGCCATTCATAGTCAGGAATGTGTTATAATGAAACCCACTAGCAAAAGTCCACAGAGGACTGTTTGCATAGCAGCACTACAATATCTACATGTGTAAATAGAGGGAACAGCCTTTAAATCTGCGTGGCAGCAGCAACTGTTGGGTCTTTTACCTGCTGCTTGAAGTGTTCCCCCAGCTTGGTGGGTGTCCTTGTGTAGGACAGCACCAGCAGCCCCATTCCAGCGTTGTAGCTGAGGGAAATATGTTATTGTGGTTCTGAACAGGAATTTTCTGCATGCAGCACTGCAGAAGGCCAGTGCAGTTAAGTTAACTGGTGTTCAGCTGCTTCTTTTCCTCTGTTAGGGATATGGATTCAGGAGAGCTGAGGGCTTTCACAGTAAAAGTCTTGGGCTGGTGCTTCTGATTAATTATTAATGTTTGTCATCTTGTTCCTTTTTTTTTTTTTTTTTTTTTTTGTGAGTTTCGAGCTGAGGAGCCTGTCTCATTCATTCCCTGGCACTGCACAGGGCTTAAATATCACAGCCTTCAGTACCACACCAGAATAATATAAGAACCACAAAGAATCATTTATCTGGCATGACATATTTTATGCTCTTGTGTAAGTTTTCCTGGGGGACTTCTGAATGTCCTACTGGGTGACTGTAAAGACACCAAGGACTCAAAGTCATGGGCATCATTTTTATTGCACGCCCTAAAACACTCAGCACAAAGACAAAGCTGAGTGATTCTAACTTTTCTGAAATTAAGAGGCTGTATTGTCTCACCGAAGTCCTTCCACAGACCTCTCTAAGAGCAGAGTGGTTTGGGGCTAAAATTGATCCTTTTCTTCTGTTACTTATAGGAATGTTTCTGTGCTTTAAAAATTCAGTCCCCATTTCTTTCTTGCAGACTACCCTAATCTCAAATTAGCCTTCTGGGCAAAGGTCAGGAGTGCAGGAGTGCAGGTCTTATTGGTTCAATTAAAGGAAATAACACAAAATCAGACAGGCTATTGCAGGAGTCTTTGTCAACAACTTCCTGAATGCTGAGAGGCTGCTCAGGCATGAGCTGTGTGCCCAGCCAGATAGTGCTGCTAATAGAAACACGTTAGTGTGAGAAATTAAAAAAAATACATACATGGCTAATAGCTACATTCATTTGATGGCTTTTACAACAAAAGTCTTGGACTTGTGCTTCTGATTAATTAATAATTAATAATTTGTTGTTTTGCTCCTTTTTTTTTGGTGTGTTTACAACTTAGCCTTGCCTTTTTTTTTCTTTTTTTTTCCCCAAAACACACATAACAAAGCTCAGATAACTATGCTGGTATCCATTGTACTATTACTTGCCTTAATGATGTCCCTAATAATGATGAAATGTTATGTTTCCAATAAAGTACCAATAAATATTTTGGAGTTAGGGAACTGGCAGGTATGTGGGGAGGGCACTTTGTGTTAACAGCTGGTACACTGTTGTTACACTGCTGAAAACTGGGGCTAATGCACTTGTGTAAAGATCTTCTTTATAAAAGTGATTTTCCTTTATTTCTTTCCTTTTTTTTTTTTGTTTGCGTCCTTGTGCCTGAACATTTGACCCTGGAGGAGTAGGATGGAAAGACTGTTTAAAGAGCAGAGAACTGTTTATTTCAATTTTCTCCTCTTTCCCCCCCCCCCTTTGCAGTTCTTTTTACAGGTAAATCACTCGCGATATGGGAGAATCTCAGAGAGTTCAGAGGTTTGGGGCAGGAAACGCCTCCCCTCCCCCTGAAGTTTGGATTCAGAGCTAAATTTATCTGAATGCTGTCATTTCCCTGCTTTTCCCTCTCTACCTCCTTCATTACATTCCTCTTTCTCCCTCCCCATTCCCAGCCACCCAGATCTTATCCTTTCCTTGACCTGCAGCTCCCCCTCCCTAGCCTGCCGAGGCTCTAAAATGTCCGGAGGCCTCGGCTGAAGGTGGCAGCTTCTCCTGCTGGGGTTTTTTGGTTTTATTTTTTATTTCTGAGCTGAAGCATAGCAAGAAGTGCTCTGCAATCCCCTGCCTCAGAGGCTGTGCCCATCAGAGATGCTAAAAGCAAGTTTGGTGGGTGAGAGGGGAAGGCAGCAGTGGTGCCCAGCAGAGCAGCCCGGGCTGGCTGGTGCCTTGCTGGGTGTGAGCATCTGCCTGTGATGCAGCAAAGGGCCCCTGCAGGTACAAGAAACTTGATTTAGGCAAAAGAATTCATAAATAGGTGTTGAAGTTTAGCCGAAGTTCCATGCTGTTCCTGCTTTTCCCTGACACATTCTGCGCATTTGCATCACTTATCACAATCTTGAACAGGTCTGTCCTGGTAGGAAATACACAGAGTTCAGCAAGAATCCCTCTCTTTTTGTTTTTCCCTTTTCCTTTTTCTTTTTTTTTTTTTTTTCCCCTTAATATTATAGTCTTGCACTGTGGCTATTCTAGTTTTTCACAGAAGTGGCAGGCAGCCAAAGACTGGAGTCATTATTTGCAAAGTCTAAAAACAGAGTCAAGATTTATAGGAAGAAAACAGATATGTCTTGTTATAAAACCATGAATAAGGATTGGCACGAATATAACGGTTTATTCTTTTTTGATATTGCTTATTGTAAATTGCACTCTATCTTTGTGGGAGATACACCAGATAGTTACAGTGCAGAAATGCTTCCTTACTTGAAAGTGCTGCAAAACTGCAGTTTATTTGTTGTAAGGACTTGATTATTCAAAGGAAGCGATAAGAGATGAGGTAGCCCCTGGGAATTTTGTGCATTGTTGGAGTGGACAGTTTGTTTAAAAAAAAAAGTATTAGTGATCTTCTTCTGCAGGTCACTGCTGATAAAAATTACATTCAGTGCCCAGCGAAAAGGTGCCTCGTGAGCTGCACTTCTGGTTAATACTGCTTGTTATTGTACACCATGAACATCACATCCCTGATCTGACTGTGGGTAATAACACTCCCTGCTCTATCTCCTGCCTCATAGGCTCTGGCAGGGCAGCCACAAAGGAAAAAAAAAAAAAAAAAAAAGGAGGGGGAAAAAAAGGAAAAAAATGAGGGAGGAAGTAAGCGGAGGGAAAGAGAGGGAGAGACTTTCACAAAGAGTTAAAAAGGCCTGATGAAATCCTTACAATGTACACCATATGGCTTGACATTTACCAGATTAGTTAAACATTTCTACTGGGGATAAATATTCCTGCACATCGATGTAAAGAAATTGCAGGAGACAAGGGCACATACAGCATATTTATGCCATGCAGTAATCTTTTTTTTTTCCTTTTTTTCCCCCTCCCTTCCCCTTGGCTAGCAGAATTCAGGTTACAGAGCATGTGAGGGACAAGTGTACTAACCCAAAATAAACCCCAGTTCTGTGCACTCCTGAGCTGCTGGTGGAGTGGCTTCCAGCATTGCCCCAAACACACCTCAAAAGCCTCCCCCCCAAAAAAAGTTTTGAATGAGCGATCTTGCTATAAAAAACTACCAAAACCCTGACTGTGTGGAGAGGCTGAAGCATTAAAGTTTGTCAGAATCTATCTGAGCACTGGGATTGCCCGTGGAAGATGCCTGTGATGGCTGCCAAAGTGATTTGAGCGGGTTGATGCAGAGGAGGTGACTGCTGGTGCCCGTGTCTGGTGCAGCCTGCCCCGCTCCTTGGTGAGCAGCCCTAAAGCCATAGATTTCATCTGATCTTTGCAAAGGCTAACATTTGTCTGCTGTCATTGTAGTGAGATTGATGACAGGCTGGGATGGGGAGGAGGAGGGGGAGCGCAGCGGGAGGAAGGCTGATCCCCACAGCCCCAATAGACGGGGCCAAGCCCATCCAGAGTTGCAATCCTGGACCCTCTGGTGGCTCTAGCAGTGGCAGAGAGTTCTTCCTGCACCACTCCAGCAGGAATTGCATGGAATTGTTACAGGAGATTGCAGGAACTCGAAGACAGGAAGGCAGCACTTTGCACCTTGTGTATCTTAATAGATTATTCACTTCACAAGCAACACAGGGCAAAATGTTATGACAACCATAAGAATGTAGTTTACTGTGGCTTAATGTGGCTGGGCAGTGCAGGGTAAAGCTATCAAAAATATTTTACATTTTTTAAAGTTTCCAAGAGAAACTAAACAATGTGGACATGCAGCTATTTTTATTCAAACCCCTGAATTTTGGCAAACTCTTTCTAGGCTATAGCAGAAAAGGCTTTCTCTTTTTATTATTAGTAGTACTATTCCAGTGCCAAACTAAAAATCAGACACCTTCCCACCTGGAGGCTTTCTTGCAGGCTGATGTAATAGAGGAATCTTCTGCAAAGGACACATATGTCCCAAGCTGGGCAGCCAGTTGCTGGCTGCAGCATGTAAAGTGCTTTGGAAAAAAATGTAGCTTTCACACTCATGCAGGATGAAGTCCATGTATCTTTTTCCATGAATGATTGAGTGCCTATCAATGCTGACATTTGATCTTACTACAAAATCCCAGAGATTTGCATTTCACCAGGCACATGTATGTATGCATGGAGGGATCTCAGCACTTCTGGGAAAGAAATGCAGAGTGAATGGGTTACTGCCCTTGTGGAGAAACGTACCTGCAAGTCTTAATCCCGATATTAGATAGGAAACCATTGAGGCAAGGGCTGGAAGCAGCCCTAGATCCTCTCTGGGAGCTGAAGGGGAGACGGGTGCATGAGCCAGTAACTCTAACAAGCTGGAATTCAAAATATGCCTGACCTAAAACCTTGGGCTGGGACATGTACAGGCTTGGGGAAAGCTCAGCTCCAGCCCCTCTGTTGAGATTTACAGTGCTGAGACTGATGCCAGTGGATTTTAACCACCCAGTGTCCCATGACACCAAAATGACATTGTGTGAGGACAGGGTTCCAGCTATAGACAGGGAGAGAAGTGGTGGAGGATGTGAAAACAAGGTGTCCCTTTATTCTGGCTGGTCAGAGAGGAGCAGAGACTCCCACCCGAGTGGGAGGGTGGCTTGGGCGATCACGGGTGGCTGCGTTGATGAAGAGTGAGCCAGAGAGATAAATACCTGTACGGAGGAAAATAAGAACAGATAATGGATTGGTGCAAGTCGCAGTATATTTCCTCCTGGTGATGAAGGGCTAAGAGTGAGTTATAGATCTTTCCTTGTGATAAGAACATATTTCTTTCCGAATCATTTATCTATAAGTTACTGAGATATTATTTTGGTCTGTGTTGGTGTTAATTGAGCTCTTTGCATTCCCATCCTGGTCTTTAGCAGGTGACAACATGGTAGGGACCCCAAAGGTTCCATCTGCACCTCCCATGGGTGAGGTGTTGCTTTCCGTGGCTGGGAACTGGGAGGAAAGCAGGAATGTTTTTCCAGGTGTCTCAGGTAATGGTGATATGGTTATTTATGCATGATCAGGGTTTAAATCTTGCTTTGTTCAGGTCCTTAATGTACAAGAAGCATTGCTGAAAGTGTTTTAAGATGTTACTGCTTTGGGACAGAATTAACGTAAACCCCCAAACATTGACACATTTGGGTGATACGACAGGTGTGTGTGTGAGGGCAGGAGACCGTGTAGGGAGAAAAAGCAGCGGGGTTTTGTCAGCTGGGAAAGATCAGAGCACCAGGTTTGATAGTGAGGGGAAACAGCTTTTAAAATTTCAATTATGTTGTTAATAGTGTTATTATTGGGTAGATATTTTGTATAATTTAGTAAATGGCTGTTTCTCGGCCCCCTTTCCCTGGGGCGGGCGGCGCGGGCCTGCCCTCACGGAGGGGTCACCATCTTGAGGCAAGGGCGGAAACCCTCGGGGCAGGGGAGAATGGCTGAAAGAAGAGGGAAGCACAAATAAACAGGGGCCAGACAGCATTTGGGGCTGTGGGATGAGGCAGGTGGCATGTCAGGGCTGTGGGATGAGGGGTTTAGGGACAGGCAGGTGCCATGTCCCAGCATGAGGGCTGTCCGTGGGCAGAGCAGCTCACGGGACAAGGGGCCTCCGATGTGTTTTCACCTGCTGTAACCTCAGCCTTTGCTGTCTTGCTTAAACATCTGCTTTTGGATCTTCAGAGGAACCTTTGCTGTGGTCAGTAAATCCTACAGTTGCTTTTGCCCTGGTTTATGAGATTTCCAGGAGATTTGTCACTTGGTGGATCAGGCAGCTCTGAGGGCACAGGTTTGGGCTTATGGGGGAGGACTCCACTGTCTCCATCTTGTTAAGATGAGCTTCAAGTTCAGAACATTAATGTGTTAAAAAGGGAGCCCTGTGTTCCCACACTGCTGTTAAAGGAGTTCTCACACTGCTGACCTGACCCCCTTAATCCTGGCTTTCCTGGAGGAATAGCTGATCCATCAGGCCTCCTGTACCTAAAATGGGATGAAAGGGAGTGATGGGCCTATTTCAGTGCTGGTGTTTCTCAGGTACCTCAAGCAACCTTGTTCTTTTTGTATTCATTGCTTATTTCCCTGGAAAGGAAAAAAAATGGAAAAAAAACCCCTCTAGATGTGAGGGCTCAAATCACTGAAGATGAGAAGCAGCAAAAGGAAATAAAGAGGTCAAACACCTAAGTTAGCTTATGATTAAAAAGAAATTAGTGGGGCTGTTTTTAATTTGTTTAAATATATTACTTTCTATTAAAGAGGTCTTTATATTTCACTAAGTATGAGATGAAGTGTGTCACCAGAGGAAGATTTTTTTTCAGTTTTAGTACCTTTTCTCTTCAGAACTTAGAAGCCTGATGCCGCTGAAGCCACAAATGCGGAGACAGCAGGGATGGCAGCAATGTGGGACTCTACAGTGCACCACAGTCGCCTTCCAGTTGGGCTGGTTTGCAGGAAATCAGGAAAGAGAGACATGCACTGTGCATGACAGGTATGTTGTGGGGAGGTCTGTGGTACCACAGAGCCCCCAAATACTCAGCCTCAGGGTGTTGTGCAGCTTGGAGAGCCAAAACTCTGCATCTCTGCCCTCAGAGCCAGCCCAAGGTGTTGGGTCCCAGCCCGAGGTGCTGCTGGGAGCCCCCTCAGATGCTGGAATGCATCTCATATCTGAGTTTAGCTGCCAGATCTTATGCCTTTTTTTTGTTAAATCTGCTAGACTATGGATATTTTCGGGCTGCAGCTGACAGAAATTAGAAAGGATAGTTGTAAATGAAGTTTTGTAATGCCAGAAGTCTATGACGGAGCTTTTATAATCAGTGCACAAGCTGAACGTTGATCTAAGTGTTCCAAGGCTTTCCATGAGCTTGCTGGTTTTTCCATTTCTCTTTTCTTTCTTTTGCTAAATGAAGTTTCTTGCGAACAAACACAGCAACTGGGTGAGACTGCAAACCTGTGAGGAAAACACACCATAAGGTTTGAATAAAAATAATAAAATGTTTGGTTAGGAATTTGTCACAAAACTCCAAAACAATGCAAACACTCTCAGTCTCTTGTTTTGTTCCCAGCTGGGAAGCCAGGCCAGAGTCACTGAACATTTCACCAAGTCTTGCTAACCTTCTGAGCTGAGTTGTGAGAAATTGTTCTTGACATCACATGAGCTGGGCCACAAGGCAGGACTAATGTGATATTTGCTGTCGAAGGTTTCCTAGGAAACATGCTACTTAGAGCACTCAGCCCTCCCTGCCACCCTTCCTGCATCCTCCAGCTTCCCCTGCTCCCACAGATTTGGCAGGGGGCAGGGATGTCCCCTCTGACCTCCGGACACCCTCAGCACACACCTTCCCTCTTCCCATCTGAGCAGAGAGGGGCTGTGGAGATCCTGAAGCTGCCCACCTAATTGCCCTTTTTCCTCTGATTCATCTCTTTTTTTGTTTTTCCCCAGCACTCTGCAGTGGGAGAAGTGAGAGAAACTAAGCTACATCGTGCAAGAGTGGAGATGGAGAGGAGGAAGTTGGAGCCTCCTCAGTGAACTTCAGCTTTTCTGCCATGGGGGAACTGGTGGAAAAAGGTTAGGAAAATCAGCAGGAAACTTACAACTTAACTTGCCACATAGTTTGCAATACTGTAGCTGCATACATAACCCGTAAGTGTTTTTCAGCAGAATAGAGTTCCCCAATTTCTTCCCATATTTTCACCTGGTAGGTGCTGTCCTTGACATCAGCCCCACAGAATGATTCCTGCTGTCCAGGCCCAACTCTTCATTTTGGCCCTTTGGAGCAGCAGGAGAGTTCCCATTGAGGATGGGATGAATGGAGTTGGTTCACACATGTTAACCAAATGCAAATCCTTAGATGGAAACTCATGGTCAGCTTTTTCCACTGCTATTTTCAGAGCTCCCACAAAAGACCGTGCTGTGATTATATGTATTCATGATATGTATATCATGTATTCAGCTCAAACAATATTTGAATGATGCATTTAGAATTCTTCCTAAAAAAAGGACCATGCTTCTGTAAACTGCATCATATTTGTAAAAAGAGGGGGGAAAAAAATCTAGCTTGCTTGTCCTTTCTTCCTCTCTTTCTTTTTAATATATCATTTTATAAGGGTGTAGGAATTGGTGTTAATGCTGCCTTACACACACAGACACACTTCCACATAGTGGTCTGCATTTGCCTGTATTCCATACGTAAACAACCCTATGGAATCCCGACTCCCCATTGTTAAGTTTGTCTCCATATTTTTCAAAGCAAAGCAGCTCTGGGTGTCAAACAGTTTCTTTCTTCACTCTCGTTCACCGGGCTTTGTGGAAGATGCAGCCAAACAAAGCGTTGGGAGTTTTGAGTGTTGGCTGGGTGTTTTGGTTTGTTTTCAAGTTTTTTTGTTTGTTTTGCCATTATTGGGGTTTTTTTGGTGTTTTTGTCTTTAGTTTTTGGTTTTGGTAGTGGTTGGTTGAATTTTTTGGTACGTTTTTTATAGCTGGCCATTTACAACTGCCTCTTTTCCCTCTTGTCTTCTCCACTGATAAAACACCATTTTTATGACTCTGTCATCAAGTGTCTTCCACATTGCCAATATTGATTTCCCCAACCCCTGGAAGGCCCAGAATGTCACCTCTGTGACACTCCCTGAAGCCACTGGCTTGGAAAACAGGAGCACTGAGGTTGCTGCTGCCAGACACTGGTTTCCCAGGTGGTGGAAAGGAGACAAGTAGCCCCAAGTCACTGGGCTGATTCATCTCTCTGCACGGTGCTGTTCCCTTCACCTCCCTGCCTGTCTGTGTGGCCAACATGTGCCTTGTCTGAGTAATCAAAGTGCAGGAGGTGGAAAAGAAATTCCATTTGGGATTGTTTAGCTCTACCTTCAGTTTCTGGTGGCATCTCAAGGATTGAGGTGGCTTTTGGGCTGGCTTTTCAGAGTGCTTTCTGCAAAGCCAGTGGTGCCCCACCTGTAAATCTGGGCAGAATTGGGGTCTTTGTGGCCAGAGAAGGAAAATCAGTAACACTCTTCTCTTTCTGTTTCAGTTCAGAAAAGAATCCTCCAGGTGTGAAGTCTGATGTCAGTCAGCCTCAGAGAAACAGCACCAGCTGACCTGAGGACCTGCAAGCAAGTGTCAGGTCTGTACCAATCTCTCAGATCAGCATTTTTCTCTGCAGAGTCACTTTTCCCTTGCATGCAATCATGATTTGCAACCCCCCTCTGCCTGTGAGATACCACCATGAGACCACATTGCTCACAGAAGGCAGAACCTTTCTATGTTATGCCAGGCTGCCCAACATGTGAGATACTGGTGGGCACCCAGACCATTTATTGTTTTCAGAGCACTCTCAGAATTTCAGTCCTTGTGGTACCACGTGTGATGTGTGTTGGGAGTTGTTGTTAAACCCCCCTGCCAGCTGAGGGAGGCAGGAAAGGAGATACAAAACCTCAGCTTGAGTTATTGCTGGAGACAGGGCTGGAACTCAGCATTTCCTGGGCAGATTACCACCCTTCACTTCTCCCTCAGCTGGTATAATTAGCTGTGTCCTGGATCTCTCTTATTCCCATGCAAGCACACATCTGAATGCATTTTTCTTTGAAATTGTCTGTCTTGGGGTCATTTGTGTTGTGCACTTCAGGCTGTTGATGATCTGTTGTCTGCAGTGAAGTGCTCACTGGTACACTGTAAATCACGAAGAGATGCAAAGGCATCCGTTTGTTACTACTGATTCAGTCTCTGTGGAGTTCTGGAATGGGCTACCTGTAAAACTGTGGGAGCCAAGTCTCGAAAAAACCCCAATCCTTTGTGGCTCTTTAATTTTTTTGTTCTTGGCTGCTAGCCATGCAGAGGGATGTCTTACATCCTTGAGATGAACTTAGTGCAGTCCTCATTGACCTAGCAAGCCATTTTTTCCCTGATGACAAGCTGGGATCACATTTTGTAATGACTGCTGCAAGATTGTCTTGTTAGGGAAAGGGCTAAGGTGGGATAGTCTTTAATGACAATGAAAGCACCTCATAAAACCTGATTCTTCGGTTTTACAGGCATGGCTGTAAGAATTTTAGCCAATGCAGACTTAGTAAATCAGTCAGTCAAAAATTATATCAGTTGAAGTATAATGTTCATGGCAGTCCAAAAACCTGAACATGTAGGTGATTTGGAGGGCATTTTGTTAACTCTTTAATTGGTCGTTTGAGTGCTGGAGGCAGTAGCTAATTGCCTGTAGGTCACAGTAGTCCTAGAGCTTAGGTAAATGTGTATTGTCATATGTCACATTTTCATATGGCTCCTTTGCACAGGTTGGTAAAAATGATTGCTGCATAATTAAAATTAAGACAAGGTGGGAAAAGTGATTCAATTAAACCCCTGAAGCCATTGCACAAATTATCTGAAGTACCAAAAACTAATGAATAGTTAAAACTAGTTTTATCTTTTCGCTCTTCATTCCTGAATCCTGAGGGTATCAAAATGGCTGAAGTCTCTCTCAAAGTTCTCAGAGGTGAGTTTTTGGGTGGGCAGTGCAAGTATGAGTCAGCACAGAGGAATCCAGGCCTTTTAAAATACCAGCACACAGAAACTTTGTTACCTACTTGTTTGGAATTGAAAATAACCAGACCTTACGCACAAGAGACCTTTTGGTTTCTCCACCAGCCCAGAATTATTTTGAAAACATCTGCAATATTTCACTCTGCATGCAGCAGGTATTATATACCAGGGAGGGTGATGACAGTAAAAATAAATGAGATATGTTGTAACCAAAACATCCCAAGTTTTACATCATACATTTCACAAGCCTAGCAAGCATCCTGTGCTCTGACTTGAAGGCTGTGAGGGCATGTGGTAGTTTTACAAATGTCTATTAGTATTAACAAATATGTTCCATTATTAGACAGTGTGCCACTGCCCCAACCTCCCAGTGCAAGAGGTGAGTTAATATGGCTTATAAAATATAAGAGTGCTGCAGGCACAAACTGTGGAAATCAGAGCCCTGGCTAAGCAGGAGGTCTCATTACATTTTGTGGGACAACTTACTAGAGGCCTGAACATGAGCATTAAAGCTGCCTCCCAGCTCAGGCTTTTTATGATTCCTGTCCTTTCCCAGAGCCACACAGCTCTACGAGCTTTAGAGCAGCAAGGTCTGCACCTTTGGATACTGGCAGTTTGCTAATTCTGACCACATTTAAAATGAGAGGATTGAGATGGGTATGCTTGCACTTTGCTTTTAAACAGAACTGTTGGAGCCTGAAAGTAGCAGGGCACTGAGGGGCTGTGCTCTTGTTGCTTTTTGGGTTTGTCTTCAGGGTGTTTTTTTTTCTTTTTCTTGCATGGCTCTGCGCTGGTAGCTGTAAACTCCCATTTCTTGGAAACAAGAGTGTTTGTTGGCCAGGTTTGCCAGCACTGTGTGTGTCTGCACAGAGAAGACCCAGTGTGTTGAAGCGGTATAACACAGTGCATCTTTCAGGGAAGCGAAGAAGTCTGGTTGCTCTTCATTAGAGCAGATACTGCCCTGCAAGGTTCCTAAAACATGCCCTGGTAGGGACTGTCTGCAGCCATCCAAGGGGAGGTGTCTGTACACATGGGATGGTGTGGATGCACGATGAGGAACACGGTGCCTTTTTGTGCTTCCACCTCTTTGGAAGTGATTCTCACCCTGCATTTGAAACAGTTAAAAACCCTCTTCTGATGCTTGTCCAAACTTAATCACAAACCTTAAATAGGGACTAATTTACTGTCACGGGGTAGCATGTTCATCTTAGTACTGGCTTCATCAAACCAAAAAATTCCCTGCTGAGGACCAGGGTGATTCAGGGAATAGTAGGTTATGAAAACATGATGATGTCAACTCACTAGATAAGTCTTTCATTAATGGGTAAAACTTCTGTAGGTAGAAAAAATAAACCTTCCTAAAGATCTCTGTGGATCAAACCCCCAAGAGATGAGGAGAGCAAAGAGAAAGGAGAAAACTGAAGCACAGGAGGTGCTCAAATCGCATGAGCTCTCTGCTTTCCCATGCTTCCTGGTGGAAAAGCAAACAGCCAGGCATCGTCAGGAGTGTCCTAAAAAATCAGAATGTGAGTGGACAAGTTGCAGTCTCTCCCCCCAGAACATTTTCTCAGTCCTTTTTGATGTGTGTTCAGCCTAGACTGCTGGTAGTCAGAGATGAAATTTCCACTGCCTGTGATTCAAGAAAAACACCACTTATGTCATTAAACAGAGTGTTTTTCTGAGCCTTTTCTGTATGGTCTTGGCTTGAGACCACCCAAACTCCAGGTGAAGTAGTGCTTGGGGCAAGCTGAGCTTTTCCTTCCACTCCAAGGCATAAGCAGCAGGCTGCAGCTGATTTCATAAATGCAGACTGATATTTTTAGGAGGCTTCCAACAAAAAACAGGTTATGGGATGGGCTGTTGTGGATTGCACCAAGAGAGTGCTGAAATTCCTGTCCTGCACAGGAATGTGGAAATGACCCAATAATGTTTGGGCTGCCTTTGTGAATTTCATGTGTGTGTACAGTATAGTATTATGTTTGTAGACATGTATATGGCAATACCATGCAGGACTATATGAGACATAAAAGTTGTTAAAAGACATTATGTGACACATTCACAATTATTCCTCTGGGTACAGAGAGAGAGCCAGGGTCATGGCACCATATTCATCTTTCAAAAGTGTCTCATTTCACTGACTGTGGAAGGCTTGGACCACTGCCTTGTATTTACTATAAAATATATTTTTTAAGCTATTAAAAAATACTATTTTGCTCTGTTAATATGGACCTTTTCAAAGAAAAAATGCAAGCTTTTGCCACCAGCCAGGTCCATTCCCATGTCATACCCTGCAAATAACAAGTGTATTAAAAAAGTTTAAAACTTGAATTGAAGAATACAGCTAGGGTTGCTGGTTCAGGAGCCAGGAGCACAACCCTTGCCTGCTGGGCTTTGTGGAGAAGACCTACACTATCAAAGCTCTGGGAGGTAAAGGAATGCATTAGGGCTTTGAAGAAATTCTCTTAAAAGCCTGTGGTATTACAAATACAGTGAGAAAGGATTTCCACAGACTTTCTGGAAATGCCCTGTGACTCACTGGTGGACTCCCCTGGGAACTGAAGGAGGCAGCAGGAAGCTGATAATGTCCTATTAAATTAGTAGGTGATGGGTAGTGGGACCATGGCACTAGTGAGCAGCAGGATGTGCACATTGTGCTTCTTTTGGGGTGCATTTTCCATGTTTTTAACACATGAGACAAACTTAAATCTCATTTCCAGTGAGTCTGGGGTCCCACCATCCTTGTGTTATCTCAGGGAGCTCACAATAATTCCATTGTGCAAGGACCAAAAGTACTGCCTGAGGCAAGAGTTCTTGGGTCAACCCAAACTAAGGGCAGGGATATGAGGGACTCCTTTGGCAGTGGGGTTGCTCAGGGATACATCTGGGAGGCAAGGTCTGCTCTGCCATGGGTGCAGCTATTACAGAGATAACATCACTCAGCTCACAGCCTTTCCAAGAGGATAATGTTCTTTGCATGTTCCCACCTTCTCCTGGCTCATACACAAGGTGACAGCAAGGCTGACAAATCCCTGCTGGGTGCCCAGAAAGGGACAAGGTTCATAATGACCAGTGTGCAAAGAAAGACTAGACATGAATAGAATTGGATTGATTGCCTTAGACAACTTTATGGCTTTGTTTTCCTTCCTGAAGTCTTTTTGTGTTTTGTTTTTTTTAGTAAAATAAATCACAGCTCATGGGATAGCACTATGCAAATATGTCAGGGTATTTTTGGTGGTTTGCAATTAGCCTTGATAACCCAAAAGATGGAGGCTGGCATGTGCCATGGGTGGAGTCAGGGGTATTGTGCATCTCTGTGTCTGTGGACGTGTGACAGATTTCTTCAGTCAGATGCAGGCCAGGCTGAATTTAGCCACCTTGGCCTGGATATTATCCATGTGGCTAAAATTGCCAGATCATTTACCCTGGAAATTATTGCAGTGGTGCACTGCCAAATGCACAGTTGTATTGTTCCTTTGCTTCATGCTGTTGGGTGTTAAATGTACCTCTGAGCCTTAAGCAAGTCTTGATTGAGTGTTTTTTGTTTACAAGAAATTATGGAGGGGGAGAGGAATATTTCAGTGCTCTTCCAGGATCTACCAAAACCTTTGTCATTTACTTGTAGCTTAGGTAGTTAGGGCTTAGAGGGTGAGCAGGAAGTAAAAGAGCTTGTGTAAGAGCTCAGATGATGGATCACTTGAATTTATAGTGGGAAATCTGTGTTAGTGAAGGCTGGAACGGGAGCCAGAAAATTTTAGGATTTTCTACACACGACGAGAGGTCAATGACTAACCGAAGTTTGTGAGCCATAAAACGGGCAGGCTGTTTAGGCCTTAGGTAGGTGGTGACAATAAATCTCCTGGTGATGTGGAGATGAAGGCTCTCCTGTCCCTATCTACAACAACAGCTGTTTGCCTGGAAACATGCACAGAGAGACTCTGCTGTGTTAAAAACCCCCTCTTGTGCCATTGGAATGCAGAGACCATCCAGGCTGGGAATTGTGGGAGTCCCTTTTTAAGATGTGAACATGTTCAGGTGTCCCTGAAGAGCAGCCATTGGGACACCACATCTTCTGGAGAGCTCTCAGGATCTGCATGCTTGAGAGGTGGCATCCCAAGCTAGGGAGGAGATGTTTGTTTTCCAATCAGCTCTTGTCTAAGGAATAGAACTACAAGAATGAGCCCTCCATTAGGAAAATGACTGTAAATGACAATTTCTCCACTGTTCCCAAAGCAGAGAGATTTATTCTGTTAGGGTCACCCATGCTGCAACAGAACTTCTCTTACAATTTCATGAGGAGATGGTCTTATGTCTCTGTGGGGAAAGGTTCATCTCTCCATGCAGTTCTCCTTTTGGGTAGGATGAGGAAAGCAATTGCCAGGGTGAAGGAGCAGCAGCTCTCCTGGAGCTGGCAGCCCTCTCTGGGACCTGCACTGCCTGCCAGGGAGAAGCTCTGTCTCCTCCTGCAAACCACACATTCCACTGTGCCCTTGCTAGGCAAAGGGGACCATGATACAAACCTGCATTTCAGTCAATAAAACCTCAACACAGACAAGAAATATTGTGTCCTTTCTTGTTTGTTTTACAGAAGAGAACAGAGGCTTCCTGGCACCAAGAGACACCTTTTTTCCTTTTTTTTCTTTTTTTTTTGGTTTTCACTTCCATTTTTGCTCTGCATTGTGGCTCTTGTTGCATCTGTTTTCACTATTGCCAAGAAAGAAACTTCCATTTTCCAACTGAACTTAAGGTCCAAGGACCAGCTCAGTTTCCTCCAATAATTTCTGAATCTTTCTCATGTGATCATGTCTTGTCATGATGAGCATGAGAAGGAAACCAGGAAGGGCATTCCAGCTCTCCAAAGCAAAATCTTGAGGCTCTTTTCTGAAATTCTCACAAATTTGGATTTATTGCTAGTTTGCAAGGTTTATTGCTAGTTTGAATTACAAACATGCATGGCTCTAGATGCCTGCTCTGTTTGGTGCTGCCTGCTTCTGAACCTTGAATGTCTCTCTGTTAAGAGCTTGCAAGCAGAGTGATCCCACTGCTGTCTTGCATGGATTCAGCTTTGGCTCATGGGAACAGTCAGGATGCACATCCCAGGTTTGTCTGAAGGTTCCTGAAATGCAGATGCAATGTTCCTTTTCACCCCATTTTCTTCCATTTCCCAGTACAATAGCACCTTTTAGCCTCCTTTCCCCCTCCACCTGGCACTTGCCTCCTTCCTCTTTCCCTGCAGCCACAAATGTTTGCTGTTGGATGAGCAGGGGCTCATGTGGGAGGTGAGGGAAGCAGTGGTTCCCCTCAGAGCTCTGTGGTGAGCTCCCCTCTGGCAGCAAGGCCCCACTACCACCTTCCCCTTTCTGGCTGCATCCCTGCACCCAGGGCGAGCCCTGGGAGCCCACAGATCATCAGGTTCAGAAATGAAAAATGGCATGGATCAGATGGATTAGACAGAAGATGGATTGATGGTTCTTTTTTACTTGAGTAACTTGAATTTTTTATAGCTACTTGAATTTTTAATAATTGTAAGAATTTTAGAATTTTTTTTTTATTTCATCTTAACTGGCTATAGGTAAATATCTGCAATTTTAGCAATACTGCTTTATTCTGGCTGGACACTTGGTGCTCTTTATTTATGGAATGAAATACTGTGCACACCCTTCCAGCCCAAATATGAGTGTTCTTTTAAAAATTTTCTTTCTAGGAATGAACACCCCCACAACAGTCATTGCTGAACTGTTTGCAGCAGACAAACACAAAAGAGCTGTAAATTGAGCCAGAGATCAAAATCAAAAGAAAGATTACCAAAAATGTTTGTCACTGTTTGCTCACCTTCAGAATATATGTCCTGTTCCTCTTCTTAAAATATTTTATTTTATTTCTTTTAGTATAGCTGTGTGAGCTGGTATTTCTTTTGCTCAAGCTGTCTCTAAACTTATATTTCCAACAGTGGCAGCAGATTATGAGACGATACTTATAGAAATGACATTATATCATTCTTTAAAATACTCATCCTGAAAGGCAAAATCTGGAGAAATTATAGGACTAAGAGGCCTCCTTTGAGAGGCAGAAACTATTTTAACTTGTTATTTTTAGAGCTCTGCAAATCACATATTTTTCTCTTCACTGGCAATTCAGAAAAAAAAATTGGAAATTGTAATAAGTTTTAAAAAAAGGACTCCTTCACAACTTTTTCCCATAAAATGGAAAGTTGAAATATGTCATTTGTGGGCAAATGAGATGCTTCACTTTAATTTCACCATTTTTATTTTAGTTCCTTTTCTCAGATGATAAAAATTAGACACAGAATGGTCTGACTGCTCATGTGGATGGGATGGGGGCTGGTTCTTGGCCAGGACACCTGTCCTGGAGCGTGAGCAGTGACACGGACACAGGGACACCGTGTCCTTAGCTGGCTGATCCGTGGAAATGTTCCTGGGGCTCTGTGGGCCTCGTGTCCTCCTCCACCACACACCACAAAGATTAAACAGGGATTTGACAAGGAATGTTTCAGAGGAAGAATGCTGATACTCCTGTGATTGTAGGCATTATCCTTGAGTCAGCCTTGTACATCCCTTTCCAGAAGTGCTGTGTGGGGAGCCCCACCGTGCCCTGGGAGGTGCTGGATCTCCCGGCCATGGAGCATCCACACCTGTGGAGCACCCTTGCCTATGGAGTGTCCCTAGGCATGAGGGAGGCATGCTGTCCTCCCATCCCTGTTTTCAGCGAGGAGATGGGGCTGGAATCAGAGCAAACCTCTCTGAGACCTTCTGGCATGAAGGAAGGTTGAGCACTGAATTTATTTTAATGGGAGGGGTCTTGAGGAGGGGCCTGACTGGGAACAATCAACCATGAAAATCTGATGCAGTAGGAAGAGGTGGGTGCAAAAAAAAGGAGAGTAGGAGCAAAATACCATCAGCAATAGCAACAGCAAGCTTGGGGCAATAAATGAAGATATTTCCATTTGGGAGCAGAGGTTCAGGAGATCTGGGGAGGGTTGGATGGTGGATGTGATATTCTGTGAGATGAATTACGGGGTTTGAGTGTCTGAGGAGCAGCCGGGTGACTGCATCCCCACAGGATGTCACACAGGGAGATCACACTCGTGATCTCACACTCATGGGGCAGTGTCAGAGAGCACCTCCACTTGCCAGACACTCTGCTCACAAGCACATGTCCTAGAATATCCAGTCTGGAGCCCTGTCCAACTTGGGAAGGGACCACTTCAGTATTCATTGTGGATAAAGAATGGTAATGCTTCTATTTCCTTTCTCAGTTCTTTTTTAATAAGAAAAGATCTTAGACAAAACTTGTTTTTCAGAGATCTCACTTCCAAAACTTTTTTCTCAGAGTGATTTAGCCTGCAATTTTAGAGTTTGTTTAATTACATTTTTAAACTTCCCTCCTTTAATTACTCCCCTTTTTTTTTTTTAGCACCTAAATATGCTACTATTTGTGGCACAAACAGACAGAGATTACAATTAACAGAATAATTGCACTCTTTTTGTCAGTGTAACCTCATGGTACAGAAAGTATTACAAATCCATTTTAAAACATATTAAATGTTCATATTAATGAGGATAATAGAGAACAAGTACCAGCAAACTAAATATTGTTAATGATTTTGAGCTATTAAATTCATTACCATTTCCTTTCATAATAAAGTGGTTAGTTGCTAATTAGACCTTTTTTAACTCATCATTATTGAATTCATTACATTGTGTGCAGTTAACCCTTAAAGATCTGCCTGGGTTTACAGATGCAATTAAAAAATAATTTCAGCAGCATGTGAAGCCGAGATGCCATTCTCAAACCTGCTTGTATTTTTGACAGTAGCTCCATGTACTTTTCTCCTGGTACATTTTCTTGACACATCATGCCTAGCAGCTTCTCAGCTGTCACAGCAGCTCCAGCAACACGTTCGATGGAAACATGCTGTATTCATTTCGTTTAATAGCGTTTAATGTTAGAGCTAAAGTAGAACCCACTTGTTTGGCCAGGGAAAAAAATACCCATCAGCGCTAAACGGCTGACGTCAAGGAGCTGCTCTTCTCCAAGAGAAACTGCTGGGAGCTGGGATGAGGTGCCTCTTCCTCCTACAAGGACGGATGTGCTTGTGCCTATCTGGGTGTCTGGTCTTTCTCTGCAACCCTCGATGGAAATCCCATCCCTGCCAGGGTTCATGTCAAAAATTCTCGTTGATTGCAAGGCATCCCTGAACTCATCTTTCAGCAGCTCTGAGGGTTTGCTCCACTCTTGGGGATGGGATGAGTGCCACCATGCCTGTGTCTCTTCCCACAGATCTGATTCCTGGAGAGGGCGCTCCTGGGGACTGAATCAAAGGCTTCTTTGCTTCTCCTTCTTCCTCCTGTCCTCACACCTTCAAGCGAGGGAGACAACAGAGCTTCCATCTCTTAACTTCTTTCTTTTCGTAGTTCATGCACACTTTTTCTTTTCAGAAAACCCAAAACACAAACACCCTCCTTCCCTCCCAATAACTTCAAAGTTTCAGGTATTTAAATAACTGGGACTGATGGACAGCACTCCCTGCTCTGCCTGGCTGTGGCACAGCAGCGTGGCAGGAGAGGGGCAGTGGTGCCTGGCTGGAAAATGCCATTTCTGGAGCAGCTCTGTCATGGTAGCAGAGCTGTCGCAGCGCTCGCTCATGCTACTTGCTGCAAGCAACCCCCACCAAGGAACAATTTTACTTGGGTAGGAAAGGCTTCGTGACACTTATTGCTGCTGTGCGTGATGGCTGGGAGCTGGCCTGATGGATACCCTGCAAATCCAGGAGATAACAGATGAGCTGTGCACGCCCTGCACGGCTCTGGAGAGGCTCTGGTCGTGCTCCTGTCTGGGTGTGGTGTGATGTGGGGGTACAGCTGTGGGCCCCACACCTGCTCCCCTGTAAATACCCACAGCAACAGCACGGATCTGTAACCTCTGTTTTATTTAAAGCCTGCTCCCTTTCACCTGTGAACAGCAAAGGTATAAATGTGCTTCACCAATCACATTGGACTATTGTATTATACAGTCTATTGAATGTTTTTGGCAGGCACGAGCCCCTGTGCTACTGTGTCCTTATTTTATTATTGTTTTGAGGGTAGAGCTGTGTGATTATCCATTCTTGCTTCAGGCATAGCAAGCCATCTGGAATGCTTATTAAACCCACAGGCAGATCAGAGGGATATAACTCTGATGATGTACATGTACATGGGCTGTACTACATCATCAGAGCATTGCTTCTCTGATGATGTAGTACACATTAGTGGGCCTAGATAATGGATTAGGACTAGCAGAGTGAAAGTTAGACTTTTTGAAGGATGGATATGGTGAGGTTTTTTTTTCTCCCTCTGGGTAACTGCTGGCATAAGATGTGGAAAGGAAAATTTAAAAGTGAGCCAAGGAGGCTTCAAAACTTGTAAGTGCTTAGCTTGTCAATGGGGAGGGACAAGTGGTGATCAAGAGGCTTAAGGAGACAGCTTTGAAACCCTGAATCATTGCAAAGAGGTCATATGTACTTGTCTGCTCAAGTGAAAAGGGACATGGAATGTGTCCAGGAAAATGCCGCTTCCCCGATCCTCCTCTGGTCACCACAGGGTGGGTTTGGGCAGAACTTTGGCTTTTCCTCATCCTCCAGTCCTGCAGCAAAAAACCCAACACCCTGTGTTATGACACACAGAACTAGTTTTTCAGCAGTTTCCAAATTTATGCTCATCACATATTTGCAAGTACTATTTAGAAATAAGCTTTTCAAATGAACGAGGGATCTGATCAGCTTTCAAACTAGCCATGTGTCTTCTTTTCTGAGTATGAAAAGAAAATCAACATCAGTAAAAAAGAAAAACAATCTGGGCACTACGTATGGGCTGTAGGTGAAGGAGGGAATAACTATTTGCATCTCTGTGGAGTTCTAAATGTAATTTCTATTTCTCTTTGTTCATAACCCTTTTTTGCAATGCTTTTCCGAGGTAGCTGATATTTGTCTAATCATGGAAAGGTGTTTCGTGTCTAAACAAAACCTTTTCCTGTGAAAGCTGGGAAGGTTTATAAAAGCTAGGTCATTCAGTCGGGAAGCTGAATGTGTGCTATGCAATTTAGATAACAAATTGCACACTTTAAATATCAAACTGTAAATATCAAGTACTCAAAAGAATATTGACATTTTTGAGCAATTCCAAAGAGTAACAGAACTTTCAAAAAGGAGCCGTACATAGTGAACATATGCTCTAAAAATCATAGCTGTAAAGTAAGGCAAATGCCTGTTTTAACAATGGCAAATAGCAAGTGGGGAAAGGGATGGGTCACGTTTTATTAATGCTCAGTGAGTCTCAGGTGTGTCAACACCCTCACCTGTGGGCTGAGGAAGGGTGTAGCATGAGTGGAGAGGTGCACATTAATTTGTGATTTTGGGTGCAGAATGCTAGCACTTGAGTAATTGCTTTGCCAAAATCTTCATTTCAGGTGACTGTGTGGCTTTGCAGTTTGATGTGACCAGGTTATCCTTAAGGTGTTAAGGAGGGTTGGTAAAAATTCCCAGTTAGAACTGAAGTTCATAATTTCATGGCTGTCAACTGATTGACAATCATTTGCAGATTTTGAGGTTTTCTTGGTGAGGAACCACAGTGAACTCCAGCTTGTGACCATTATGTGCTTTTCTTTAGTTGGGCTTGATGGACAGAAGGAGAGTTTGTTTTCACTTTCTGAGCAAGATTCCAGAGAAGTTTCTGTTTCATTCCTGTGAAAAATAGAAGGAAACTTGGAAAACTCTTCCCTCTGACTGCAAATCAAATGGACTCTTTTTGGATAGTCCATGCTAGCACAGCTCTTGGGTAGCAATTTTGGCAGGAGGAGGGTGTGTGGGTGTCCGTGTGTGTGTGTGTTGAGAGAGGTACAAATCTGGAAATCAAGTGTAGCATCCAGCTTTTGCCCTTTTTCAAGCCTTCCTTCTGTTCTTTTCCTGGGTGCTTTACCATGTGTTTGCTCACAGGAACACCTTCCTTCTCTCCTCCAGGAGTTGCCCTCTGGATTCTCCATTCTTGCATCCCACTGCAGGGCTGCTGCAAAGCCAGCCATGTCCCCCACTCACCTCCCCGTGCCAGTTTGCTTCTTTCCCTGCCACCACTTTGTCCCCAGCTCCTGCTCGCTGGGGAAGGAGATGACAAACTGTCACTTTCTCAAACACCCTCTCCTCCACCGACTACTCTTAAAGAGGCAGTGGGATAAATGAAATTCAGCATTCGAAAGGCTCAACTCCTCCAGAAAATATTCCACCCACAAGTGGGGAGCTTCAAAATCCATTCCTAGCAGTTAATGCTCCATCCTAAATGACACAGCTTTTCAGTAGTGACATGTGCATTGATCTGCATTACAAAAATAAGAGAAATAGCACTTCTTTTCAGCAGCAGATAATTACCAGCATACATCAGGTTCCCTCCTGCTGATACCCACAGGGTGGAGGGGATGGGAGTGGGCATTAGGTGGAGGGGATGTGGCTGGCTCACAGATCAGCCAGATAAATAATATTGATTGGGATTTGTGTGGAGCCTTGGCACACCCTCCTGGCTGCTGCCGCGAGCCACGGGGGCACATTTCGCTCCAGTGACAGGATTCACCCCAGCATGTCTGCCTCACAAAGGTGCTGGTTAGGATGAGCAAGGCAGGAGCTGAGAGCTTCTCCACCCCTTGTCAGGAAAGATCAGAGCCAGGTGGCCCAGTGGAAGAGGGGACAGATGTGTAAGAAACCCTCCCAGCTCCATCAGCGGGGCACAGCCACCCCGGCAAAAGCACAGAGCTCCCCTCTCTGCCTCGCTGCCACCCTCTGCACACAGGCATTTGGAGCTGTGGGAGGTAATTCCCACAGGCTGACTGCTGATTCCTGCAGGCTACATGATGAAACATTGAGCTCCACTGGGACCAGGCTCTGCCTGAGGTGCTTGAAGTCCCCCTCGCTGGGGTTTGGCTCTGGGCTCCGATGAGCAGCCTCTGCTCTATTCAGGTGAATTCAGCTGTGCAGGGGCTCCTCTGCAATGAGCTCCCCTTGGGCAGGAGACACCCCAAGTGTCTGTGAGGGAAGGGGTGCCACCCACCAGCCACCAAACGCCTGCACTGCCCTCAGGCGGGACAAGGGCTTTACCTGACTCTCCTCTCCTTGGGGCAGATGCCTGAAAAATCACTGCTGTCATTTTCTGGCTGAACCACCAGTACACAAAAACTCCTTGATTTTCACAGGAAAAGCTGGAAAAGCTGCAGCCAGCAGGGAAAGGGGCTGCTGCTGCCTGTGTGGGACTTTCCCATTTCTCACTTCATAGTGTGTGGTACTTTAGAGGCGAATAAAGCCCATTGCCAATGGGACTGAAAGTGCTCTCTGGGTCTAAGCACGCTCCAGTGTTTTAGCTCCACTGAATTTCCTCTCATCAGTGAATGCAATCTGCTGTGAGAAAGTTTTACTGTCTCTGAGTCCTTATGAAAACATTCTTAGATAATTGAGACATTCCCAAACAATTAAGATAACCAGATGTGTCTGTTATTTGTAATTACCTGAACATGAATTCTTTCTTCAAGAACAGTTCCATTTTTTTGTGCTTTTTGAATTACTCCAGATAATGGATAGGAAGATTAACTGCTCTGAAAAGTAATCTGTGGTTTGTACCCAGCATGTCTCATTCTGATGCAAAATCACCTCCTCCCAGAATTAAGTACTGGGACTGAAACAATATGTGAAATGAACTTTCCAGTTCTGCTGTACTTGTGATCCCCAGCCTGCAGTGCCCTTGCAGGTGACGCCATGGGGTGAACTTGGAGGCTTGAAGTCTATGAACAGCCCATGAAGAAGATGCTAAAATGGGAAAATTGCTGAAGGCTCGAAAGTGGTTTCACAAACCACTTTGTTAAGTAGCACAGTTTGAATAAAAGGGCTTTTGCACATGCTGCATTTGCACCTAGAGCTTCTGCAGCATTTTCATTTTACGAAGCACCTGGCTTTCACTGCATTGCAGTGTCCAAGGAGAGGGAAGTTGAGGCAGCTTGGCAAATCCACGGTGTAGGAAAGACACCTCTGCGTTTGGTCACTCCTTCTTCTGGGCTTCAAAATCAAAACTGGTATTTCCAGTCATGAGTTTCTGTTGCAAAAGGAGTCTTCTGAGTTTTCCCCCTTCCTCATGTCATCAAACAGAGCTTGCTTGAGAAGGGGCTGCTCACACCCAGCTCTGGGGTTGACATTTGTCCCTTTTCTGAGGAGCATCTTTCTCTCTGCTGGCTCCTGGTGGGTTTGCCTCCTGCTGTGCCTGCAGCTGTGCTGCTGTTTCACCAGGACATGGGCTCCATTGCCATGGTAGTGCAGGCATTTTGGAGGCAGCTCCCTAAATTCAGCTATGTGTCTGTGGTCCTTTCTGCACCAGGGTCTGTAGCTCTGTGCTGGTTATTCCTGAACTGGAGTCATTACCTTCAAATCCCTTCTTCTGGTCCTTTCCTGGCAGTGCCTCTGTGGAGAGACAGGCAAAGGGCAGCGTTGTTGCTGCCGGATCAGGGCAGTAAAGCTGTTTAATCACAGCTTTTATCCTCACATCTCACTGCTCATCTGGTACCTGGGCACTGGAAGGAGGAAGGGACAAGTGTCCAAGTCCCAGGGTTCTGGTCTGCTTTTCCTCTCCTGGCTCAATGGCCTCATCTTTGTCTTCTCCCCAGACAACTTCCTCCCATTCTGTATGTGCTTATAATTGACAGTGGTGAGTCCAGTGGTGGTGATGTCGCCTTCACTTGTTCCAAGACAAGTTTATTTTTTCAAAAAAAAAGGAAGAAAAGCAATTCTTGCATGAGTACTTGGTGACTGGTGAGTTCAATATTAAGTTTATTTTTTCCCTTGAAGCTCTCTCCCTCTTTCTCTTGACAGTTTTGCTCTGGGCGCTGTTATCTTTGTTGTCCCAGAGGAACATCCTTGAGTGTGTTAGTCATGTACATCTCAACTGAGACTTCTGTCACCACATTTCAGCCTGCTGAGGACTCACAGATCACAGTATTGTCGGGGTGCTGAACATAGATGGGGCTTGGAGATGGTTTGGGAGGCTGGTGAGAAATGCCTGTTTGCACTCCTGTTCATGATTAGGAGGTTTGCTCAGGATGAGATAAAGTCCATCCTCTCTGCTGCACACAGGGAGCTGGGACACATTTCCAGGTAGAGGAGCACATGGTGGAGGACCTGGTGGTTTAAATTCCCTCTCCTTCAAAAGTGGAAGGCATCATTGATTTGTTACCTGGGAGCCTACTGATGTTTTCAGGCATTTTTCATCCCTGGAAATGCAAGGCAGGATTTCTGGTGCAGGAAGGCTGCACTGATTTCTTCACTGGGTGCCTTCAGGGCTGATTCTCCTCAATCAGACCAGTCCTTTTATGTTATTTTGTATTTTATATTGTGCATGTTTTTGTGTTGCAAGAAAGGAACATGCACATTTCTTTTGTGGGGTCATTTTGTGTGCAGCAAAACGTGGCAATCTTTGGAGGTGAACTCCCTTCTGGTGGGGAGAAGGAGCCTTATCTGAAGCAAACCATGTGCTGAAGTTTGCCTTCAGGTGAACTAAGACTTTAAAAGACTGGCTTGGGATTTCAGGAATGGCTCGAAGACCTATAATAAAGTAGAGAGTTGCACAAAAGGATTTAATTTTAATAGCATTGTGTGTGAGAGCAAGAGGGAGAAGGCTGGAGTTTAGTCACACGGAACGGAAATATAAGGGAAGGGAGGCAGAGGGAGAAGAAAACTGGGCTAGGTCAAAAAGATTGCAGAAAATTCCAATAAAAGATGAACCAAAGCACGAGGCATCAGGCAGGCTGGTAGAAAAGTGTTTGCTCAGTTTGAATGTATTTGGTACTGGGACAAGAGCAAGGTGAGAAGGGAAGGGAAATTGAGCCTACAACTACCTCTGTATCTACTACTGAAAAGTGTAATCGCCACTGAAATGTGGTTTTTCTTCCCCTGGAGAATGTGTGAATGCTGTTTTTTTCCCCCAGGAGTTTCTAAGTGTCTTTTTGTACTAACAGTAAATCAGACATCGAGGTCCTACAGTGAGCAACATAGATGTGGTGTGGCTGGAGGTGGCCAGGAAAACAAATCCATGGAATGTGTCTCTCTGCCAGCACCCAAACATTCTGTCAGATGCAAGTTGGTCTCAGGAGCACTTCTGGTGGAGCACTGGGGGGTTTGGCAAGGCCAGGAAAAGTGCTGCAGGCTTGGAGCCTCCCAGGTCTCCATTCCTGCAGGGTGCTCACGCTGCTCCTTCTCTGTCCCCATGGATATAAGAGGGTGCTTTTACAGCCCCTGCCCCATAAATCCCATAAATGTGTCATTCATGGTCTGCTCCTTTCCAGCATGTGCAGGGACCAGGAGGGGAACCTTTCCAGGGCTGAGCCAAGGACAGCCCTGGCCTTGGGGATCCCACTGAGCCCCCTGCACAAGCAGCATTCAGACCTGCTTACCCAGCCTGCCCTCATCACAAATCCTGCATTTCCAAATAAATATTTTAATAAAAGGGAATTGTGCAGATTGTTAGTGTAGCTTATTAGGTTTTAAAAATTCATGTTTCTAAATTCCCAGTATTATTTTCCCCTTGCTTTAAAGGGGAAAAAAAAAAGAAAAGAAGGGGGGATGGCAGAATCTCTTTTCAATAAGGGTTTAATTGTCTGTTTCATCTGGAAAGCTCTCTGAATTGAAACTCCCTTCTCCACAGTGCTACCTGAGCACTTCACAATTTTATTCTCTTGAAGTGTCTATTTTACCATTTGTCTCACTTTCAAGCTTTTAGCTAGAACTGGACATTTGTGGCCAGACAAAGGAATTTAAACTAAGTAGCGTGTTATGGACTACTTCAGGTGACTCTGCTTGGATTATATCACTCTGACACTGCAGCAGCTAAAGCAAAGGGCATTAACACGAGCCCATTGAATGTAGACCTGCAACTGAGATGAGAGAATTTCACTGAATTTCCCATTGCATCTTTCTACTGACCTTACCCCTGTGTTTGGGAGATGCCTGAACTAAGGGAAATATTTTATCTTTGGGGTTTTTTAAGTTCCTAGAGAAAGATGCTTATGGATCAGGAAATGATACGCTTTACCTGCGGTAGTTAAGGATATGGGAATTTGGTTTCCTGCCTCATTTGATTCCCAGCTTGGAGTTTAGGTTTGAAAATGGAGTAGACTTAGTGGCATTAATGGTGTGGCATATGGGGCTGCTTTGTAATGGGTGGTGAGGCCAGACTCCTGAGGCTGGCAGAGTTTTGCAGGAGGAGACAATAATGAATATGAGTGGTAAATCAGTCAAATGACAGGTGATTCGTCCTGGAAAACTCAAAGAGCCACTGGAATGCAGCTGTTGGAGGTCTGGGAAGCAGTAGGTGCTCAGGAGCACCTTGTGCTGGCAGTCAGAGGTACCAGCACTAGGAGGTGATTTGGGACATAAAACCCCTCTGCTGTTACTGTCTGTACTTGGGTGCATTGCAGCAATGCCCCTTCCAGTACTGCTCAGAAAGCATAAAATATGCTAAGCACCTGTTAAAGGGAAAGAAATAATGTGTGGCAGAGAGAGATGAAGGATATGCATAAAAATATATAGGAGACCCCTCTGATGGAAATGTGAAATGTGACATTTTTGTGCCTGTGATGCTGCAGAGTGCGGTGGCCATGATGGTGGCAGGGCTGCAAAAGTGTTGTTTTTATATTAAGGGCAAACAAAATGAGGGCAAAATTTTTTAAGTTGAGGAATTTTGTGTTACTGGGAGGCAAATGACTGCAGGCCCTGGTACAAAGGAGCAGGGGCAAACAGCACAGTGTGCTGGGAGTGCAGCTGCGTGTGCAGCAGCGCCGTGCATACATTAAGTGCCCGCGTTGTCAGCGCGAGTGACAGCGGTGACTGAAAGCCAGGCAGGAGCTCCTGTCAGCACTGGGCAGAGTCACAGCACTCCTAATAACCAAGTCTATTCTGGTTACATCTGACATGGGCATCCAGAGCCTCTGCTTTGGGGAATTTTATTTATTCTGACCCAGGGAAGGCTGCTGAGCTGCTCCGTTGGGTGCAAGCCTCCTGCCATTGCAATTAGATAAACCCATCCATGCTGGTCCTCCTGATGAGGAGGATGGAATTTTCTGCACCCTCTTTCCGTTCTGCATCTTTTTTCCCCTCCTGTGGGACTTTACTGTAGGAAGGACAAATAGGAAATCATGGGGATAGCTAAAGAAAGCTTTTCTGGAGATGTGCCTTGGATGCTCTGACCATTTGTGAAGTTATTCCATGAGGGGCAGTGAATCATGGAATGTCTGAGGTCTTGTGCCTACAACTGGGCACCAATTTGTGCAGAAAAGGGACTGCACAGCCCCAGATTTCTCCTTCCTCCCCAGGAAAACCCTTCAAAGGCCAAATCAGGAGATTTAGGCCATGTCCCAGTTTGATTAAGGTAGGTCTGTGTGTGACTTGCCCTGGGCCTGAGCATATCCAAGGCAGGAAGGTAAACATCCCATTGTGCTGGATTTGATGAAAGAAAATCCTGGAAAACCTTGTGCTTTTCTAAGAAAACTGCCAGAGGCAGATTATTAGGTCTGAATTAAAATGCAGACGAGATTCATTAAATTGTTGACCCTGCCCCCTCCAAAAAAAAGTCAGGTTGCCATCTTAAATTGACAGCATTAGAGACAAATTATGTGCACTGATTAATAAGTGTGGGCTAAATTACGGCTCGGAGAGCGGCTGGAGCGCGGTGGGAGCGCCAGCGAGGGAGGGAGCGCCACCCTGCCCGTGGGCACAGAGCAGGGCCAGGGGCTCCTGTGCCACCACGAATGGTGGAGGAAGCAGCAGCAGGATGAGCTTCCTCCAAGGAACCCGTTCCCTCTGAGATGCTGCTGGGGCACCCTGGTGCCAGCCTGCTCCCCTGGGGCATTGGTGCTGTGGGTCTGTGCTGAGCTCAGGGACTGCATTGCCCCTCTGCTTTGGGGTTTGGGAGCTTTGTGTTCAAAAAAGGAAAAAACCCACCCAAACCTTGGATGGGTTGGATTTGAGAAGTTAAATAAGAAAGGCAGGGCAAATTAAAGACTTGAGAAGCTAATTTCTATCGTACTGGGGGAAAAATATACTGACCATTTCAGCATTTCAGATGCAAAAGGGAAAAAAACAGACATAAAAACACGTGGATTACTCACAAGACAGTTCTCTGCAGATACTATGACCGGTACATAAATAGCAAAATGAATGTTATTAACATGTTAATTTTACTAACCCTTTAACCTATTGATTAGCCAAACAGAAGGAAACAGCATCTTTTCATGCTTCAGCCCCCCCTTGCTTTTCATGTAATTGGATTCAAATTCACATCTGTAGCTACTAAACCAATGTTTTCAACCTTTCTTCTACACCTCCCCACCCCCAACTGTTTAACCTCCCATCTCCAGCGCTGGCATAAATGGAAGCCTTTATTTGTGAATATTCCGATAAGCACTTTGCCTCCAACTATATTGTTCAAGTACCAGCATCATTGTTACAGCTGTAATTGTTACTATCAAGACACAGTTCTTTGTAATTAGAAAGTCAAGATGGTATTCAGCAGTATGGCAGCACAGATTCTCATTTGTTAGGCTATTAGAAAAAAAATGTTTACAGAGAAAACAGTGTCATTGTTTAGTGCTCTTAATTGACCATCTGCCTGGTAAAGAAATGTCCAAAGAAGGATAAATAAGACTATAGTGCACTTATTTATTTATTTTCTTTGTGCAATGAGTAAATTAGGAAAAGCAACAGCAGATCCAAACTAGACAAGACATTGCTAAATCAGGCTGCAAGTGAAATCATGTCATGAATACATTAACTTTTATTTCTCTCAGTGTCAAGACTCATGTCTGCATCTTCCCCAAAGTTTGTTGGGAAGAAAAAGGAGGCCAGATCTTGGTGGGCACTGTGGAGTTGACAGCATTCATCTTTTAACAAAGTCAAGCATATGCTGCTTTGAGTGCAGCATCTTTGCATGCTCAATGACGTGTTTAATGTCACCTTTCCCACTGTAAATCATCCTTGAGTAAATCCACAAGGGAGAGTGGTACTAGGAATTAAGCAGGAGAGAAATAAAATTCATGACCATGTGGTTCTATCTCAGGGAATTTGGTACGTATTGACAAGAGAGATTCACACCTGACGGGGCCGAGAGCTAATTTGTAGTAGGGTTGTTTATCTTCTGCCTGAAAGGAATACTTTTTCATATTTAATGTGCATTTTCCTCATCTCCATGTGTGTATGTGTTTGTGATTTAGCGTGGCTAAGGGTGCATCTGCTTTTGCTGCTTGGCAAAAATGTAGTTTCAAATTTCAGGCTGATTCAAAATTCTGAGTTTTCCCTATGAAAAAGTAAAGGAGGCGCAGTTTGGCCTTCAAAAACCAGGTTTGATGTTTCCATTGCACAAGGCACTGTCTTAGGTAGGGAGTATTTGATCTGTTCTTGCAGCATTTGTTTACAGTCTTGAAATGAGAAATGAAAAAACCCCAACAGTATTACCATGCTAAACCAATATGGTAAATGACCAAACTGATCTTTTGTACTATTTGTCTTCCAGCATTCCAGGTGGAAATAAACCAGTGCATTTATATGTTGATTTATTACAGTGTGGAGTTTAAAAAAAAAAAAAAAAAAAGAGAAGCAATAGAAAAAAAATGGGAAAAGGAGAAACGAACTAAAAAAATTGCATTTATAAATAATAATAATTTCTCAAAACACTACCAGCAAGAGGGGCCCCAGTTCTGCCTCCTCCCTGGTGATTGCAGGGTCCATGCAGAGCTGCCACCACTCAGATGGTGACAGGGGACAGAGCCAGTGACAGTAGTCATGGTGCAGATAGGGAAAATTTCCCAATACTTCAAAAGCCAACAGGGTTTTAGCCGTCAGTTCTTCAAAGGGGATTTCTCTCCATAAAACCTCTCCTTTGATGCCTTCACCTGATTCCTCAGGTGCATCATCCCCCATCCATCTGTTCCTATTGAAACTTTCCCTTTTTCCATCTCCTCCTGGTTGCTGTACTAAATACTGACCCTAATGTTTTTTGTTTCTTCCTCTTCCCTGGGCATTCACTCTTGTGCACAGATTTATTTTTTCTTTGAGTTTTGAGGGAGGACCTCAAAATCTTGCTCTCCTGCCTGATGGCTTTTGAGAAGGGGTAGCTTGTGGAACCGACCCATCATTTGTCTTAGAAAACACCAAACAAAACCCAATGCTTCTAAGTTTAGAATTTTCTTATTCTCTCATTTTTGTGGATTTTTCACTGGTACCAACTGCATTTTTTCAGAAAGCAGTGACCCACCTTTTCAGTAGGGAATATAACTAATATAATGACCTCCATTCAGCAGGTGCAGGAAGGTGAGAACTGGGCAGAGCTTCCAGGGTGCTGAACCTTTTTTCTGTCCTAGAGACACACAAAATTCTGAGTTCCAAGACCTTTCTTTGGTCTCTCCTGTCCTGTAACCAATGGAAGTAGTGAGACTGGAAGCCTGCTCAGATATGCTGTGTGGATGAGGTCCCCATTCTCACCACCCCCTTCCTTAGTGCTGGATCAGTTCAGAAGTGTTCCATAGTGACTCCTTGCAGTGGCTTCACAGAGTGTCCCTGTACCTGCCTGCCCAGCACGGGGTTGTGCTGGCACCCTCGTGTCACCTTGTCCCTGTGTCCCCTCCGTGTGTGTTCTGGAGGAGTGAGCAGAGTGAGCAGCCCTGGAAAATCTGATTGACACCGTTAGTTTTAAGCTCATGCATGTCTAGCTACTTGTTCAATTTGTTTAGTCCAGTGGTCTCCTTTATTAGGAGCCTTAGGGTTTTTCTTTTGATTTGGCAGGATGATTATAATGAGAGCTCCTTAGTGCTACTCCACCAGGGTATCTGCCCACTTGCTCTCAGCCTCTGCTGTATAGCTTGTGATTAATGTAAAACAGTCAGATGCCCTTCAGATCAGTCGAATTTGGGGATTCTATTATAAACATGAAAAGCGTGCTGACCGCACAAAGCCCTTGGTGGTACCAATTAAAGACAGCGCCATTCAGTTGGCACTTCTCATGCCGCTGCTTTTTTCCCTTTTTCCCTTTTTTCCTTTCATGGCAAATCTTTTCCATGGCAGTGGTGGCCCCGCTGCTGCCACGCACCTGTGCCATGCTCCAGCCCCGGGGCACGGCTGCCTGGGCCCGTGGGGAAGGGAAGCACCTTGCCCTGGCCTCTCGCTGCCCGGTTCTGTGCCCCTCGGCTCCTGCTCCATCTGGCCAGCCTGAGCAGCGGGAGTTGAGTCCAGTCTCTCTCCGTGTCACCGTGCAGGGACAGAGCTGCCTGCGCTGCCCCCAGCACAAAGCCTGTGGTGTCCCCTCCCCGCCGCTGCAGAGCTCCGGGCTGCCACCGCAGATCATTTGATAAATTTCACGGTTAGACCCCAGCTTATCTTCATTATCTTTTTATTTCAGTCAGTATTCCAAGTATTCCTTGAATGTCATGAGTGAAGAGCTGGATTACACACAAAGTGTCCAGTGTTAAATCCTATTTACATGCAAAAGTTGTGCCAGTTTACCCTGAGGTTAAATCAGTGCAAACCCCTTCTGTGAGGACTCTTCTAAACTAATGAGAATGACCTCCCATAATTTCTTTAATTAAAGAACAACAACCACCTAAATCAAGATAAAACATGCTTCATATTAAATAAGGTTGGCCAAGCAAATGGGTTTGCATTGCTTGAAGTGCTGACTCCTCGTTTTACAGGGACTGAATCCCACAGATGCCTTGGACAGAGGCAGTGCCAGCCCTGCTTCCTGACTCTGACAGGATGTCACACCTGCCCCTCTGCAGGCAGCACAGGCTCTGCCTCTGCCCGTGGCGTGGCCGAGGTCTCTCTCCAACATCCACCCTTTGTGCTAAATCCCATGCACCACTTCTGTTATTCCACAAATCCACACAAACTGTCTGGATCAAGGCAAAAAAAGTGGTTTTTGCATGCAAGTTACTCCCCCCACCACCACTCCGTGTTTGTCAGAAAGGAATAAAACTGCACCACATAAAGGCAGAGAGAAAAATCCTTTATTTCTGAAATTTTATCTTCCAGAGGCAGATTTTTCCTTGCATGAGACTCTCCATAAATCCGAGGTCTTGTAACTTTGATCTATTCACCCCCTGCCTACAACATAGACTCCAATCCCACCTCTTCCCTAATGGACTGTAAGGAATTGAGGAACACTTGTGTAAGAAAAAAACTCTCAGTAGTGGTTCCTTATTTCTCTGCTCATTTCTTACATTAAAAAATGACTTTTAGAAGCTATTCTGAGGACACTTTCAGTTGTGAAGGCAAGAGCCACCCTCCTTGCTTTCACTGCAGATTCCTGTTTTTGCAGGGACTATGCCACTGTCCCCGTCAGTGCTCGGGGGCTGCTGGAAGGGGCTCAGGGCCCAGCAAAGCCAACCAGCAAAGTGACCCCGTCAGGGTGTGCCCGAGTCTGTATCTTGCTGCAACAAAACCTTGGAAACAAAATCACTGTGATTAATCCCAGCAGAAAATGTGAGCAAAACCAGAATGTGATTTTCTTCTCAATCAATATTATGGAGCTCCCACTGATCTTTTAATATTGTTTTGCTTATGGATGAAAAGATACTGAGGTGCCAATATATTACAGTCATTCATGTTTAGACCTGTAAATGAACCCCAAAATAATCGTCATATTTTGTTGCCTGCTCCACATATACACTCAGCTCACTTGTATATAAATTAAAGATAAACTGCATTTAATCCTGTTAAGCATTAAAACGTGAGTAAACAAATTGACTAACAAAATACAGGGGGATGGCAGAAAAAGAAAATAAGCTCAGAAAATAATTGGTTCTAAGGAAGTTAATGAAAGTTTGTAGCATGCTTTTTATATGAATAGAGTTCAGAAGAGATTATTTTTTTGAAGTGTTACTCACAAATCTCCCATATCCACAATAGATCTTTTGTTAACTGTACCTGCACATTTATTGTGTACGACAGCCTAATAAAATGAAGTCATTTTAATAAACATTGTATCAGAATATCCTATCTTCTATGTGGCACTGTGAATTTCCACTACTGAAGGAAACATTTAACATTCTCACCATTTTAATACTTTTAATAAATATTTGCAATTCCTGTGATAATGCATAATGGCAGAAAAATGCATTGCCTCCAAAATTTATGTGGCTGCTGGCAGGTGGCCATTTTCCAATTTTCTGTCTCGCTAATATACATTTATTATGTATTTCTAAGGGCTTTTCTTTTCAGTATTTGGCTTGCCATAAAATTGCTATTTCTTTTACAAGAGAAAGTGCTCGTGACAAAGAAATCTCAATTGAACCCAAACCTGACAAATGGACATCTGCTGGCCAAGCCAGAGAAGAAAAACATTTGCCCAACACAGCTCTCAGTTTGATGCCTTCCCATCAGCCACAGCCACAATATGTTTGGATCAGAGGCTCGCATTCTGAACTGCTAACAAGAATCAGCCCTTGCTCAGTAATATTTCCTGAAGTGTGACATTGTGTTGCATCATGTTACTCATGACACGACACGGAATAACATCACATTACATGATGGGTTATGACATAGGCAAGAAGAAGATGCAAGTTAATACCATGCATTACATTTTATTTTGTCTAAATTGCAGGAGCAGAGTGTAGGATGAGCTGTGAGTGGTCTCTTCTGTGCTGGCTTTGTGCAATTTATACAACAGCCATCGTTGTAGTACCTGAGCATCCACCAGCACATAATTAAACCTCTATTGATGGCTGAAATCCTTGAGTCTCTCACTAAGCACATATCGCTCTCTGTGTTTAAGTAGCAGCATTCATTTGAAGAGCCAGGGAGCAGGGACTAAGCATGAAGCCTAACCAGGCAATAAGAAGTGGTAAAACTACTGAGATGATGCATTCTTACCCTCTCAATGCAAGGAGGCTGATTTTGTGAAACTCTTTATGGCATTCACAGCAAAGCAGGGAATATCCTGTGTCACAGAGCGTGTGCTCCTTGAGGATCCTTTCTGGTAGCAAATGATGCTCAGAGAGTGTGATTTGTTATCAGAGAGCTGTTTGTGATGGCCAAGATAGAAGGGCACTGAATAAATATCTACAGCTCTCAGGAACTGAAACATGATGGTGCAGGAGATGGAAAGAAATATCTCAAACAGGCAGAGAACAGAACCTTGCTACTAAAGGTGAATGCAAATTCAGGAGTTTTTGTTTTGTTTTTCCAAAGCTGTGAAGCAACAGCATAATCCAAATTAATAACATACTGTATTTTAAGTTTTGCAGTAATAATAAGCCTTGGTTAGACTAATTCCTGGAATGATGAATGCAGTCCCCCTAGAAGAGGCTACTGTGCAAGAGGTTTAATCTCTGATTTGATGGAAATTATGGGCAGGTTGCTTCACAGTCTGCATTTTTGGTTTTCCCTTTACTTGCCCTATTTTGGCCCCAGCTCAGGAAAGAATCACTTTTTGGGAAAGTGCTTACTGGACTTACTGTGAATGTTTCAGAGCTTTCCTGAGTCACCCCTGGAGATCCTGCAGCACTGGATATGGAGAAGATGAAGGCACATTTTTCACTGATGATCATGGGCTTATGCCAGGACTAAAACTGCAGTTTAGAACTGGCCAGATAGAAAATCGTGTTTTTTAACTGAAAATTTAATGTGTCTAATTCTTCTTTATCAAATCACCTATTTCTCTGTTTTGAAGCTAATTCAATTAGGTGCAAACTTTGCAAACTCTCACCAGAATTTCCCAGCTGTCCAAAAAATTACAGCTAACCTTGAATATCTGCCCAAAAATAAAATCATTTATAAAATTATTTTAAACACATAGTAGTATATGGTTATTTAAGCTAACTATATATTTATACATGTTTATTTTATGAATACATTAATATATAGTTAAAATATTTATCATAGTGTGATTTATTATAGGGATTATACATTATAGGATATGGTATAATACAAGTAGTATTATATTGTAATGCATAATTAGTATTAGGGATTCAAGAGCAAAAAAAACCCATGATTTTTCTTTACAAAGGATAATCAAATATTGGGGGGAACAGCTGATTTTACCCTACTCCTGATACTTAGGTCAGTGGCAAAGTGTAGATTTTTCTGCATAACTTGTTTCTTGGTCTAATTGATTTCTTGTTCTTGAATGTGCAGGCAGAGCTGCCTTTCCAGGAGTGCTCTGCAGGCTTGCTGCCATGCAATACTTTGTTATCCTGCTCACACTGCCGACGTGTCTGTGCTTTGTTTGCATTTGTTTTATGGAGTGCAGGACATGAGGGTTTTGTGTCGCTCGTGTTCGATGCGGCTTGATAAGAACCAGATATTTGAAGAAATGGAGAAAAGCAGATTAAAGATTTCCGGTCCCCTCATGGCCAGTTTTCTCTTAGATGAAATGAAGGATTTGTGAGTGGGCACAAGTGAGTGATACAATCATGTTTCTACCAGAAAGTTTAACTGTATCAGTGGGCTGCATCTTAGCATTTTTGATAAAGATTGTCTTCTGAGAAGAATTAATGCATTTCTTACTCTTGCTACTGATTTCATCCACATCAGTGAGTTTAATTTGCTTGCAAAATATTTCTCAGAAGTAACTTTTCCTTACAAAGGGTGGCCATTAAAAAAAAAGAAAAAAACCTCCACAAAAACAAGCAAAGAAAAACACCTGACAACAGGGAAAACTGTGGCAGTTCTCCATGAATCTTCTTGAGCTCATACATTTTATAAGTATTTAATGTGATACCTTGTAGGAATAGACAGCAGCAGGTGACTGCAGTAACTTTGAAGAACAGCTTTTTTCTGTCACTTCTTTTCCAGCGTGGCCCAACAGCATTCCTAACAGAAACTACTTGTACAGCATCCCCGTTTCTCTCAGGAAAATCAGTATACACTGGTAATAATGCAGAGCAACATACAATTAAAAATTAATAGCAAAATGATTACATTATTCTCTTCTAGCAGAAACACCCCTGTACCCTACAACAAAGGCCTTTAGAGCACTTTGGCTGTTTTCCAGAAGAGCTGATGAATGCTGCACCTCGCCCTGCTGCCTGCTGTGCCAGGCAGGAGCTGCCGAGTGTCCGTGCAGGAACAACGGGGCAGGGGCTGGGCAGGCTCTGCTGCAGCGCCCGCCAGGAGAGGCGGCTCCATGGCAGCAGCAGGGCAGGGCTGGGGTTGTTTTGGATTATTCCACTAATCTGGGACAGTCCAACTGATAGACAATCCGTGGGGAAGCTGGGAGAGAGAGGAGTTGCTTTGCCTGACTCCAAAACAAAGGCTTTGCAGTGTTACACAGATCATTCTGATCACAGAAGTAGCCTGCATTTGGGCTTTCAGCCTGAGATAATTGACCTTGACTTTACTCTCAGCTGTGGGCACAGAACTCTTGGTGCAGTGACTTACCTTGAAGAACAGCGTGCAACTGCACAGAATATTTACTTTCTGTCTTTTTTTTAATTATTGAAAACTGTGCACTGCAAGGACAAGTAGGCAGAAGTGTAGTAAGGGATGGAAGGTATTTTATGTGGATGAACACATGAAGAGGTGATTATGTATTGCTAAAAGTCTAATCCCTGGATAAACTACAGTTTGCTATTAATTCTTTGGACTTACTTAGCTGCTACTTAACATTTCCACGACTTAACAATTATATTCTTGAGCTAAGAGTAACTTTTCAACAAAATGTGTAGGGATTAGAAACATTGATAATTATATTAATTAATATTAATGGGAGTGACAATATTTGTAGTCATATGACAAACATAAGGAAAGCAGGGCTTTAGTTTTATCAATTAATTCTGTTTCTAATTGCTTTCACTCTTCAGTTGTCAGAACGTGTTCTCCTTGCAACAAGGAATGTGTTAAGCAGGAAAAGCACAGACCAGAATTAAGGGGAAGGAGGGCTCTGTGTGTGTGTATGGTGCTGTCTGTTACCCAGAAGCATATTGAGCCTTCTCTGTGGGCTCTGGATTTTCCCTCTATTTATTGTAAGTGCCCATCATCTGCAGGAATGGGTTCAGTCTCAGTGAGCTGGGTTAGCAGGCAGAGAGGCCGGTCAGGAGCAGGGAATGCCACTGAGTGAAGAGCTTTCCAAATTATCAACTCTTCCTTCTTCCCACACCTTCCCAGAGGTGCCACATGAGCTCTGGACAGCAAGGCGAGCAGGCCTTGGAAAAGAGCTCAGCGTGTGTGTCTGCAGTGGCTCCTCAGATTTAATACCTTTGATGGGCTCCAAGTTGTCTCTGGAGGCAGGCAGGGAGCTGCAGTCCATTGGCCTTAATCCTTCCCTGTGCTCCCGTATCTTTATACTGCTCCACCAGCTCCACGCCGTAAAACCAACACAATCCACCCTGGGCTCCCTGGTGGGAGGGAAATCCCTGCCCAGGCCCCTTGCTGAGCGCTGCAGCTGCCACAGAGGCTTCCTGGCACCGGGAACAGGGCAAATCCCCCCTGCAGATGGGCCCAGAGCCCTGAGAGGCTGCTCCTGCTCCGTGTCCCCACAGTCTGGGGCTGTGCAAACCCTGGGGTGGAAGCCTGAGAGTCCCCACGTCCTGAGACTGCTCTTAAGGCAGTGAAGTCCCCCCTGCACAGAGCCCTCACCCACAGCCATCTGAGAGGCTGATCAAACAAATAATGATGATCTCCTGGGGCAGCTGCAATAAACAATGCTGCCAGCCAAGAATGGTGCCTTTGATGGCTCTGCAGGCGAGAGCTCAGCCATCTCTCAGCTGCCGAACCCCAGCTCGCTGCCCTCACAGGCTGTGCCAGCTGCTCCTGCAACGCTTCAGGGGCTGCTCTTCCTCTCAGCTCATCCCTCCTCGCTCCTCCTCAGCACTGCAGCCCTGCAAGGCTGGGAGGATCTCACCAAGCGCTGTGCAGGTAAGGGATGCTGTCACCCAGCACATGCTGCTCTAGTGCCTCCGGCTTCTCCCAGATTACCTGGGGAAGGTGCTGCTGCCTGCTCAGCTGGGCAGATGTCGGTATCTACTGGCCTGGGGAGTTCCTCACCAACAGCCCAGTAAATCTGGGGGACTTGCTGATGAGCATGAGGGCATACCCCCAGTTCATTTGCTTCTTGTGGGCTGGAGACCTTGCCCCTGCCATTCCCTTCCTCGTGGACATGCAATGCTGACCCCCACCATATCTGCATCTATGCATGTTTTTAGGATAAAATCAGGAAGCAAAATCCATCTTGTGCAAGCCACTCATTGTCAGAAGGCACTGTCAGGGCAGAGTCACATCTTCTGTGCTGGTACAAACTTTGCTTCTTCCCTATCTCCTCTTCAGGGCACAGAGTTCAGAATGAGTCCTTTTGTGTTTGTTTCCAGTGCTCTGGGGTGGACCTGGGAGCCTTTGCTTTTCCCTGTCAGGAAGCACAGGTTTAATGGATGGAACACACCAGAATTGCTTAATGAGTGCTCAGTGAATATTAATAAAAGTTTGGATGTGACTCAGGCTACAATGGCTGAGAAGTTTGAAAGCTTTGGTTCAAGATTACAGGAGGCTGTGAGAAAATATGGTATCCAGCAGCTAGCATATAGTGTGGATATTTCACTATCCAGGGATCTCTAATTACTAATAATGTACAGGAACAGTATGATATGTCCTTACAATTGCAGAATCCTTTTCAAAGATAATCTTTAATAGTTTATTTGACAACCTGTAAAATTATAGAAAATTATTAGTCTTGGGAATTACAAAATTCCCCATAGTACAGTCAAACAATAAAATTATAATTACCTGTGGGTAATTGAAATTTAACTGTTTTTTTATTGTATATTACACATCAATAGCAACATAAGTTCAAGAGTGTCCCCCTCCCCTCCTTTTTCTTTTCCCTACACAAGTGGGGAAAATGGACAACCCTGCTGGTATCTTGTGAGCCCTTGTCACAGAACAGAGCTTGAACAATTTCGATTAAAGCAGCATGTTCGAGACTGTCATTAGACCTGCATTAAATTACATATCTGGAATGTTAAAAATAAAGAGTACTGAAGCTTATTCACAGCTGCCTGTGGTAAAGTATGTAGCCAAGGTTTTTATTATCTTTGAAGTTCTTATTTTTCTCTTTTCTAAAACTTATTGTTTCATCAAACAAATACCTAGCACATTTAAGAACAGTGTGAGCACAGGAGCAGAATTGCTGGAGCTGGATAAAGCATTAGCGTGTTTCCATTCTGTGCTCACTTGTATTGTTTAGTGCTAACAATGGTAATTTATCAATTATACAGGAGGGAACAAAGCCCCTCACTGTCTCACAGCTCCAGAAGTACCTGGTACAGGGCCCAAAGCTGGAGACCCTCTCACACCTCAGAAGGCACCATTTACCATGAGCATTTGCCTTGTCCCCTTGCAGTGACCCCATGGAGGCTGCTCACTGCTCAGCTCCAAGACTTCCGTGGCTTTTCTCCTAAACCTGGAAAATTATAACCTTTTTTCTTTTTCCTTTGAGACCCAGGGACCTTGATAATGAGACACCACAGCCTGTTCTTGTCTAGTTGTTGAGACCATACATTCCCTCTTGTTGTGCAATTTGTGGTGGCTTTACAGATTTTGATGCCAACCTGAAGCACAAACCCCAAGCTTTTGGATGCTGCTCAGCCAGAAGAAACCCCAAAACATGGTATGTTTGACAGCTACTTGCCTGTACAGCAGCTTTGTTACACACTGCTGAGATGCACAAAATCCTCTATACAAGGATCAGACTGGCTACTTCCATTTGATTCTGTAAAGTGCTTTGTGATCACAATGTGAATATAACAGCACAAGTAAAAATATCTCTGTTTTATTAAGAGTTTCAGTTAAAGTGTTTAATACCCAGATTTTATCGTGAGAGAGTATCACAAAGACCGCGTACAACATAATGGCAAGCCAGGTATTGTTATTTTTATCATTACTATTATTTATGTATGATCACTGAAGTACTAAGTGAAAACTGGGAAATGGAGTTCCTGAGTCCCACAGAGCTCATAGTAACAGCTGTTTTTGGAGGATGCAACAATAGCAGACCAGCTCTGCTTCATGGAACAATTAATGGTGCATACAGCCCAGTCTGGAAATCCCTGATCCCGAATGGGTTTTCCCATTTTCAAAAATCAAAGAGGGTAAAATTTCAGTTGGAACTCCTGCCTTTTTTTATTGTGGTGCCTCTTACTCTTCCCATTGCCTCTTTTCTCTGCCTGTTGGTGTGAAGGGCACCCCTGCACATTAGAACTGTGCTGTGTCTGTTTATCCAGCAAAGCAGCTGGGAACTCCTCATCCAAGTGGTGTCTGAATGCCTTTGCAAGGGAGAGGCACTCTGCCTTCCTCACTTGCCCTTCCCACCGGAGATTTGTAAGTGTCTTGGTCTCCTAAAAGCTAAAGTGGAGCTTTTGATTGAGATTTAAAGCGAGTGTAAACCTTTGAAAAGCAGAAAGCCCAGGAGGGGCTGTATCACCAGAGCAGTAAATGGGCTGAGCCGAGCAGGGCAGGGGCAGGACTGGCCCAAACCCCAAACTAAAGAGCTGTGACCTTGTGTGACACACAGAGCTCTGTTTGGCTTTGGCTGTTCCCTAATCCTGACCCTTGACCAACACCTGAAGGCCACAGAAAGTTTTTCTCCATCCTTATCTTGGCTATCATTCCCTGGCAGATTCCAGCTGCTGAGCTCAACACCCTAAAAAAAAGAATCTGGGGAGTTGTTTTCCACTAGGATTTATATAGATGGGATGCTTGGAACTTAAATCTTCCAACCACCACAGTGCACCATAGAGTAAGACAAAGAGCAGGAGATAAATTTTCCCGCCTTTGAAATTCCTGCTCATGTCACTCTCTGAGCAAATTTTTACCATTTGACACTGGTGAGAAGAGCTATTCCAATGTGAGCCTCTTTCTCTGCACTGCAGTGCAGGGATGAAGCTAAGGATGAGCAATTGGAGCACTGTCAGGATTACACCCAGGTCAGATTTTTCATTCTGCTAAAAGATGCTTTTTTTGACATGAGAATCAGGAAAATACATTGATGCAATGTGTTGAAAAGGACCAAAAGGTTGTTATTTGCTCCCACCAATACACAGAGACACAACCCTCCTGTAAAGCGAAAATATTTTCCAGTGAAAACACAAAATTTGACACTGAGTGCAACATAATGGGAGGGCCCAATGGGGGCTTTGGGGAGCTCCTCAGGGAGAGGGGGCTTTCCAAGGGCTCTTTTGCTCCTGTCTGTAGGGTGAGCTCACAAATGTTTGGGTAGAGAAGGCAGCATGCATCCAGATTTTAAAAGAAATAAAATAAAAGGGATTGGCTATTTTTTTTTCTCATGGATGAGGTTATAAGGTTAATAAAAGAGTTAATCCCAGCCTGCTCTGCAAAAGGGAACAGCTCACATTTGTGAGACTTCAAAAGGCTTCAGAGTGTCTGTGTATGGATGTTGTTATTTCCTGTCAGGGCTATCCCAAGAAGATGGGGGCTGGGAGCTGATTTTTAGAAGAAGAGTTTGGCCTTTAACTAAATCAGTTGGAGTGAAAATAAAAAGGTTAGTGTAAAATTATTTTGAAAGTAAACTCCAATTCAATAAAATTCTGGGTATTTTTTTCTTTCTTTTTTTTCCCCCTGTGAAAATCTAAAATTAAAACTTACTACAGAGCAGTGGAGGCTGACCAGAGCATTTCAACCAGATGGCCCAGAGAATCTGGTTGGGTTTTTCTTGTTGTTTTTTTTAAAATCATCACATGACTTTAATTTTTAAATATGTTAATGGTTAAGGAAAAAAAAAGCCAATTTAGGAAACATTCAGAAAATTAAAACAAAAACAAAAAAAAGGGAAATATAGTAGGGAGAGGAATATTATCATTTTACTGAATGGTTTGGTGGAAACATAGAAGACCTGGAGAGCATTCTGCCTGACAAACAATCTTGTATTCAGACAGGGGAAATGTGGCCCAAGCTCTCTTGCTGAGTCTTTACTCAGCAGACAAACACGTTACCAGGGGTGCTGCTGCCCTTTTTTAGAAGTGCAGTTTTGGCACTCCCAGTTTTCAGGGGTTCACTCCCCTGCTCCGTGGTGCAGCAGGGGTGGCAGCAGGCCAGGCCAGGGTCATGGCACAGAGTGCTGAGTTACAGAGCTCAGCTCTTCTCCTTGAGGGGTGTTCTCAGAGGTGCAGGACACACCTGAGCTCCAGCCCTGTGCCTCCAGCTCCTCTCCTGCTCCCCAGGCAGCTCTGCCTCTGCCCAGCCAGTGCAGCACCAGGCAGTGATTTACAAGGAGAGCTGGGTGTCCATTTGCTCCCCAGCATTGAGGGAATGATTATTGCACAGCACAGAAAATTACCTCAGGCCTTGTCAGGCTTTTCTGGAGAAATAAATAAGCCTGGGTTCCTTATACCCTTCCCTGGCTTGGTGTCCCCCTGCACAGCTGAGAGTCCACGCTCAGACACAGGGTAAATGTTACAGTCGATATCCCTCAGCAGAGAAGCTGCACTGCAATTTCTTTTTTCTACCTTTTTTTCCTGTTGCACGAGGCTCCTGTGCTACCAGCTAACCATTTCCTATAAGAAAATGGCATTGTGTTAAAGTTATATAGTGTATCATATTAAATTTTATAACAGTGCTTTGTGTTTTGAAAAGACTTTGGGGGGAAACAGCATCAATCAGGGAACCACATTTGATAGACTTGGAAGGGGCCTCCTGGGTCATTTTGTCCAAGACCTCTATGAAGCAGGAAAGCTTCTGCAAAATACCTTTCCCATAAATGTATCTAACCTTTCCTTAAAGACACTGAGTGATGGTGCCATAAATACCTCAAGCAGCTAAACCAGTCTGATTGACCTTACGATCAGAAAGTGTCTTCTAACACTGTAGAGAAGGTACAATTTTCCATTCTTCCAGCTGCAGCTAAGCAAGAAAAAAGGGCAAATACACAGTAATGGCCAACAATACAGACTGTGCAAACAGTTTTACTTTCACTTTACTGCCATCACCTACCATAAATCTGGATGTAGCCACTGATACTTGGTTTCCCAGTGTAGTGTCTGTGATCCTTGTAGTATCCATCTCACTTTGACTTTTGGAGAGCCACCATTACAGAGTGTGGAAATAAGGAAGATGGACTAGCAGCACTTTCTGATTCAGGAAGCCATTTGAAACCCGATGCTGTGTAGTTAAAGTATTTATTTCTATTCTCTATTTATTAGAATTTGTGAGGTGGCTCTTGCCAGGACCATGGGAGTAGGGGAAGCACAGGGCTTTTTACGGCTCTCTCAGAGTGTCAAAGAATAATTTTTATTCTCCCCCAATAATTGTGTACATTGAAAAATAAATACCTGGTAGTTTGGCTGCTTGTTGCTGCAACAGCAGTGCCCTGTGTGCAGCTCTGCCTTCTTTTTCTCAGTGAGTAGTAGAAGAGGTGTCATTTTGGGTAGGTGTGTTATTAAATCACAGACACACTCATTGCTGAGAGCTTCCTGAGCTGTACATAAACTATCTTTGGCTTGGATTTTTTTATCTTTTTTTGTGTGTGTGGTTGGTTTTGCTTTGTTTAATTTTGGTTTTTTTGCAAGCACCAAAAAAAGGTGACAGAGCTGAAGGCCAGTTGTTCAAGCACCTCTGTTCATCAGGCATCCCACAGCTGTACTTCTCCCACACACAGGACTGCTGCAAAATGGGACAGGAAGGCAAGGCCTAGGAACAAAAGACACAGAGAAGATAATTTAGAAAGAATGTGGTGATGCTGGGTTAAAAAAAAAGTCAGTGACTCTGCAAGTCCCTGTCCACATGTTCTTGCTGTGTCTCCTTCATGCCTTGTTCCCTTGTGCCAGTTCAGACTGGCACTCACCTGTGGGTCTCAGCTAAGTGAACATCATTTCATCAAGGCCTTAAATAAGCCCCCCAAAATACAGATTTTTTTAAAGACTTTTTCTATAGAGTTAACTAAATGCCACCCTTTCCCTGATGTGCAAAGTTATAAAATATTTGTCTAGTATTTAGTCACATAGAAATATGTGAAATTACACCAGAAATACTTCTCATCCAATTGTTAAGGGCAGAGGCTGCTGAGATTGTGACCATTCAACTTGATAGTATAGAACTGTAAAATACCAATGCCAAGAAAAATAGAAATACTGACAGAGCTTTTGTTTATTGTTTATATTCTCTTCAGACACTTCTTCCCATGGCATCACCAAATCAGGCTTCCCCCATCACCACAGAGTCGAGGCAGCCCCAGCTCACCTTTCCCTCTGCTCCTGACTGAAATTCCAGCTGGAAGAGCAGCCCTTCCCTACTTGAGTGAGTTGAACCCCCTCAGCATTTATTTATTTTTATGGGATCCTGGTACTCCAACCCACATGGCAAAATCAGATCCTCCTGCTCCTGCTGACCTGCTGCAGCCCCACGTATTCCCCATTTTCCTCTCAGTGCACTCCATTCCCTACATTGTAAATACTTGTTGGAGGGAAAGAGAAGCATAATTTATTCTTTTATGTTGGAAAGGAAATGAAGGCAAAGAGGGCTTTTTTTTTGTTGTTGTTCTTTTATCGTTGTTGTTATTATTAAGAGAGGGCTTGTTTAGGGGTTTTTTTTTCAGGACAGACAAGTTCTAACCTGTACATGTGTGTGCTCTTAGGTACTCCCGAAAATAAAAGCCACATTTGCATCACATATGCTTAAAATAAAAAGAAATTACATATCATAGTGGTTTTCTGATCCTATTCAGTGCACAAATGCCAATATGGGGTTCTATCTTGCAATCCATTTCGATATTTACAACAGAACATGGCATATCATTTAATTTAAATTTGCAGCATGCTCAGTGTAATTAATGCTGTGCAGTGCCTAGAAAATCCTGATTTCTTAATGTGATACAATGCCTGCATGCTGAGAGCTTTTTTTTCAAACTACTGTATCATTTTGGAGCATTAATGGGGAGGCACTGCCATTAAACAGGGAAAAAAGCGTCAAGGCCACTTGCTCTTTATGAAACTTCCGTGCAGCTCCCCAAAATATGATGCAAAGTACAGGTTTGTTTTAGAAGAGGGGGAGAGTCAGAGATTTAATTTTCCCTTGACACAGCATGATGCCTGAATAGCCAGACAGCTATTCCTAAATTATGTGCATTTCATTCCTAGGAGCTGTGAGCATTTTGAATGGGCTGTTGTTAAATACAGTACACAAGCATAAATACTCCAGGGAACAGCTAGCTGAAATTTTGGCATGAGCAGAAATCTGATGTAGTATCTGAGCATGTAATAATAATGCATATTGATTTGTTGGGAATGCTAGGAGAAGGGTTTGGTATTCTGGGATGAGAACTGTTAAACTTGGGAACATCTTGTGTGATTATAATGTGCTGTGATATTTGTATGCTCTGGGCTTGGCAGGGACAGAGAGGTTCACATAAGATTTAGACTTGGAGACTGGCAGGGTTCTCAGTTTTGGAACCAAACACAAAAAACTGAGTGCATGGCAAAGATATTTATATATTATATATAAATGAAGCCTGGAGAGATGGGAACCAGAAAGGGGATGTGTTTTGCAAGAAGGGCTGGGACCAAATGCCCTTCAAGGTCAGGAACTTTACTGCCATGGCTGCCTTGAGATGGGGTGCTTTGGGGGGCAGTTCTGTGTTTGACTGGTACCAAAAGAAGAGAAAAGTGGAAAAAAAAAGACCCAAGCAACATCCCCTTAGCATTTTGCAAGGTATCAGTTTCTACTAGACTCTACTATACAAGCACTTCTTATAGACCTGTTGATAGCAAAACAAATTCTTCAAGTCCTCTAAATAAATCTGTTTCTATACATAATGCTTCAACTTCTCTGTTCTCATCTGACACCTGACAAGTCCACCTTAAGAGTAACTGGTGCTGCTTTGAACCTCTGCAAGCACACTGGGAGGAGGGTGGGCACTTTATTGACTTGGATTGATTTTGGTAGGAAGCACATGAGATGGACTCGGTATGCGATGTTGCACCTGGGATACATCACACTCCTCAGGAACATCTGCAGGCCACCAGCAGGGCTCAAGAGGATGTGAGGAGGCCCTCAAACAACCCCATCCCACCAAGTGGGACCTCTCTGCGTGGTCACCCTGGAAAGAGGCACCAGCTGGGACTAAGTTCATCAGCCAGGTGGGAATTTCAGGGGGTGGTGCTGTGGCTCTGGTGGTGGAAGCCATGGGCTGTCTCCACAGGCAGGAACCAAAGGGTTATCCCAAAATGCAGGTTGGCCAGCATGTTGATCTCTTCCCACTGTGGTGTCAGGCCTCAAGAAGGGCTGTTGGGATGAGGGGTTGGACATTTCCATGCCTGGAACTCTGTTTTCCAGTGCTCTGGTTATTTGAGAGCATTATGGGGCAGTGAAAGGATTTGTGAACCGGCTGCTTGGTTTGTGACAAAAAAAGTGTCATTGATATTAATAGCTCTGAGCTCCAGTACAGACCTAAAAAAACCCATGGAAGTGGCAGAACAAAAGGAGACAGAGACAAGATGGCACTGAGGGTCTCCTCAGCAGGGATGCTGATTAAGATGTGAGGTGGGGGCTGTCCCGCCCGCGTGTGGGTCGGGCTGGGGAAATCTCCCTCCTCCCCCTGTCTCGCCTCCCTCATCCATAATGAGGGAAGGAATAACTTTGCAGCACACTTTGCATTGGCACTGCATGCTAACTTCATTACTGTTTGCAACAGCCTGTGCAATCCTCAGAGGAAAGGAATAATAACAAAGAAAAAAAAATGATAATTACCAAGCACATAGTTTTCATCTATAATCTTCATTTCAGGATTCACTCTTCCTGATGTCAATATTTTATAATGGAAGAATGAGATATGCTAAGTTTCTGTTTGATGGAAGTAAATTCAGATTTAATATTGCCGAGGAGCTGAATTTTTAATAGAGCAGAGCAGTTTGCAGCCATTGCAGCCCGTTTGCAGCTCCTGCCGCTCCTTTGTACCGGCTCAGCGACGTTCCCATGACCAGGCAGAAAAATGGGAAGAAGCTGCTCTGGATCTGCAGTGGGGTGACAGTACTTTGTCACTGAGCTCTGTCACGATAATTGGGAGTGTCACACAATGAGGCAATATGACACACCCCCAGTAAATGAAGAGTTTTCTAAGTGATGTACAGCCCCTGTCAGCTGCCAAAGCTTTTGTTTGCTCACGGAGCCGGGCGGCATTTCCAGGAGGAAAACTGCACTGGAGAGGCACCCTTGGAAAGTTTGTTGGGAACTGATTTCCTCTGTGTTTTTGTAAAATGGAATAGATCCCATGAACAGGAGAATACCCCCTTTTATCACACACTCCCAGCTTCCAACCTGCTGAGGACTTTCCACAAACTCTTTAGGAATTTACCTCTTTTTGTTAAATTGGGTTGGATCTCATTAATAAAAGAATGGTATAATGGAAAAGAGTTTCTAAAATTATACTGTAACCTAGAATTGCAGGATTCAGCTTTCTCTGCCTGAAGAAAAAAATTCTGAAGCATTAAACTTACTTTATCAAGCATTGCACCTGACATGCTCTCATAAATTTTACATACATTTTAACTTATTTTAATATTATGCAGGCTTGGTTTAAAATATTCCCATGAAGTACCTAAAATGAAGCTGCTCAGCCATAAATTAGAGCTAAAAAAATACTTGTCCGTCCCCCCCCCACTCCATCAATATTTCTTTACTTAAAATCATGTGTTGTATGTAAGTTAAATTTTCCCTTGCTGAGATACTTTGTATATCTTAATAGGAACTACCACAGGCCCTGGGAGCTGTATTTCTGTAGGGTTACATTTACCCTTTTTTTTTGCTTTTTTAGAGGTGTCTTACCTGAAAGCAGCCAGGAGTAACCCTTTGCATGCCACAGTGCAGTTAGGGCCAGGGCCCACAATTAAACATGAGGCCAAATATATATAATATATGTGTGTGTGCATGTGTGTGTATATATCTGTATGTATATCTCTCTGTGTGTGCATATATAGATATAAATATACATTTATATCACAGAATCAGACAATGGTTTGGGTTGGAAGGGACCTTAAAGCTCATCTCAAGCCTGGGCAGGGACACCTTCCACTGTCCCAGGCTGCTCCAAGCCCTGTCCAACCTGGACACTTCAGGGATGGGGCAGCCACAGCTTCTAAACTGTGCCAGGCCCTGCTCACCCTCACAGAGATTTTTTTTCTTAATAGCCAGTTTAAACCTCCTCTCCATTTGGAGCCATTCCCCTTTGTCCTGTCACACCAGGCCCTTGGAAATTGTCTCTGTCCGTGTTCCATTGCAGGCTCCCTTCAGGTACTGGAAGGCCACAATTAGGTGACTCCAGAGCCTTCTCTTTTCCAGGCTGGACAACCCCAGTTCTCTCAGCCTTTCCTCATAGGGGTGCTCCACCCCTCTAACCATCTTGCTGGCCTTCACATGTGTATATAAATATATATATATAAAGCTTTTCTCCAGGAGCAGCCCTGTAGCAGCCCCGCTGGTTGGATGGAGACCGACGGAAGCTTCCCGGTGTGCCAGCCCCAGGCTGCAGCAGGTACATCCCTGACAGCTCCTCACAAAGCTCCATTTGTGCCCCGATTTCTGAGGCTATTTCAAAGCCCAGGCTAAATTACACAAACATTTGGCTATAGACATAACAGGCCTGCTCTGCAGCGCTGTCAGCTCCCTGCCTCCCAGCCCCAGCACTCCCTGCGTGTGTCTGTCAGGCCATACTTGGGCAGCGCCGCAGCGTGCGCCGTGTCCCAGACACTGGAGTGATTATGTCTGGATGCTCCTTATCTGATGGAAAAGCCGGCAGTGCTGCACATCTGTGCTCCGAGGCTCCGCTGCTGCAGTGCCACGCCAGTATTTATTTTGCTTCTGCAAGTTAGTTTTCCTTGAGAAGCAGCAGGGGCCTTCTTCAATGAACTGAAAAATGTGTATGGTATGAAGGTCTGTGGAGGGTGTGCACCATAGTTCAGTGGGCAAATGTGAACCCAGGGGATGACATTTCATTTAAACATTTGGTTTACATCTTTACATGCCAAAAATATTAATGTCTTGACTTTAGCAAACCGAATCCGGCACTTTTTTCTTTTTCGCCTTAAATGAAGTAATTATAGCCAAAACACTCTGTGGGCGTTTGTTCTTCCTTCTCAAAGGTGGAGTTTCACACAGGAACATTTGGTTTCGGGGCTGGAATTGTCAGTAGCTGCTCGCTTGACACTTCCCCGTTAGTTTGTGTTGGAAAGCACCAGGAGTTTCTTTCCTTGTGTTTACTGTGTTACCCTGAGCCCTTTGATCGGGACATCTTGGATAGCGGCAAAGTCTAGCTCAGCGCCTGTTCGCTATTTAAAAAAAAGTGAAGAATATGGTTTCTATCAAAGGATCTACAAAGACAGTTAATGTAATTGAGAAGCAGAAGGGCATTTATGGAAGTGCATCTGAATGTCCTCTTCACATGTAATTGCATCAGGAATTCTACATTAACATGCAAGTGCTGTCCAAAGGGGGGGGGGGGGGGGGGGAAAGCTTATTTTTAGGTAGAAGCCCTCAGTGGGCAGTAAATTACCCATAATCTCCCCCAAACTAGCAATTAGCCCTGTTTGCTGACTACCTGAATTGTTTCACAGTAGTTCAGCACAGTCTTACCAGTTATCACCATACTTATAATCAGAGATTCCGTGAATGATTCCCGCAGCTCCACATACTGCCTGCCTAAGGTCAGCCATAATAACAAATACATTTTATTTGCTTCTTTTGGCCCTTTGGAGCTGTTTTCTCAGGCTGCAATATGTGAGGAGAGCTGGTGCTGCCCTGCTGCTCAAATGGCAAGAATGTGAACAGAGAAAGCAATTCAGAGGGGTAGGTGTGCTTTGGTATTAGTTAATATTCATCTGCTTGTGTTATTTGTTATTTATTCCCTTACAGCAGCCAGTGCTGCTCAGAGAGGGTGAACTTGCTCCCCACCGCTGGGGTTTGCTCTTCAGAAGTTCTGACACTGAAACACATTTTTCAACACGAGCCTGCAACTGATGAGTGGAAAACTGGAAAGTATGGAAAGAAAAACCTATGGAATTTTTTTCCTTAAGGCGGCTGAGCAGTTTTCATATCCCCAAATACCCATGGTTTGCCAAAATAGTAACTGAGCTTGGAAAACAGTAGCTACGTTGCCAGCTTTAGCAGTAGAAACAATCATGGGCCTACACATGCACACAAATACAAGCACACACGTCCTAGGAGCAGCATCAGGCTTAAAGAAAGAAAACCAAGGGGAAATGGAGCAGATGAAGTACTTGAAACAGAAAACAGGAATGTTTGGACCCTGAGCACTAAAGGTATATTTTTTAAGTACGGTGCACACCTTTGTGAGTAATGATTTAACTTGCATATTATTTCTCAGGCAAAATCCAATTAAATCAACATAGTGGCACCATTTAAAGCCCATTTTCAGTGCTGGTTCTGTGTCACATTACAGAGACACAGAGCTGTATTCCTGCCTCTGATCTGAGGACTAGATCTGAGGAATGAAGGAGATGGAACAGGAATTCATGCTGAAGAGGAACGACTAAGGAGTGATTCTCCTTCGTAAGTGCACTCTAGGAAGCAGAAAATGGAAAGATTGCCTTTGCCTGGCTCTGTTTAAAATGTTTCAGCTTCTTGCTTCACAATCAGGAACATCAGCTCTGTGAGCAAACTGCCTACATAAGCTACCACTACAAACTTCAGACCAGTTCTTCAAAAGAAGAACTTGTTTTCCAGAAAAAAACCCAAAACCTTGGGGTTGAACACTTTCCACCCTTACCACTCAGGCCATGACTAAGGGAAGTACAAATAAACTGATCCTGAATTAAAGTCATCCTCGTTGTGAGCACATACCTGGCCAAGGCAGGCAAAAGCAGATTGATGACCCAACAAAGTTCACCTTGTTTTCTGAGTTGAAAGCTCACGCTGTTCCCTGGCAGAGCAGGCATGTCAGGCCTGCAATAACCACTGGCTACCTTGCTTCAGCCAGCATTAAACCCAGCACAATATTAACATCTTGGGGAAAATCCAGCTGGAAATGGCTTTCTGGGGGGAAAAAAAGGAAAGGGAGGTGACTGAATAGCACACCCTGTCTTTGTTTACTTGCTGATTTCACTGTAATATTAAAGAACCTGAAATTTCTCCTCTCACCTGAAAATGTTTTATTTCTAGTGTTTTCTGTTAGAATGCAGAGCTGAATTCTTGTCCAGAAAGAAGTGGCAAAGAGCAGCTGGGCTTCACCTGAAGGTAAATAAATCACCTGGTCTGGCAGAGGTTGGTCTTTCTGCTTGGTTTTACTTTGCAGGAGCTGTTTGTGGGCACATCTTCCTGTGCCCAGTGCAGTGAGTGGCACTGCTGGGACAGAGCCCTCACTCCTGTGGCACATGAATGGTCAGAGCATCCCCAGACTGGGATTCAGAGCAGCCCCACTGACTTGGATGCGGGGCAGTTGTGTTTGTGCCTCAGGGGGGTGAGGTTGGCGCACAAGAGCTGAACTTCAAAAATTTCCTTTAAAAATTTATAATTTGCTCTGATCATTTTTCTTATTTTTCTTTTCTGAAGCACTGGTAAAATTTGAAGATGATCCCCAATGATGCACTGCACAAGTGCTCTGAAATGCATCTCCTCTGGATGAGGGTGCCCTTTACTGATGATTCATTCTGGAACCTTACTGGGCACTGAGCACTTCCAGAGTATTCCTGGAAAGAAGGCAAATGCTCCAGCCTCTGGACACTGAGCTCTTAAATTACCAAAATATTTATCACTTTATCTGAAAAGCACTTTGCCAAAATCCTGGGCTATGGTGAGGGCATTTGGCACTGGATTCATTTCTGATGAAGTTCTAGGAGCAGGCTGTATATTTGTGTTCAGTGTAATGCCCTGGCCAGTTCCATCCTGGCCCGCAGCTGCTGGGATCGGGCTCTGCCAAATTCCCGTCACCTTGGGCTTCATTAGCATGTGAAAACAGAGCCCTCTTGGCTTTGTGTCTCCCTGAAAAACCAACCACCCAGCCTCCCTTCGGCCAGAGGACTGGGGGCACTCCACTTTAAAAGGACAGCCGTTCTTTATGTTCATTTTTTTTATTGCTGCTCTTAAAAAGTTACCAGAGTGAAGGTTCCTGTCTACAGTGCTGGGGAGGAGCTCAGGAACTGCTCATAAAGGGCCCACAAGCAGAGGCAGATGAGGGACTCAGCAGAGTGAGTAAATATTTTATGGTTGAGCCCTTAACTAAGGATTCTGCATTTTGGGAGAATAAAGTCCTGCACTGCCATATGAAATATATCCTGTGCATTTCAGTGAGCCAGGGGTTGTATTTGCTACCTCCAGCCATTTTAACAGTGAGTGAACCAGAACACTTAAAATATTTGCAGAGAGAAGTTCTGAACAAACAACACAAGTGGAGAAACTTCCCTAAATCACGTCCATTCATCCAGGGAAAAGAACCAGCCTCATGTAATCAGTCTGTGAGCACAGCATCTCTTGTCTGCCTCACAAGTACCACGTCTCAGAGGCAGGAAAAGTTTTCCTCCCTACACAAAAGACTTTGGGAATAATTATGTCTAATAAAAAAAAAAAAAAAAGAAAAAAAAAAAAGAAAAATCACAGTCTGTTCATGGACTACATGAATGGAAGGGGATGGGAAATTTGTGAAGGTCCTAATTAGTTAGAAATTCTTCTACTTTTGGAAATGCTTTTTGGTTGGCAACACTCATTGAACAATTGTCATTTGATAAGGCTAAAAGTACCTTGGATGTTCTTCAAGCCACACACTATGATTATTACATGTAATTTTTAAATTTCTGACTCACCCATCAATGAAAATCCACATTAATCCATGTTAAACTCCAAGTACAGTGGAGTAACACCAAGAGCAGAGTGGCTTCGGCCAGGATCAGACACTGCATTTAAAATTGAGGCTCCATGATGGATTTTGAGACTCACTCCAGTTTTATTTACCTCAAGCAGCTTCCCTCTTTGGAGAGCATGAGGAAGATTTCACCTCCTTTGGAATTCTGGGGTAAACTGTCCTTGTAAAAAATTTGTTCAGGGTCAGGTTTTAGGCAATATTTTGTACTGCAATAACCACATCATGACAGACAACCTTTTCATCAGATAAGAAAAAAAAAATTCTCTTCTCCAGGTCAGTACAAGGAAGAAACATGACAGAGCTATAAATACAGAGCCCAGAGGTGCCAAAGCTCCTGCATTAAATGCAGTCATTGGCCATGTTTAAGTTTTTTCCCAAACATTTCAGGTGTTAAGACAGAGAAGCAAATACATACATGGGGGAATGGCAGCAGTGAAGGCAGCTGGTAATGATCCTCATAATTTCTGTCCATTTTTTCAGACAATTATTTAAAACTATGTAACTGATTAGAGGGATTGAGTTGGGAAATGAGGTACATGGGTGACCTCAGGTTTAGAGGTGGGAGAAGCTGGGAAATGAGGGAACAGCTTGTCTGACCACGTTATCTTTTCCCAGGATGGGCTGAGGAAGATTTTCAGGTGACAGTTGGAACTTTTTAATCCATGGTACTAAAAGAAAAGCCCTGGTCACCAAGCAACTGAAGTCAGATATGTAAATTATATGGCTGATTTCCAGAGGTGGGCAGATACCCCACAGTGCCCAGCAAAGTCCCAGAGAGATGAGTGGTGAGAGGAGGAAAGGATAAACCCCCACATGGTGGTCTCAGCACTGTAAGGTAAGTTTAATCACTTAAGCAGTGATATTTTAAATCCTGTCTCCAGTGGACAAGTCTTGCTGGGAGGGTGCTGAGGTCTATGTGCACATAATGGATGGGTGAAAAAAACTGTAAATGGCTGACAGAAATTGCCATCTCCATTTTTACAAAAAAATCTGTACCCACACTTGGAAAATATAAGGATTTGCCAAAGGTTACCATTGGTTAGAAAGAGTTTTTGAAACTCTGTCTTTAAAGCTGGGCTTAAACTCAGATTTTCATGGGATGGAGCTGGATGTTTGTGTGAATGTAAGTGGCAAGAATCTGGAGGCTCATCCAACTGGCATGGATGAAGTCATGGCCAGGTCAGTGCAGCCCAAGGATGGTCCTGACATGGCAGAAAAGGAAAGGATATAAGGAAATAAGAAATGCTAATCTGAGGAGTTTTGCTTACTCACCTTGTCAGAAAACAACACTGAGTATATGCAGCACAAAATTTTATCAAAAAAAAAATTAAAAGATAACTTTTCTCCTAAACAAATGAACTCCTTAAAATTAACTCAGTGCTTCTACTTTTCAACCCAAGAAACAAAATTCCTTAGATTTTTTTTTTCCCCTGAGTTGTGCCTTTTTTGGGGGGTTGGAATTGGACAATTGTCAAGGTTCCCATCTATCCCAAAGCATTCTGTGATTCTGTATGAAAACAAGTTTTCAGCTTGTTGGTTCCCCTTCCCTCTGAGGGCTCTGGAGGTGCCAGGGATCCTCCTGAGCTCTGAGCAGTTTTACAAACACTGCACTGTGGTCACTCACCCCAAATCCCACACTTAATGAGCTTCCAGGTTGGCCTGTTGCAGTGAAATAATGGCACTACCTCAATTTTAAGATGACAGCACTACAGCAAAGCTTGAGTTACCAGTCCAAGTGGTAGATTTAGAGTGTTATGAAAATATATGCATTTTGAAGTGCTGTGAATTATACCAAATAATCCTGACTAAGTCTTTTGCTCTACTAATGAATCAAAGCAGAGCTTTCCACATTATCTGCAATCACCATGGAGAAAATGGGTCTGGGTGTGCATGGTTTCTGTATAAAGAGTGCATCTCCAGCACATTCTGAAGGTAAGTAGTGTCTGATTGCATAATAATAACAATAATAAAGAGAGAGCTGTCCAGCCTGCACATGGGCCAATTAAAGGATCAAGTGCACGAGGCTGCAGCACTCCTGGCAGGGGAGGAGTTGCCAGAGAGGTGCCCAGCCCACCACCACACCAAACTGTGGCATTCAGAGAGCTTTGTCCCTGAATCCCTGCATGGAAGCAGGGGGACAGCACAGTATCCACTATTTTAGCAAAATAATGGAAGTTGTGACTGCAGCAGAGGCAAAACTCACCAGTGAAGTTCCAGTGCCTGTTTCACACCGTGCCTTACAGCTGTGCTGGGCAGGATTTCTGCAGCTGCAGGGACCAGACTCAAACCCTGCTGCATGCCACAGCTATGCCTGAGAATTCATGGAGAGCTGGAGGAATTTACTTTATGGGGTGGCTGGATCATATGTTTATGGCCTGAAAGAGGAGATCCCAACCCAAACCCCTTTGTTGGTCTCTGATGGTGAGAGGCTGAATATGAACATGATATAATTCATGCTGGGGCATGGGTATGAAAAGAGAACACGCAGGCTTTGCCTGGGACAGCCCCAGCCTCAGTAGCTGCCTTGCCATTAATTATGGGTAATGGGCTAATAAACACCTTCACATGCAGAGCACTGCACGTTCAGCCTGTAGGAGCCCCCTTGGAGAGATGAGCCAGAAGGACTAAATGTAAAACCCTGGATGCTGGAATTCTGCATTGCTGACAGCATTAGCATTAAACTTATAGGGGATCAAGTGTTCCGGATGCCTGCAGACAATAATTCACCCCAAATGGAACTTCTGAGAGCTGACAGCAGTTGATGGGATATTTTCTGCACTTTCTGCACAGATGTGAGTGGTTGTGACCCTGCTAGTGTGGTGGGAAGGGCTCTTCTGCTGGAGCCAGTGGCTGGAAACAACCCTGGGGTTCCATGGGCACATCCCAGCCTGGCCACAGGCATCACTAATGCACTGCTCCAGTGGCCTTTCCTGGGGGACAAGGGCACTGGCACTTCAGGAACTGAAGCTGCTCCTCAAGGAACAGAAACTTCCTCTCCTCTCAGCTCTGCAGAAGAGCAAAAGTTCCTGGTTCAGGCCTTGGAAATAATGAGGTGAAAGAGACTCTATTAAAATTTCCCCAAAACAGGATGAGATATTCTCTTATGTGACTGGAAAATGGGCAAACACAGCCTGCCTGGACAGGGCCCTCCTCTCAAAGAGCCATGGAAATGCTCCTGGGTCACAGGAGAGCTGGGAATTCAACATGAACTAGCGTGCTGGGGTGCTGGGAAAAACCCTAACCAGCCAAAATGCAGCTAAAGACACTGAGCACACTGGAAAGGGTTTCTGCAGGTGCTTCTGCAGGGTTTTCCTTGTCCCCCAACAGAACCAGGCCCACAGCAGGATGAGCTGCTGCAGAGAGCAGGAGGAGAGCAGCAGCTCCAGGCTCAGGGGGAGTGTGGGCTGCCTCAGGCTCAAACCCAAACTGTCTGTGCTGGAAGGAGCTCAGGTTCAGTCCATCAGTGCCTCACCTTGCTGGGCACACAGCTCTTTATTTAGAAACCTAAACACAGAACCAGGGCCCAGCTTCAGATAATCAGAATTTTACCCTCTCTACAAATACCTTCCAAAACACAAGTTACCACCCTGGAACCAATACTTGGGTTTTGTTTGTTTGTTTTTGGTTTTTTTTTGTTTTGTTTTGGTTTTTTGTTGTTTTTTGTTTAACCCCAACTTTAATGAATTGACTGAAAAGTTTCTCAGTACCTTTGCCATTAATTAAAAAATAAACATCTTGTGACCCTCTCCTAAGGAAAAACGCAGCGGATGTAGCTCCCCTGCCCTGGACACACTTAGATTTAGCTTGGTTCACTCCCAAAGGCCATGATCCAACCAGATATTCAGGCACCTGTATAACTTCAACACTTCTAAGGACCGCTCTGAACTCTGGCAAAAGGAGGGAAAATAAATTTTGCTAAAGCACAACTTTATTTCTTTCAAATCTAATTTTTCTAGAGTCTTGACTGCAATGCATCACTTCAAATATTTCCTATTTCCTTCCTCATGCAGAATGTTTGAATATTAAGCCAGATATTTTTATATTTCCACAAATTAAATGCACCATGGCTGAAGGTTTGACAGAAGCTCTAATTTGCACATAAAAAGGTGGAACAATTTCAGTTTTGACAGCACAAGCTTTTGATTTGTTAATAAAGGCAATTCTTTCTCAATTGTGAACATACTCCCCAAATAAGACAATGCAGTTTGTAGCAAATAAAAAAAAAATAAACCCAAAACATCTTCCTGGTGTAGAGAATAAACTTTTGATCCAAAGTTAGTGTAGGAATTCAGATTTTATGAAAATAAAAGAATGAAACTCACATTCAAGCTTTAGCTGTACCAGAGCAGGGATCAGAGGAAGATCCATGTTCCTGCCACTTTCTCTGTGCCTGTTGTTGGAAATATGACCTACCTCCAGTATCTTTGGATGAATTCCTTTACTAGAAAGTACCTGTGAACAGGGGAAGTACTTTTGGGGTTGGGGAGGTGAGACAGATGTGTGGAAATGGTTTGGATGAAAATCACCCCAGATTTTCCTGGAGGTGTTCTAATTAAATGCAGTTAAAGAACACCAGGATTTCAGACTCTGGTGACAAAACCCAAGCACCAACAAGTTTGCAAACCAAGATACAAGCAAGGCTAAGAGACAAGAGGCCACACCTTGAGAGTGGCCCCTCTGTGCCCATGTCAAAGCCTCCTCTTCCCTTGAGACACCACAGAGGAGGAGAGAGGGTAGAACTCCAAAGCAGTGTGGGCAGAGCCAGCCACGCTTAAGCATGGAAAAAAAATAAAATTTGGATTTGTGATCTGAGATCAAACTATTCTAAACTTTTCCCTGTGTGACAGCCAAAAGTGTCAGCATGGAAGCAAAGTTGAAAGTGCCCAGGCTCTGTTTCGGGATATAAAAGGGTAACAAAGCCCCTGCCCACGGGCCTGCCAAGGGCTCGGCTTTTACAAGCTTGGCACAGACCTTGGCCTGGCAGCAGAGGCTGAGTGAAGCTCCTGCAGGAGGTGGGGAACGAGTCCAAACAGCCTGAGGCACAGACCAGCAGGGCTGGTGTCACAAGTGCCCACTGAGGGGTGCACATAACCCAGAGCCCTGCCCCGAGGGCTCCCGGGTGCCACCTGTGGGCACGGGCAGAGGGAGGAGCTGGCACAGCCCCCCATCCCTGGGAAACCCTTCCCGGGCTCTGGGCAGCGCTGCATCCCCGGGGCACGGCGGGCACTGGGCAGGGCCGGCAGCAGCACCTCCTGCTCCAGTGCTCCCTGGGCCCGACACACCCTGCTGCCATCCCTGCCGCTCTGCCACGGGTGGCACTGGGCACACTGCTCCGAGGCACTGGCCCGTTTAAGGCAAAACCTCCTGATTTCTGTTAATTCAAAGCTTTTGTGAAAGACATTTTTGTTTTCCAAACAGTGTCCCCTTCTGCTTTTCTTTGCTTGCATCTCACCACAGTTGCCTCCTAATCCAGTGTTGGTGAAACAAGGCTGAAGGTATTTTGGTCATGTTTTCACACTCCTGATGTACACTTGCCTTGTCTCCTTCCACTTTCCTTCTGACTACACTCTGCTTCACAAATGCAGCCATCTGGCACAACATCACAGTTTTTTTCTGCCGACACCTGAGTAATCAGAGCCCTTTTTTCTTCCTTTTTGTTTTCATTTTTAAATAAAGCAAGTGCTTCCAACTCCAGTGCCCAGGCTTATAACAGGCAATCCACATCCCATTAATAAAAAGCAGCAGAAGTGGGAGGTCACTGGTGTTAATGCTAGAAAACATTTAGGGTGAGATGTGAGAAAAAATCTGCACCCAGTATTTCCAGCTTTAAGAGCACTCCTTAGGAAACAGACTGTTTCCCTACATTATCTGTGTGAAACACCTATAAAACATTGATGGCAAAGTTGTGGCCCCAAAAATTCAGAAGAGTCTCACCACACATTGCTGCAGGGCCAAAGCTGCATCCCAAGAGGTTTTTGTCTCAAAGGACCCTCTCAGACTCACCCTCTCATGCCACACCCACCTTTCCCATGGCAGAAATAAATTTGATAACATTAACTTGATCCACCTGGCTGCCATCTCCTCCACACATCTGATCCTACCCCTGAGCTCTGTGCCCCCTGGAGTAAAGGATGGCCACCACCCCACAAGCCCCAGTGATGTGGACACCCTGCACAGACGGGCAATGGAACAGCTGTGCACAGGGAGCTCCCAAATCTCACCCTTGGGCACTGGGACGAAGCACAGGGGCTGCCTCTGCACCTTCCCCAGACTGACAGCTCTGTCTGCAGCTCCTCTCACTGCCCTCCTTCCATGCAGCAGAAACTGGGTTCTGCCAGCTGCACAGGGGAGGATGGGGATCAGGGGCAGGGCTGCAGTGGCTGCCCTGTGTCACCACCTGGCCAGTCCAGCACAAAGCAGCCATGGCAGCACCTGGAACACAGACACAGCTCCACAGGCCCCATCATCCCCCTTGTCCCAAAGCACAGGCATCAACAGTGGCATTTCTGCTGTCAATACCAATTGGGAAGTGCCATTGATAATGTGCCAGTACAAGTCAGTAATGTGTGACTCTACAGACTGAGCCTGCTGTGAAATCCCTGCTTTTCTTCCCATTTGTTCAAACAGAGTTTCCCAACAGACTCTCAGCAGGCACAGCCACACTGGGCATTAGTGCCACAGCAGCCCAGGACTCTGCTTTGCTGGGTGAGCAAAGAAGATTTGCTGATGGTAGGAGCAGCCTCTTCCCTCCATGAGCAGCCAGCAGGGGCCACAGCATCCTTCTGGGATGGATTTACACCATACGGAGATGCCAAATGGGAGGGAAGAAGTTTGACATAAAAAGCTCAATCTCGACCCCATCAGGATCTGAATGCAGGCCCAGAACCAGGCTAGGACAATCTGGATTTTGTGAGAAATACCTGTTTTTCAAGATGCAGCCACCTGGTAGATTCCTTTCTTCTCTTTCAATCTGGAAAGAGAGATGGAGCAGTTGATGGGGGAACAGAAAGGCTGTGCAAATTACAAGCTCTGTGGAAAGTTTCTGTGCAAATAACAGTTTAACACTGAGAAGTTAGGTTAAAATGGTTTCAAAGTCTAAAATTAGTTACATTTAAAACTAACAGCATATGCTTTTATTGTCTCTGATCTAAAATATAATCCCAGGAGGCTGTGAAAAGCATGCAAATTACAGAAAGCTAATTTGCTCCAACAGCGACACCTCCCATGTAGTTGGGAGGTCTATTAGACCCAGTGTACTCTCCATTATTTGCATATTAATAGCACCTGCTGAAATACTTTGGGATTTACTTTTCCTGCCAGCAGAGGGACGAAACAAACAAAAATTTATATAAAATTCCTTTCATACAGATTTGATGAACAATAAACTATTCAGACAGTGCAAAGAATGCCAAATTATTGAGAGGCAATGGGGTAGGATTGCAATGCCATCTGTGATTTTCAGAGAAACTGGACTGCAAGTCTGCTTCAGAAAAAAAAAGAAATATCCCAAACCAAAAAACCCCAAACAACAACCAAAAAAAACATCTCTGGAAAGTGCTGGGTAATTTGAAATCGCTCACTTGGCTCAAGTCTGAAGAATGGAAAAGTTGAACTAAAGAAATCCAGACACTGCAGCAAGAAAAAATGAAAAACATGACAAAAAAATCCTACACGTCCGCAAGCCCCGAAAGCAGAACCCCCCAAAGTGGACCTTGATTAAAAATCTACAAAACCCCAGGCTTTGATATTAGCCAGGCCTGCAAGGCCCAGTCTCCTGCACATAAAACAAAAAATAAATTAAAACCAGCTACAGCCTGAGATTTACTTAACAAGCCAAGTTCCAGCCTCTGCTCATGACCACTGCTTCCCCTCCTGGGCCCCGAGCTGTAAAAAAAGCCCCTTGCATATTCCTAGAGCTCATCTTCCTCAGGGTGAGGGTGAGAGCAGCTTCCTCTGCACAGTAGCACATGGAAAAATCTCCTTTTGCAGCCAGGCTGGGCGAGATGAGCCGCACGTGCCTCTCCCTGCAGAGCGCGTTGGGGAAAGGGACCGGGACGGCGACATTCCCCCAACCTCTGCTTCCAAACAGGCACTGGGTGTTCCTGAAGAAGCACCAGCCACGTGCTCATGCACCCCACAAGGGCTACAAGGGGCCTGTATTTCTCTGTGTTCCCTGTGCTTTAATTCTGATTATGCACCCTTGTTTAAACAGGCATGGAAGGGCCCACCAGAGTTACTCACTGCTGGTGTGTCAGATTCCTGAAGCATTTTAACTACCATCGTATTCCCAAACCAAGGAGGCAATTGACTTAAAGTTAAAATGGTTAAATTGTTCTCTACACATTAAAAAAGTTGTGAGAGAGCATTTCATGCAGGACAACAAAGCAGGGAAATGTGCAGTAGCACAGCCACTGACTCCATTCCTTGGCACTCTGTTACCTGTGCCAGGGGAGGGGAGAGAAGCAGGGAAATACATTATTATTGGGGATACATCATTATTGGGGAATGCATTATTATTGGAGAATTCATTATTATTGGGGATACATCATTATTGGGGAATGCATTATTATTGGGGATACATCATTATTGGGGATACATCATTATTGGGGAATGCATTATTATTGGGGAATGCATTATTATTGGGGATTACATTATTATTGGGGATGCATCATTATTGGGGAATACATTATTATTGGGGATGCATCATTATTGGGGAATACATTATTATTGGAAAATACATTATTATTGGCCTCTGCTCACCAGAGACAGAGCCTAGTGTGTCTTTGGTCTCTGCACAGCCAAGTAAGACCTCTGAAAAACTTGCTCAGTGTCAGTGCTAATTACTGGAGGAGGCAATCAAACATTCCAGCAACAGGGACCCCTGAAATGCTGCAGACAGGCAGCTCCCACCACGGCCCTCAACAAATGCTAATTCTTGTTAATGCCCACGGACTCCAGAGTGCTGCAGCACTGGCAGGGATCACCATTAGCTGGGAGCTAATTAGCAGTAAGTTGTAGCACTGGTTAAAGTTGCAGGATGGCAACCAGATGCAAACCAGAGATGCACTGCTGGTGGTAATTTCCAGCACATTTTTGTGTAGAAGGAACCTCTAAATAGCTGGAAGGGAAAGGAGTGACCAAAAGGTTCCTGGGAATCCTCAGCGGTTCAGGGCACAGAGAACCAGCTCAAAACTGTCACTGACTGAGCCCACAAACAGGACTTGGGAACCCCCAGCAGATTCCTGTGTTTGGAGAGGTGAAGCATTGAGAGGGATCTGTCCTCTCATAGCCAGGAAAGATCCTGCCCTGGGACACAGCAGGGCCTGGAGATCTGTGCTGGTACTTCCTGGCATGTGCACGGCTAAAAATGCCCTGTGCTGCCCCACAGCCCCTCTGTGAACTGTGCTCCCAGCCAGAGAGAGCTGGGCACTTGTAATGATAGCAATAAAAATACAAATAATAATGATGAAAAAAAGACACCCTGGAAAGCAAAACCCAGGCCACTCCCTATTATAACAAATCATATTTGATGTTCCTTACCTGAAATTCCATGAGCAATTAGCAAACAGAATGCTCCACAAATGCCTCTATGCCCTACTCTCCTTGTGGTGGTTTTGGCAGCCACATTCCCAGCCTGCAGTTTGCCATCCAGCTGCTTCCAAACCACAGCTTTTTCCTCCTTTTTTTTTTTTTTTCTTTTTTTTTTTTCTCCTGATGAAGTTCATGGCAGTCAGTGTTTTACCACCTGCACACTGGGAAAGAAAAAAAAGCAAGAGGGAGAGGATCAATATATACAGTGTGTTTATATTCAGTGAGAGCATGTTGCAGAGTGGGGAGCTGTGATGTGTGTGTTTGCATTGTCTGGGAAAGGATCCTTAGTGGCACTGTAGCTGGAAAAATTAATGTAAGAGCAGGAGACTGTCTTCAGTGACAAACTTTCACTTGGTGAGTTACAGTTCTGTTGTAAGGAAATGACACCTTGGACTGCAACTAATTTGTGAATCCCAGGAAAGGCAGAGCACTGATTCTTCATCAGGACTGCATGACCTGATCTATAAAAATTTGGGCCTCAGCAGGAGGTTGTGGGAAAGTGTGATTTGCATTTCAATTTTTAGTCCCCCACAACCTTTAAATCTTCCGGCAGCACTATCACAATGCAAGTTTTTGGTCTCAGTGTGTTCAAAACACATACCAAAAATAAAAAAATCCTGGTACAATGGCAGTCATTTGCTAATGGGACAGAAAGTAGCATTTATGTTCAAATTGTTTCACAGAGCACCATTACACCAGAGTCTTTCATCATTTTATGGGGATCGAGTCCCCCGACAGCATCCTTGGGGACCCCATGTGGTGCTCATCACTATCATTCCACTCGCACAAACACCCCGGCCCTTTCAATTTTTATCTGCCCAGAGCCCAGAATATGTTACATTATTTAGGTTTTGTTCTGTATGAAGAACTCACAACAAATAAAAGCCACTTCCCTGGCAAAATGAGCCTGTGAGTGCTGGTGAAGGGAATTTCAGGGAATTTTCCCTTTGCAGGAGGGGCAGCAGCTCTGCCATCCCTCCTTCTGACTGATGGCACCGCTCCAGCCCATCCTCCATGGAGCAGCCACCAGCACTGGCACTGATGGCAGGATGCTCACTTATTTCCCTAAAAAACTGTCTGGGTCAGGCTCTGAACCCCTGCACACGCTGGAGATGAATTATTCATGGACCAGGAGGGCTTTCCTGTGCCGCTGCTGAATCAGGGAGGAGGCTTTGCAGAGAGGGGGAAATCCACTCCAGAGTCCTTTAGCCAAGGAAATGCTCCCTGAAACACTCACAGCCTTTCACCCAGTGCCAGGGGTGGGGACTCCATGGCCATCCTGGGGGCTTGGGAAGCCAGCTCAGCTGAGTGCTCAGAGCCATGGAACAGGATATCAATGTCCTGGCACTGCTCAGCTGCCTTTCCTTGCTCCACACCGAGCCAGGGTTTGTCCTGAAGAGCTGCACGTGGTCACAAATTGAAATTTACATTTATTTTGGTGACTGGATACCTGCTTTCCTTTTTGTAGAATATTACTGCCACTTCCTCAGGTGTGGTGAGACTCAGCAACCCTTTCTGGGAACATATTGTCCAGCTAACTGAATTTCCAGGCTCCCAAGCTCAAAGCCCAAGGCAAAGGTGCAGGAGTGTGGGCATCATATCAACATTCCAGGTGTTTCCATGTCTTCTTCTGCTTTTGCTGTTTTTGGGGTTGGTAGCTTTCCAGTGGCTTGAGCAGAGAGAGGCTGAATGAGGGACGTTTTTTGTACCTGTTTCTTAAAGGCACTTCCAATTCCTCTCCCTTGTGTGTTGCCATGTTGGGGCCCAGTGATTTGTTTCCTTGCATTGGCAAGATTGCAGCCCTTGGGCTGAACTTCCACCCCAGCTGCTCCCCTGTAATGAATGGAAACCAGATCTCCACTGAAGGTTACAGCCCTTTCTGAAATGCAGGGTGAGGGTGCTGCTCCAGAAGGAAAAGTCCCTCCTGTACCTGAGCACCTCTCTGCAGAGACATTTCCAGGGGTGATTCTACAGGACACTGAGACACTGAGCCAGGACATCCCCAAGAGTCACTTTTTCAAAAGATGCTTTTGCTCCACTGAGTGTCTGAGAGCCCAAGTTGGAATATGTAGGACTGAAAAAGCAGTCTGGTCCTGAACTTCCTGCTAAAAATAAATTAATAACAACCTTCACACGAAAGCAAGATAAATAATTTTTCTTTTCTTTCAGGACACGTGTTGAGAGCACAGAAAGCAGTCAGAAGTACAGCTTTTACCAACTGCTCTGCTGCTTAACATCTCTGGCATTCAAAACATACAACTTCTGTGTTTGTACTACATTTCCCTAACAGCTTACATCGAGGCCAAACACACAGCGTTCTGCAGAGGTCTTCTAAAATAAGCTTATTTAAAAGAGCAAGGTCAATGCCCAACACATGTCAGATTCTGTGAGCAGAAATCAAAGAGTTTGGGGCAAATGGGATATGTCAGGACTCGGTGGATTCCCATGCCAGGCTCTTTTACCAAGCTCACATTGCTGCTGCCAAAACCAGTAACAATCTCATCATGTGGACTTCAGCTCTGGAAAAATGTCTGCAAAAACCCCAGTCTCTGCACACGGGCTACTCAGCTCAATAAGGAAACTAACACACAGATAAAAGTGTTTATCTGGACGTGCTATTTATTGTCCCTGTAACTGTGTTTTTCTTTTAATGTGCTGATTCCATGCTTCAGCCCTAGGCTCTATTAAAATCAAATTTAAAGCATTAGTAATGTAGTTAATTTCATTTATAATATGACCATCAAGTCAAGAGAAAATAGAACGTTAGAAATATATATATATAGGTAGGATTTAAGAACTTTATGAAAAAAAGTTCTTAGTTCCATTTTGATCTTTGCTTTGGGTTTTTTTATTAAAAAAGGAAAAGTTTTTCCTGTGTTCAGATAGAGCAACTGTGCCTAGTCTTTTAAGCCCGAATGATATTTGTGATTTCAATTAAAATATGCTATTGTCACTTTAGCCTCCCTCTTTGGTATTTTAAATTGATCCTAATGGCTTTGCCTTAAGTGATTTGCGTCCCGTAGTGAATCCCTGTCACTTAGAGCACCTCCCACTCTTGCCCTCCCGAACAATCACTCCCTATAATCGCTGCTTCCCCTTCTCCCGGCGCTCCTGCCGCTGCTTTAGGCTGCCAACTGTTGGCTCTTCACCGTCCCTAACTCCGGACTCGGCCAGGCACGGAAAAGGGACCGGAGCTCCTTGGAGAAGGCCGAACTGGCGGCTCCGGAGCGGGGGCTGTGTCTGTCCCGAGGGCAGGAAGGGAAGGGTGGTTGGGGTTGTGACCTCCCCGTCCTCAGTGTGGGGCCGGAGAGGGGCTCACCCTGCCGCAGAGCTCCGGGAGAGGTAGAGCATCCCAGGGAAAGCTGCCAGGAATGCCCAACTTCCCCTGGAGGCTCCGCCGGACAGATGCCACCAGCAGAGTCCCTCCACGTCTGTCTGGGAGCTGCCCCTGCCCTTCTCCCGTCCCTCCACGCCGTGGTGGGGACCAGGAGCCTTCTCCTTCTCACAGGAGCATCCTGTCTCCTTTGCCTTTCATGGATCTCATTATTAATTGAAGAATCATTTAGTTTGCATAATTGTCCTCTGCCATACATAATTCCAACCTTTCTCTTTAAATTGGCTTATTAAACTAAATACAGTCTTCTGGTTTTGTGGCTCCTGCTATCAAAGCTTCCTAGATGGACAGCCAGGGTGATGGGAAGAAAAAAACCAAACTAATAATATTAGGGAGCATCCTTTTATGTACATTTATGAGATCTACCAGCAGGTGACTCCATTCTAAAATATCTGTATTTTCATAAAACAAAATGCTTTCTTTCCTACACCCTGAACATCGTCACGATGCCCCCCTCCATAAGATTTAGCACTCTGAAAAAAACAGTGTTAAATAAATAGCACTTTTGCTTAAGCTATGAACTATTTCTTTTTGAATAACACATGAAATTGAATTAGAGAGATTCAGGGATTTCCAGAACAGTCTGATGTGTTCCTGTCTAATCAGACCTGATTAATTCAAATCAAACTGCAAACCTCAGTTTTATTTTGCTTTTAAAACTCCAGCTCAACAACAAATCAGCAGTATGTAGATATCACAGAGGCAGTTAAAAGGAAAGCCTACATATACCGAGCCTCGTAGAGTCAAACGGATATGATTAAACATTTGGCATCATTTATTAATATTTTATATATTCAAATATATACAGAGGGGATGGGACCAGTCAGGGAGATGCTCTTCACCAGGGACAATTATATTTATGCCTAAGAAAAGCAGATCCAGCTCAGGTGTCAAAGGATGTTTCTTCAAAATAGAAAAATTATGAACAAACAGCAGGGTTATGTGGGAGGGTTTGTAACACAGAACTGCACTAAACCATGCAATGATCTACACAGATAATCAAAGCGCTCCCGCCACACTGAGCGCAGCAGAATAAATTAAGATAAAACAAAATAAAACAATCCCACAAATGCAAGATTGCAAATGCAAAAGAGGCAGCCGTGCAAGAGGTACTCAGAGATTTACTGAGCCATTATTGCAGCGCAAGGCACGCTCAGAGAGGCTCCCAGACCTGACCAGTTTAATCCACATCAGAGCAGGGCACGCGGGGTCGGGAGGCTGCCTGGGTTTGGGCAGTGGGCACAGATGTTTTCCTTAGGTGCAATCCACTTGTCACTGGTGGTGGCACTTTGCATTTGCTGTGTGGCAGCATATGTGCGTGCCACATTGGGGACCCATTACATCCCTTCAGCCTCCAGCCACTTCCCTTCCCTTCTCGTTAGCTGGGTGTCCGTATATCCTTCCACACTCCTGCTGCATGGCAGGGCCTGCTCTGTGCCCCCTCTGCCTGTTCCCAGGTTAAAACTGTTTGTAATTGGGGCAGAATTATTCTATGCATTGCCAAATTTACATACATTTATCCACATCTGCAACTATTTATATAAATATATTTATATACACACACACATACACAGACATGCTCTGTATGGAGTCATGTCATTCCGTCACTGACCTGCTCAGAAATATTTTTGCTACCAGGGAGAGTTGACAGAGATGAGGAAAAGCTGAAGAATATCCAAGGAAATGTTTCAAACTAGAAGTGAAGGTGTAAAAGGGGAGGGGTTGGACTCTTATGTGCACATGCCAGGCTCTGCAATGAAACACATGGTTCTGCAAAGCACAGACTCATCATTCCATGTGGAATTGTTGGCTTGCAGGTGAATCAGTACCTGCCCAGGGTTTGCACTCACAGTGGCACAGCCAGCACCGACTGCAGGCCCAGCCTGGTTCAGTGTGGGGTCACTGCACATGATAACAGTTAGAAAGAAATTTGGTTGATGTCTCATTTTGTGTGGCACTGCCACGCTCCTAACTCCAGACACACAGGGATGTGTCATGTGACACAGCAGGATGCTGGGACAGAGGGAAACCTCTCCAGCCTTGCCCAGCAAAGTTCCCAGCTGAGCAGTGCTCAAGCCTGGTGGAGGCTCTTCCTTGGGCTTCCTGCAGCCAGGACAGGAACAGTTCCAGACAAAAGAGCTCTGCACTCCTAAAGAACATTACAAATGTGAGAGCCTCTGATGCTATTTTCATAGCTAACACAATGTCCTTGATGACCAGGATTCAGGTAAAGGCAGCTCTACTCCTCATCCCCCTCCAAGCAGAGCACCCCATGCTTTGGGAACTCCTCACCTGGACTCATGGATACGAGCCAGTCTGGCAGAGAGGCCCCTGGGATATGCAGATCCACATTCAGCTTTTTCATTTCCACATCTATGAGCAAGTTTGAAATCAAAATTTCCACTCATAATAAACCTCCAAACTCTAATTAAACTGGTTCTTTCAAACAAACAAACACCAAACAACAAAAGAGGAAAAACTATTCGGCTTTGATCTGCTTCCTTTTCATTAAATACATCTTTTAGCATTTTCTAAAAGTCTCCTCCCAAGGAAGCAATCACAAAAACCCATTAAGGCTATTTTTGTACCATGGTGAGAACACTGAATTACCTTCCTGATGTAGCTCCTGTGTGGGTAAGTGACACAGCCAAGCCTAGGTCTGCATGATCCAAACACCTGCTGGGTTTTGCTGCTTCTCCGAGGCAGCAGTTGGGGAAATGCTGTTCAGGGTGGGTTTCATCCCAGGGAACACCATTCCTCTCAGCAGCCCAATCCCTCAGCAGAGGATTGCCTTGTTCAGCAACAGGTCAGGCCAGAAAAATCCCTCACTTCCAGGCTCCCTGAGTACCAGTGACGGGGGACAAACCACCCCTGGCTTTCTCTGCACCCCATTACATTAATGAACGGCACTGCATTAAAAAATACTGTGACAACTAAATTCTTTCATAAGTCAGAATGCTTTTAGACACATCCCTCCAGTCTCCCACTCTCTGTTACACACAAACAGGAAAAAGACTAACGAAAACCCAAAATTCAGGGTAAATTTGGTCTTTTCTCTGAGTTAACTTTGTGAATCAGCACAGAACAGTCTGCTCACTTTTGGACAGAGAGAGAGAACATCTGCAGGTCAGCCAGAGGCAGGTTTTCCACTGGTACCTGTTGCTGCAGGAAAATTCCCAGCTGGGTCAGGAGAGGTGAAAGGATGGAAAATGCCTGTCCAGTTAATGTAAATAGTTACACTATGCACATACATTTCGTGCCATCCCACTGCCCTCGGCACCGCCGGGAATGTTAAGGAGGTGGGAGGCCCCTCGGAGCAGGGCGGTGTCCACAGCTCATGGCAACGCCTCCAAGGAACAGCCTGGGGAAAGATTTTGACTTTTTAACTGCGGCCATCCCTGGCAGAGTGGCTGATCCTGAGCGCTGCAGTGGTGACAGCACCTGGAGGATGCGAGAGTCCTGCTCGGGGGGATGAGCTGAGGATGCTGAGCTCTCCTCTCTATGAAACATTCTGTGCTCCTTCCTACCAACAGAAAGGTTCTGCCTCTTGGGTGATTTGTGTTCAGCAGCCCTCAGCCACGCCACAGCAACAAAAACTTTGCAAACTCCTTGGTACTGAAGCCACAACCTGTAACCCGGGCCGAGGTTTTATCAGCGCGAGATCAGAAGGGGAGCAGCACTTGTGGTACATGAATGGCCAGCTCAACTGCTCGCAGAAAGGAGCTGATTCACACTGCCAACGCCAGCTCTTACACAGATAATAAACTAGACTGGCCTTTCTCCTGACATCACACTTCAATCAAAAACTTTCTCGCAAAATGTCACTTTCAAAGTTGCAGCTTTTAAAAAAAAAAAGAAAAAAAAAGAAAAAAAAGTCTTTATAAAAAATTCATGGCCACAATGATCTGATAATGCAGCTTTCTGATACCAGCAGATGTTTTGTCTAACATGTTCCCTGAAGCTGTACTCTGTGCCTTCATATCTTTCATTTCCAGTTGCTATCTGCTGACTGTGGGATGTCATGTACGTACCCTATAGCGATGCACAGCCATCGCAGCTCACACCGCCGCACGTAATGAGCTGCACAAGATGCTTGTCGCAATAACTCCGCACTTCCCCGACCATATGGAACACAACACTCCAAAGCCCACAGACACTTTTTTTTATTACAGTTCAGATCCTTAAAACATAATCTGTGTGATGTCTAGTGAATGTACGTGAAGAGCTGCTGAAAACAAAGTTAACACTTGTTCACATCATCTGTTACAAATGTCCAATTTGGGACAATAAATTTCTTCGGAACCTGTTCTTTTGCTGACTCGTTGCTTTATCTTTTTTCTCTTTCTCTCACGTCGTTTTTTTTATGAACTATGCATATGTATTAAATGGGATTTGTTGTCCCTAGATACCAATTTGCATAAAGTGCAAGCCATCATTGGTTGGAGAGAAGCAAATTACTTCTCCAGCAAGATCACACTTCTTTTTTTTTCTTCTTTTTCTTTTTTTTTTTTTTTAATTTTAACAAACCGCAGGCAGAGGCTGTTAACAGCACTTAGCCAGATATGCAAAGTATCACTTTTCTCAAAAGCAGCTTGATCAATGAGCCAAAAAAAAAAAAAAAAAAAAAGAAAGAAAGGAATTATTCAGTTAAGTACAATGCAGAAATGTCCCAAGACTGAAGCCGCTCACCTGTAACTTGAGCTGCCTGATTCTCAGTAAAGCACAACCCTGGCATGGCTTAGCACACAGGACACAAAGCAGAACAGCCCCACTGACCAGTGATGGATCACTATTCCATCTTCCCAGTGTCCCAGTGTGCTCCTGCAAGTCCCAAGAGTGCTGGGTCTTTACATGTTGCAGAAGCCCTTCCTGCTCCTCCACATCCCACACATTTACCCATGCTGGGCTCTCCTGCAGGGCTGTGCAAAGACAGGCTTGAAACGCCTGTCCAATGCCCTCCCCTCACTGCAGTGCCTCCCTGGCCCAGGGATGTCAGCTGCCATCCCGGCAGGCCTTGGACAAGGACAATCTCCTTGTTTCCCTTCTGCTATTCCTTGCACACGCCTGGGACACACTGGCCGGAGCCTGGGCTTGTAGAGTGCAACAGATTCCCAGGCTGAGAGCAGCCCTGCAGGAGCCCTCTGCTCCTGGCAAGGAGGAGAGACAGAGGAGGGGATTTCACAAATTCTTCAGGAATCAGATTACCTGAGCAAAGCTGTGGTGCACAGGATGATGCACAAGAGCACCAGCCCACCACTAAAAGGATTAGCAAGCCAGGAGCCAGGCTCAGTTAAAAAGTGTGAGAGAGTAAAATCACCAAAGGGAACAAATCAGCAAAGGATGCTGAGCTGCAAAGTTTCCAGCTAGGTCTGAACTTCCCAAGAATTTAGTGCTGGGAAATTGCTGGGAGTGCTGGGGAGGAGGAGTCCTCTCTAAAGAGAAAAATTTCTTCTACTGAGCTCTCTAAAAATGACTGCAGGGTCTCTCTCCCTAAACATTCACTCAGAATTCAATCCCAAATCCATCAATGGGATGTGTTTGGATTATGTTACTTCTGCTTTTAATGGACAGATGATAGTCTCTCAAGAGTGGTTCCTGGGATCACACAGAGCATTGGTAATTAATTACAGACACAGGACAGGTGATCTGGGCACTGGTGGTGACTTGAGGTGTCTCTGAGGGAGCTGTGGGTGCCAAAAGAACAAATGAGGACTCAGGGTGTGGAAATTCTCAAGAGAGAGTCTGTATTTCCTCACTACCTTTAGTATCTATTCAAAGACACACAAATATCCACGGATTTTATGCTGTGTGATGATTTGAAGGTGAAAAGAATAGTTTCTGTCTGCAAAAAATATTGGCAACTTCCTGCAGCTCTTGCAAAAAGGCTAAAATGCCGTGATTTCACACATCTCTGCTATTAACGTGAGCTGCTTTGCTTCCATGTTTATATTTGTCACATTTAAAAGGAATAAAACAGAGTTTAAAAGAAGATCCTGACTCCCAAACGAACACAAAAGCACAAAGAAGTCATGCAAAGATTATTGAGAAAAACTCACAAGAGGGAATTAAGTGGAGGCTTTGAAAACGGGGCTTTTTTTCACAACCAAGGGCACTGTTAACCACTGGAATCACCGTGGGACCAGGAGAAATCCTGCTTGGGCCACTCCCTCAGATGGAGAGAAGCACATGGACCTTGTCTCTCTAAAGCTGCAGCAGGACAGGCAGGAAGCTTTGCCAGGCTTCCCTCACTGGAAAGCCCCAGAATGCTCACCTGGCAGCACAAAGGCTGCTGTGGTGCCTCAGGGCAGGAGCATCCACAGCCCAGCCCAGCCCAGCCCATCCCATCCCTCTGGATTCAGATGCAGCCAAAGGAATCAATCCATTGCTAAGCTGAGCTGAGCCCTACCCGTGAGACCAGAGCTTGGTAACACGATCAGGGGGCTCCTGCTGCAGCAATTCCACATAAATCCAGCCTTGGAAAGAGCAGTAGCAAAAAAAAAAGTGTTTTTCTCCTTCCTTATCTGTACCCACTCCATTTTACCTAAGGCTCCCTATTAGCTCAGCTGGTGATGTCACTTACTCCACTGGAACCTGTTATCATGGCAGATTCCTCACAGGATTTTCTGTTTTGCCAGCGCTGCTCTTTGTGCAATGCTGTATTTCATTCCATTAGATAAAGGGTTAAGGAATTCACATTTTACCCATATAGACTAAGTTATACTCCCTGTGGGTTGCTGGCTTCCCATTGGCTGGAACAATGACCTTGGAAACAGACAAAAATGATGCATTGTTGCAATAAATATTATAGCTTGCACCTGTTTCTAATTAAGTCTGCCAAACAATTTCAGAGATACTGAAAAGAGAAATGTGTTGGCTTCTAATCGGGTGTTCTTTGCTGTTTGATCTGGATTTTTCAGCCCCCCATATGACCTCGCCTTCTTGGTTCTTGTTTTCTTTTTCTTTTCAGACTTGTAGAAAAGCATGAGATTGAAAGAAATCTTCTGTAAGAAGAACATCTCTGCCTAAAATCAATTGAAACTAAAAACCTGAAAATTGATGGATTTGCACCAGGGCTGAAAACAGTTTATGGCAGGATACCTCAGAAATCTCTAGTATGGATTCTTGGTTTCATAGGTCTATTCTCCTTTTCATAGGCCTTCTCCTTTTCCTTCACCTCCTCCTTCTCCTCTCAACCTCTTTTAAACTTCAAAACTCAAAACAATCCTACTAGCAATTGGGATCAGGATCACTGGGAAGCTGGAGGTTTTTGCAGCTGGACTTGAAGATGTTGGAGAAATAGGTGAGGAAGGATTTTCCTGCTAACACTCCCCAAGGAAATGCAAAGGGAGCAGTGGTGCCTTTGCCTTCCAGAATTAAGGACACCTTGGGAAGGCTCTGGCAGTCGTTGCTGTTCGGTGCCTGCTCCAAGATCCAGCTCCATGGACAAATGCAAACATGTGGCAAATGCTGCCTCTTCTCCTTAACAGAAGAAGTAAGAAATAAGGAATTACTATTATCTTCCTTTGGCAAACGGGGCCTGGAAGGCAGAGCTCAGCCAACACTTCTGGCTGTCAGTGACAGAAGCTGCCCAGTCCCTTTGGTCCCTGTGGGGTCTCTTTCCTCACGCTGGGATAAGCATTTGTGCATCTGTATTTTGGAACTGACTGAGGAACTTACCATCTGAAAACTAATCCAGGAAGAAAAAAATCCCAAACAGCAGAGTTTTTATTTCAGCCACATCAAGTTCCTGATTTTGGTTTGCAAGCAGCCTGGAGGGGTGGGACTGAGCAGCCAGGGCAGAGGGAATGCAGTGCAGGAATTTTGGATGGAATTACACATTGTGACCTCCAAAAGACAGTGTAGGTCTCCAGAACCCACAGATGCCTCTGTCTGATGTAAATGCCACCAACCTCCCAACCCAGCAGAGGTTTGCTGCCCCAGCACCCTGGCTGTGAGCCATGCAAGGGTTCCTGTGCGTGGGCAATGGATCTCAGAGGTCTGGTGGAATTAACTGAGCCTCTGCCCAGCCAAAAATGAATTATTTGGGGGTGGAGGCTGTAAGGGGATTATTTCAGCAACCATACTAATGAAGGTGGGATCAGAAATTTTAAAATAAGAGGGAAGGGAAGGGAAGGGAAGGGAAGGGAAGGGAAGGGAAGGGAAGGGAAGGGAAGGGAAGGGAAGGGAAGGGAAGGGAAGGGAAGGGAAGGGAAGGGAAGGGAAGGGAAGGGAAGGGAAGGGAAGGGAAGGGAAGGGAAGGGAAGGGAAGGGAAGGGAAGGGAAGGGAAGGGAAGGGAAGGGAAGGGAAGGGAAGGGAAGGGAAGGGAAGGGCTCAGCCTGTGTGGTGGGATGACGCACTGCATCAGGATTATGGCAAGAGTTTTTTTCAGGAGGAGAGACAGAACTACAGAGATATTTTGCAGGGTTAGCACGTCTTCCTCTGTCTGATGCACTCTCTCTTCTCCACTTTTCCCTCGGTGGCAGGTAATAAAATGCCTGCTGGTACCCCCCATGACTGGAGGTACCCAGAGTGGTTCAGCCCATCGTGAGTGCTGTGCCAATCATTTAACAATTCCCACAGCTGCCTTTGTGAGAAGCCTCTCTCTTAAGCCTCTGGTTTAAGAATTTAGAGTAATCATGTAAAAATGATACCCCTGTGCTCTATGATCCGCTGAATCTCACTAATGCCGGATCCCAGAAGAGGGCTTATTAATGAAAAGATGCAATGCCTCTCTCTCTGCTCATGTTTCACATGAATATCTCTCATGGATTCGGCAGTAAAGCGCACTGCTGATAAAGTGAGTATAATGAACCTCGGTGCTCCACGAGAATGGAATCTCAGACTGATGAAGTGGTTACCTGCTCCACTTCCCAGCACAATGGCAGGCTCCAGAGGCACGGGAGAAGCACCCGTGCTGCGGGAACAGCGGTGCAGCACCGGCAGCTCCCAAAACCGGGCTCTGCTCCGCCACCGATGCCTTCGGCTGTGTCAAGAGATCAGGAGTTTGGAAACGAGGAGTTTGTAATTAGCTGAGAGAAATGAAATTATGTTTTACTGTAAATCACTGAGTCAACAGACAAAAGGAGGGTTTTAAAGGGACAGCAGCACCTTGAGGCTACTCTGTGTCCTTCCAACATCACACAGGAGTAAAAACCCCGCCGGCTCTCGCCACTCCAACAGCTTCCCAGCAAGGACGAGCACCAAGTGTTCTGCAAACAGCAGGATCCTGTTTCCAGCCCCTGACATCTCACTAATTTTCAAGAAGTCACTGAAAATACTTTCAAGTAGTGCATCTGTCCTGAAGCTCCTCCGCTAACAGCAGCGGATTCTGCCATTGAGAATTTGCAATTGTTATAAATCCTTTTGCTGTAGCTGCTTGAAAACAAACAAACAAAGCACCCCCCACACTAACAAGAAGAAAGGTGGATTCCATGTCTATCATGGGAAAAGAAAGTATGTGACTATCCTGAAAGCACTGTGAAGCAAAGAAAAGGACCAGGTAAAACACAGCAGGGCAATCAGGCTCTATATTTCTCTAAAGGCCCTCTGTGATTTATGATTTCCATTAAAGGAACACATGCCTTACAAATTAACCCTAATCCTAGCATCGGTAGGAGGGTATAGGACAAGCAGCAAGAGTGTGGAAGGTGTCACTGGAGTATCCCAAAACAACCACAGAGACCAGAGCCAAGCCCAACAACCAGACTGTAGCTGCTCAGTGCATCTCTGGTACCCAGCTCACCTTTGCAAAGCCAGCCCCATGCAGCAAATCCAAACTTCCAAAACCTTATGAACAAGGAAAACTACCACAGAGATCGCAGCACTGAAGAGTGAACACAATCCCATCTCAAACCCTAGCTGTCATCCTCTGCATGTCACCAATCCATGGAAGAGGGAGCAGTGTCCCTGCTTTGAGGGGATTCTCTGATTACAGAGAGCTCAAACACCCTAAAGCTTGTCAGAGCCTTAAAGCAGGAGCTGCATTTTGCTCGAGTACCTTGGGCACAACACCCTGCATTATTCATTCCTAAATACCCCATTTGTTGTCTTTAGGGAGGGAGGCAGCCACACCACCTTTCTGTGTGTGCTTTCCTCCCTTGGCTTTTACATTTCTTCCACACACAGAATGTACTTAACTCGCTGCTTATTGAATGAAGGATTAGTATTATTTTCCTTCCTCCAGTGAACTTTGTTTCACTTCATCCTGCATACATTTGGCTGGGCTGTGTTTTCCTGCCAGCACACCACTGTTCAGCAAACTACCGTGCTTAAGGCCAGCCAGCTAACACAGTGATTCCTTTTTACTCCTGAGGAGTGTTTCCGTAATCACGGCTGTGCTGGGGGATGAATGACAGCTTACACCAAGAAGCACAAAATGCACTTCCAGGAGCTTTGCTGAGCTGGGACAGAGCTAAAGCAGCTTCAAGCTGCCAAGATATTTGAGACATCCAGAGGAAGACACATTTAAAAATAGAGCCTGCTCCTTAGCTCCTCTGTGCTGACCAAGGACTGGGAAAGGAGCAACTTCCCCATCCTCTCTTTTCTGTGCTGTCACATCTCACCTTGGGCCAGACTGTGAGAAAAAATTAGTATAAAACTAATAGTAACAAATAGTTATATTTACACTATTAGTATAAAACTAATAGTAATAAATTGCAATGGTTCTATATTTACAGTCTCTTATTTGTCGTTGTTGTTGTTGTGGTTAAAACTGGTTATGTTGCAAGGAGGAGAAAAGGGTTTCTCTTTCCAACCCTTGGAAAGCCGAGTTGGAAGTTCCTGTTCACATCACTGCAGCAATGCAGACTTCTCTGGTGGAAGTGTTTTCTTTTTTTCTGGTGGAATTATACCTCAAGTCCTGCTAGGTAGTTCCTGTCTTTGTTCCTGTGAGCCAAGATCATGCTATGCCATGCTTATAATATAACCTCGCACTAGAAAGAAGATTACAAAGGGGGCAAAATGCCCTCGAGGGTTCCCCTTTATCAGAACCTTCCCTGTCAGTTTGCCTTCTCATTTCCTGAGCTCTTGTCTGATTATTAGTGTACTGACAGAATAAAAATAACCTCATATTCCTACATGAATCATAAATAAAACCCTTTTATTTCATCAAAGAGGCTGGCAGGTTTATAGTCCTTTGCAATGCATGCACGATGTGAATGACATACCTTTAATTTTGCTGACAAGCTTGTCGGGGTCCTAATGAAAAAGAGTGAAAAGTGGGTGACTTCTCTAAAGGTTTAGCAGTTGCTTTTTGGTGAGGATATATATTTCACCTTGCTACTGTAATCAAGGAGCCAACTGATCTTGGTAATGAACTCTTCAATTACAGTCCACTCCTAACTCTTCAGGAATGCCTCGGCAACAATACCACAGTGATTATTGCTGATATTACACATTAAAGCAACCTGGGGGGAATACAGAGGGGTAAAAGGGGAAAGACAACCTGAGCAGCATCTGTGGCAGAGCTGCAGGTATCAGGGTGCCTCAGCAATGATCACATTCCGGTTTTATATCCCTGCTGCACACCAGCCAACAATAAAATCACCATTCCCACCTGCATGTTGACAGTTCATATTCCTCCCCGTTTGTTCAAGCAGACACTTTGCTTCTAGAAACCAATATCAAGAATGGTAGAGGATACCTTGGGACAGCCCTACTATAAAGGGGGAATAGTGCAGAGTATTCCTTTTGGTGTCTCTAACAAACAGGTTTTCTGATAAAGGTTGCACAAAGAAAGGCCCAGGCACACAAAAACAGGCACAGCACAATCAGAAAATCTTTCCTATCTGGACTCTTGCACAGGGTTAAAAGGTTAATTGCTCTAAAAAGAGGGAAGCAAACAGTTAAAAATATATATTTTTAGTAGTGTTGAGAGTTCTCTCCCCTTCTTCAACACATTCTTTCTTATTTCTCCTTTTTTCTGTCTCTTATTTTGCTCATGTAAAAGTCAGGAGGCACTCAGAGCCCCACATTTGCTTTCTGACCACAAACAAACCGTCAAAGCCACAACCATTTCTCCCTTCATAAAAAGATTCCTGCTTTTTTTTGGAAGCGTCTCAGGTCTTCACTCAATAATTCTGAAAGAAATTAAGGGAATGTGACAGCTTTATTTGATCTCTTGGAGCTTATGCTTCTTTTTTGGTGGCGATTCCTGTCTTTAGCAACTCCTCATGAGAGAAAGTTTGGGACTTGGTGAGTTATACTGGCCTGATGGATTCTCTTTTTTGATTCTTTTTTTTTTTTTTTTTTTGGTGGGGATTCAGAGGTGGGGATGCTGAGAGAGAAAATTAGGGGCACATAACAAAGGTCATCTGAGCAGAGAGACAGGATTGTGCATACACAGGGAGGTGGGACAGAAAAAGGGAAAATAATATGGACACTGATTTCCAGATTGCTGTCTTGACAGTATTTTACAAGATTCCAGAGATGCACTTTTAATTTTCATTACTTTCCATCTTCCTTTGATAAGCTCAGGAGCAGTATCTAATTTTATTAGGAGCTTTTCATCAAACGTGGATATCTTCCTTCCTGCAGGGATTCCCTAGCCACAAAAACATCAGGTTCTGTGAAACATTAGTTAATCCCAGTTAGAGTTACTTGACCCTATCAAGCTAAGAAATAAATTTTACTCTTCATGAGAGTCCTACTGTTTACACTCAAGACAAAATTCTTAGATCTCAAAGTTTTCAGAGGAAAATCATATTTCATAATGCCAGAAAACTGGCCTTAAAGACCTGGGCCATAGAGGCCTGAAACTGTTTCTTGTTTCAAATTAAATACTCTGACAGACTTCCTCCTGACTGTGCCTGACACCAGGGCCTGGTTTTCTTGGCATAAAACCCAAAAGGGTGAGGGCAGGAGCCACATCCAGTCCCACATTGCTACCTCTGGCCCTCAGCCTTCCCCATGCAGCTGCTCACAGATGGAACTGGTGAGAATCAAAGCCCTTCTCCCGGCCCAGGGCAGAGCAAACTCCTCAGCAGGAGCTCAGGGTTTGGTGAACCTTTCAGAGGGTTTTGGTTGGGAAGGTGCAGGAAGGTGCTGCTGGTGACCAGCACGACCCCAAAACTTTGGAGAACAGGACCAGCCACTCTGGTCCACCACTGGCTGCAGTGCTGTCACTTGTTCAGCTGTTTGCAGTGTAAGGTCTTGCTAGAAAAGGTTATGAAAAGACTCATACACTCCAAAATTATCAGTTTGTTATCACTATTAATAATACTTTATAGTACTTAACATGCTACTTTTTATCTTCAAAGCACTTTGCAAATATTAATTAATCCTCACAGCCTGCCTGTGGGGTAGGCAAGTGCTGCTGCTCCCAGAGCTGAGGCACAGGGTTAGCTGATGTTCTCAAGTCCAGAGGGTCAGGATCAGCCTCTGCACATCCTGTTCTGATGCCCAAAATATTTAAAGATGGTGTTTCCCCTGCTCTTAGATGGGGTGGTGAATGTGCACCACTTTTGCTGTGCAGGAGATATTTTCTTAAAGTGCTGGTTTGAACTGACAACTGCAACTCCAGCAGCTTGGACAAGGCTGCAGCTTTCTCCCTTCCCACATATTTCTGCATTGATGGGAGAGGTGGGCAATTACTGCTAGCTGATTAAAGGATAGGATCATGAACGAGTTCTAAAACTACTCCTCAAGCTGAGAATTTGTAGCTTTGTAGCGGAGAATTGTGTGTATGTACACAAAAGTGATCAGAGTCACAGCTTAAAGAAGAAGCAGATTCCTTTTAAGATTTACCAGGCCACCATCACTGACACATAAGCAAAGGAAGAGTTTCACTGAAAGCAGCCTGTGTTTGTGAGGACTATTAGCATAATGTTTGGGTTTTCTTCACTTGTGGGTTTGGGTTTGTTTGTTTCATTTCTAAACAGCTTCCAACACTTTCAGTGCTAACAGCCGAAGGAAGATTTAGAGGGAAGGACAGGGCCATGATGTGGTTTTATTTGTCCATGCTTCTTTGAGTTGGTAAATCACACTGCATTGCTTTATTGAGTGTCCCTTTAGGAGTATATTGGAAAAAATTCTATCTGCCACAATTAATAGAGTGCCTAGTGCATCACAGGCACAGCCCCGGCGTCGGGACTCGGCATTCTCCCGGAGCCCTTTGGTCCCACACTGGATGCCAGAAAGGATAGTGGCTGTGACATGTGATACAACTGCTGATAAATGATGGTGATAATGCAGAACAAAAAGGCTAATGAGTTCTCCCCAACACCACACTACTTTCATGAAATGAATGTGATGATGGCCCTATTTGCTACTTTTTTCTCTTTTTTTTTTTTTTTGGCTAGTGAGTTACTTATCCCTCTACCTGCATGTTGGTTTTATCTTGTCTACACAATGCTATGGAGAGACAGCCAAAATTAATGTCAGCATCTGCCTTCACTTTTAAACTATAAAAGAGCCTTTGAAGGTAGAGTAAACCAAAGAGGCCAGTAACTAATTATAACCCATTGTACTGGACTTTGGGAATAATGAATAGAAGCTATTCCCCGAGAGCTCAGCAGAGACAGTGGTGCCTTTGTGGTGAGGGAGATCCCTTCACTGGACCAGAGAGAGGAGAAATGGGATTGTTAATGTATGTAAGAGGCAGGAGGATTTCTATGGTGCTATTTCACTGCAGAGGCAGAAGGGAGCAGAGCCAATCATGGGAAGCGTAAAGGTGTGAAGGCACAAAGATGGAGAGTTGATTAAAAGCACCGTGGGGAGCGCGGGCGAACAAATCAATGGTAATGATGGAATTATGCCCGAGCGGAACCCAACAGTCTGTGGTGTCCTGGTGACTCGGAGCTGGGGATTAAATGATGCAGGAGCAGAGCCGGCCCTTGTCCTGCCTGTCAGCACTCAGGGATGGGCTGATCGATGGCACGGGCTCTGCTGCACAGTGGGGTGAGCCCAGCACAGGCACCTCTGCGAGGTGTGAGGGTGGGATCCTGCCCAGGGGGCAGCAGCGGTGGGGGCGGGATGCCCACATGGTTGTCATACCTGGAGTGGGACAGGGCCCAGCTGGGGGAGCAGAAGGATGAGGAAAGAAAAGGTAAGAGATGAGGGAAGGGGCCCTGAGGGTGCTCAGTGGGGTCGGGAAGCAGGGCAGCAAAGCCACAGAGGATCCCATGGAGCAGAGACTCGAGCGGCACTGGGGACACAGGGAGCACTGGGTGGGCACATGAATGGCACTGGGCACATGAGCGGCACTGGGCATACAAACCGTGTAGCCAGGCAGGGCTCGGAGGCACTGGCAGGAGCTGAGGGAGCAGAGATCAGAGCTGGCTGCAAAGGCACCGAGAGAAAGGCCTGGAGCCGCCTGCAGGGAGGGAAGAGAGGATTGGAGCAGCTGCCAAGATAAATGCAGGCCTGGCTTAGCTGGGGCAGCACAGGCTGAGGGCTGCCTGCCCTCCCTGAGCTTGCCCTGCTGGCTCTGACACCTCTACAAGCAGAATTACAAAAACACAGCCTTGGTTCCCTTCTCCTTTACTCCTTTACGGATTCCTCTGCTGGTTTGAGGCACACATCTTTATGCACATAAATATCCCAGAAGCCCCTACTCCTATGGCAGAGTCACCACTCCCACCTGGTTCTGTGGTTGGTGACCTCAGGAGAGAGGATGTGGGGACCATCTCTGGTCACACAGCATTGCCAGAGGGGAATTAAATGGGTGAAGAACAAGCCCAGGAACAGAACCTGTCAGGATAGAGCTCTGTCCATAAAGGACTGTGCCAGAAAAAAGCAAACCAGAAATTTTCCCTCTGATGGCATCAGTGCATCAGCCCGTGTGAGGCAGAGCAAGAGGACAGTCTGACCTCAGGGTCTGCATGACAGGAGATCCTCCCACACCACACAGCCAGAGCCAGACCTTTAGCAAACGTAAGGGCCATCATGCCTGGCCCTTTGGCACAAACTCACCACGAAATAAGTGAAAGCTAAACATTTTCAAAGTCAAATATTTGCCCAGTGGTGAAAAAGGCCACTGCAGCCAGAGAGAAGCTGTTCCTAGGTGGCCTCAGCCTGAGCAGATCCTGCAGGACTGCTCTGGTGGTCCCAGTTAAGAGACCCTCAGATTGCTGAAGTCTACTTGTGCTCAGGCCAGCTGGGGAGGAGAGAGCCAATTTTAGTCATCCAGAGTCTCCAGAAATAAAATTCTGGAAAGGAAAAGACAAAGACTTTCAAGTAGAAAATGCACAGATTCTTTCCAAATGGTCTTAATGAAGATTATTTAAATATGGAGAGTTAAAATATCCCATATGTTAGCTCCCTTATGGATCTCTTACATAGACTCAAGCCTGAGCACAAACTAATAAACCCCTTATCGAGAGAGGAGCTCAATACCAAAAAGCAGCAATCTGGTGTTTGGCTGCTTCTTTGCTTTTTCGTAATAATAGTGTGTGAAAAGCCTAAAGGAAAGTATAAGGCTCAGAGCTGGGCTTGGGCATGTGCAGAGGTTTCCTCCACTCCTGAAAGCAGCAAGCACCAGAAAGTGGAGATGGAGACCTAGACATGGCACAAATATGAAATGTAAACACAAGACATTCCAGCACAGACCCTCACTGAAACAAGCCCTAGAGCAAAGCTCTCTCTTCCTGTAGGTGACAACTGCAAAGGGCTCCAGCATAATGGTATTTACTCAGTAAAGGAGAGCTGTGATGCACTTCAGCCTTAGAAACAAAACTTGAGCTATTCAAGTGTCCTGGCTTCAGACCTGAGGCTTTATTTGCACGTGGCTGCTGACTTCAGCAGGAGTCACCACTGCCACCAAAGGCTCTGCTCTGGGAGCCTCCCCAGCAGGAGACAGGGGATGGAAAAAGCCCTTTTGCTTCAGCTCAGCAGAACACAGAGCAAGGAAACACGGACTTAGTTTAGATGCAAACAGAAGTCACTTCGCCATCCTTTACTTCCCTTCCCCTCAGTAAATTGGGAAAAACCACATTCATCCTCCTGAAGATCTCTGACTGAGAATTAAACATTATTATTGTTAAAGGGTGATGCTAACATAGTCAGTAACATGTCTAGTACAGAGCATTTTTTTGCACATGAGGGTGCTGGGAAGTGTTAATGGGCACCTTTTCTTTTGCCTGTGTATCAGTCAGAGCCATCTATTTGTTAAAAATGAATTTTGCTATTTATTTTTTAAAACATTTCTTCTTAAGTTTTCAACCCAGAGTACAGAGTTTTAGTTAAGCTCTCGTGGTTGTGTTCATTCTAAACTCAACTCCAAACCTGACCTCTCTTGGGATGAAATTTTCTTTAAAAATATGATGGTAATTTCATTTCTAATAAAGACTACACAACTGTCTTCATATATGGAAGGCACTTGGAAAAAAAACCCTTTGTTTTTGTAGATGCAGCAACTTGAGAAGGCAGGAGTGGGTGAACAGCAGCCTAATCATTTTGTCGCCACTGACAAGCAGGGAAGGAGTTAATTATCCGCTTCTTTTCACTAATTCTCTTGCAGAGCTCGGTTGTGCATATTAAATGTCTAAGTTACCAGATTTAAAGAAAAACTTGATCTCAATTTGGCTACATATTAGAAGTGCCATTCCCTGTTGTCCTACCTAGCACTGTTAATTGCATACATTTAGCCCTCTATTGGAGAATAATTTAGCTTCAGATTGAAAAGAAACAGCCCTGGCCTTGGTTATTTTGGCATACAAGACTCCAGAATGACTCTGTTTTCTAAGCAGACATTAATGATTCTAAAACTAATATTCATTGTTTGAAGAGGCATAGCAGCCTTGGCATTTACTTAACCTTTTGTCTCATGTATGAGACTGAGTCAGCCTAAATCCTTTTCTTAATTAATATCTATTCTTTTTTTTTTTCTGTCCAACATTATTTATTAAACAATTTGCATGCAACAATTAAGAGTTGAGAGATTAGAAAAAAAACCTCACTGTAGGAGCAAGCTCACTTGGTACAACAACAACCATCAAACTGGTTCTCCAGCTCAGACAAAGCCCTGAGCAGGGATAAGAGGGGAATAGGGAGGAAGGAAGATCAGGTAAAAAAAAATAAAAATCTGAAACCAAAAGTCCTACCATTCACCTCTTAGCTCTAACATTAAGCTATTCCCTACTAAAAAAGTAATAATTCTAGAGGGAAAGAGATAAAATACTACTGCAAAAGCATAAAACCCTGGGATTTGACACCTCCAGTGAATGTCAGTGATGACAGTTATGGTTGTGAATAAAGTGCAATCACTGAAACTGTTTGCTTATTGCTGTGGTAGAAAGAAATTATCATTTCAGCTTCTTGTTGTGCCTCACAGGACAGCAGTGCCTGCTCCACAGGAGCTGCCCCAGCTGAGCTCTCTGCTTCTCCAGCCTCTTTGTTTCTGTGTGCTTCCTTGCACTCCTGTGGTCATAACTTCAGCGAGTAACTTGGTGAGTGTGCCACAAAACACCCTTAGGAATGCTGGGATCTATGAGGAAGTTGGCAAGGACACCTTTGGCAATGGCAATGAACAATTCTGGGGTGGCATTATGAGCTGCATGGCATTAACACAGAGCAGGATGGCAGCTGCAAACACAAGGAATTCACGTGGAACAGAGGCTGCAGCATCTCTGCTCACCTTTTCTCCCAGGCAGTAGCTCTGTGGAGTCACAGACACTTTCCCCAGTCTGTCTGCAAGGCCAGAGCTGAATCACCTTTTATATCCTACCAGGGCTGGGGGACAAACCAGACCTACAGGAAAAACTCAACACTATCCCAAAAAGCACAAGTGAGATAATATGAGCTGTGTTCTGCACCCATCAGGATATCCATCCTGATAGCAGGAAACCGATACAGTTCAGTTTCATACTTCATTGGTATCAAAGTCATCCTACATCCTCTATCAGCCAACCCCTAAAGCTGTTGGGATCTCCTTTCTAAAAGGTTTTAGGAGATCCCTGGGCACCACACCAGGCCCTTGACCCACACCTTTCACATGAGCCAACGGAGAGTGAACCCTCCTACCTGTGATGAGGTCAACACTTGCTTGGGGGGAAGACACAGTGAAGGGAAAAAATGGGACCAATGCGTAGAGACTGTTCGGAGAGCTGAACTGGACCCCTGCCACTGTCTCGGTGCTCCCAAGAGAAACACTCCAGGGATCCAGATGTGTCATTTTCTCCACAACTACCTCACCAATGTGACACTACTTTAAATATTATTTCAGACATGGAGTGCAGCAGGTAATTTCAGGGCATGAACTACGGCAGCAGGTTTGGAAATCCAAATGCACGTCTATAAACCCAACATATTAATAACTTAACAGTTTTCAATAAGACATCAACATTTGCATGCATCTTCCTACTTGTTATGTGCAGTACTACATTTTTTAATGTTTCCTGGATGCTGGCCAGAGAGTCTGAGTCCCTAGTTAGTTCAGCTATTACTTTCTTGCCACAATAGATCTGGGTCTTGGCCAAGTACTGGACTCATACTGCATACAAAAACACAAAATTCTCTCCCTTATCTGTTGATAGTCTTCACTTCCCAGGGAAGGGAGAAAAAAATGGCATAAATTAAGATAAATAAATAAATACATAAAAATTCAACACTAACTGTAGTAGAAGTATTTTTAGCATTTTTTAACACTACGTGTAATCAAAAGATTTCCTCATGTATTTATACTGCTTTAGTCTCCCAAGAGTCTAATTCATGACTATTCACCTGAACAGGAGAGGAAGATCTCTTCTTTAAATCCCTCCTGGAGCTCCTCAGGCTTTCTACAAGAGTGAGCAAGGTTACCTGACCTGAAATAAAACAGGGGAGGAAGAGGCTTCAGTACCATCCTTCCTTTTTCAGTGTTTCTCAGCCTATGGACTATGAAGGGGTTTAAAGAGGCCATGAAGGGTTAGAGACGGCCTCTTTTTTACATTTGACCTTTTTATCCCTTACTCAGAGCCTCTGGTGCCTTCAGAGGAAGACGGATGAACACAGAGGAGATGCCTTTTGAATGAGGTTTGAAAACATTGTCCAGCACGGCTCTGGTGGCAGGGCAGTGAATGTTGCCTTTTATTGTGGGTTTAAGGTGGCAAACTCATACTTAGATTAACAAAGAACAAGGAGAAAGGAGCGGGAGGTGCAACAATCGTGGCTGTGGCTTCCCAGCCACGTTAATCCCCAGCAGCCTGAGCTGCCCCTGAAAGGGCTGGGCCTGCCCACCCGCCCGGCCCCCCTGGGAAGGTTTTTGCCCATGTGAAGATCTGCATTTTATCAGAGAATGTGGAGGCTACAACGTTCCCGAGCCTAAAATCGCCCTGGATCACTGCACTCCTCGGAGCGGGACAACGGCAACGGGGTTCCTGCCCTTGGTGACCATGGAACCACCGTGGAATCCGAGCCAAGGACATGGGGGCAAGGCCAGGAGCAGCTGGGAAGGCATCTCACTTTCCCCATGGCTGCTGCCAAAATCCCATCCCAGTCCACTTCACTGTCAGTGTAACACTGATCCCAGCAGCCCACCGGGCTGACTTGGAAAATATTCCTAATAATATCAAGGTAGCTGACAAGGTAATAGAACACATGGTTCCTGTACCTTCTGCTAGAGCTGTGTGTTTTTTTTCTGTTCATTTGCCCAAATAAAGCATCAGTGC